>NC_024003.1:0-550000 GCF_002220235.1 Bathycoccus prasinos
TATTACACAGATTACCCAACAAGCAATGGATCCGACTAGTATTACTGTTGTTATTGTTCTTCTCTCCGTTTTTATCGTTGTTTCGTCGATTCGCTCTCATGACTGCTTGTACGGCTCTTTCATGTCCCGCGATTTGTGCCTTTTCCGCTAAGTTAGGTTCTCCTTCTTCATCTTCATCTACATTGGTCTTGATATCGGTTCCGTTTTGCGCGAGTCTGCCTTCCATGGGATTAATTTCTGCTTTCGCCAAAGCTCTCATTGCAGCCGCTTTCACTCTCTCCTCTGACGCAAAAGCGCTCGGTGTTGAACCTTTTTCAATCCCGGAAACGCCATTTCTAATGCTACCACTTTGGTGGAAAACTTCTTTGCCTTTTGAAGCCGTAGCGTACGTGCTCTGCAACGCTCTATTCATGACATCCATATCTTCTTCTTCTCGGTTTTCTTCATAATCATCTTCCTCCTCGCTCCAATCGTCACCATCATCATCATCGTCATCTTCTTCTTCCTCTTCTTCTTCGTCATCATCATCATCGTCATATTCTTCTCCTCCTCGCGTATTCGTCGCATCCTCCTCGCTTTTATTATTTTTCCCTTCTTTTGCAAGGACAACGCCAATCGCTCGTTCTACAGTTTTCCGAAACACGCCTTTGGGTTTCCTCTTGTATTCCCGAAAGCTTCGACATAAATGTTCAACCGCACCATCAACGTCTCTGAGAAGAGTCTTATTACTCTCAGCGTACGCTTGTAAGCGAGGCACGAGGAGCGGGTCGAGCGTCAACCCAGCAGCGGCGGCGGCGGGAAAACGTCTTCGTCTCTCCTGTTGCTTTTCCAATTGTTTCTTCGTTTTTAAAGACGACGACGACGGTGAGGACCCACTCCCACCGTTTCGAGAGGGCATTACGACAATTTGAAACCACAGATGAGATCAATTATTGAGCCTTTACCGCGCAATCTCTGTCCGAATTCACGCGCGAGTCGTACGTAGTCTCTCTTTCTCTCTCTCTCTTTCGCGCGTTTTGTTTTTGTTTTTTGTGTTGATGATTTTTGATGATTTGCCAATTTTGTTTATTGCTGGAGAAAAGGTGAACTGAGGTAGGTGCCTTTTGCCCTTTCCCAGAAAAGGAAAAAAACTGAAAAGAATTTTATCACTAATTCTCCAAACCCGCGCGCGACTTGTGTGTGTGTGTGTGTGTGTGTGTGAATTAACTTCCTTCTCATTCTCTTAAAAACAAGAGTCATACGAGCGCGTCGTCTCGCGACATGTCTCTTTCTTCGAGAAGGAATGGGTTCACAAAACTCTCACGAGATGCGTGTGCGTTTTTTTCGACGAGAATGACGACGACGAGAGTGACGATGACGAAGAATCTTTCCAAGAGCAACCGCGCGATGAGCGCGAACAAAGTCTCGAATAACAACAACAACAACAGGAGCAACGATAACATAAGCAGGAGATTCTTCGGTTCTTCTTCTTCTTCTTCTTCTTCTTCCTCTTCTTCGTCCTCTCTCGAGTTTCAGCAACTCAAACTGTTGAACAAGCAGAACAAAAGCAACAAAGTGATTGAGTTGTTCGAAACGAACCGAGTCAACCAACAAAACGAGAAGAATCTGAGCGAATATCTCAAAGCATTAGTAGCGACGAATCGGTTGAACGAGTCAGCGATGTTAGAAACTCTACAGCGAGGGCAAATGATGCAACCACATTCGGCGGCAGCGTCTGCTTTTGGACGACAACGAGGAGGAGGAGGAGGAGGTGATGGCTTTGCCGGCGCTGCGGCTGCAAATACCGCAATGATGGCAAAGAACAATCACGGCGCTAGCGGAAGTGGAGGATGGCAGTTTCCAACCTTACAAGGATTCTCAAAAGCTATCAATGACGCGACAGCTGCGGCAAATAATACAGCTGGGGTAGGAGGAAATGCTTCCGGCGGTGCGGCAGCCGCTGCGACAAACGCGTTGCGCGGATCGTCGTCCTCGGCTTCCGGCGGTGAAGTGCTAGGGACGCCAAAGTCGCCGTTATTCGTGCAGCATTTAGAACCAACGTTTCCAGCGCAAGTTTGGCGAACAATTCGCACGTTAGGCTTAGCTTTTGTGGTCTTGTCCGGAGTAGGAGCACTCATCGAGGATAAAGGAGGACCGGTAGGAAGATCGCTTCTAGGAAACTCAGATCAACCAAAACCTCAAAACCAGGACGAATTCATCGAAGAGAGCGACGGTAAAGGTGGTAAAATACGAAGGAAGAAGAAGACAACGTTTTCGGATGTAAAAGGCGTCGACGAGGCAAAGAATGAGCTGAAAGAAATCGTACACTATTTGAGAGATCCGAAAAAGTTTACTCGCTTGGGAGGAAAACTTCCAAAAGGTTTGCTCTTGGTCGGCCCGCCGGGGACAGGAAAGACTTTGCTCGCGAAAGCCGTCGCGGGCGAAGCGGACGTGCCGTTCTTTTACGTTTCCGGCTCTGAGTTTGAGGAGATGTTTGTTGGCGTCGGCGCTCGACGAGTGCGAGAACTATTTAAAGCGGCGAAGAAGCAAGCACCGTGTATTGTTTTTATCGACGAAATCGACGCGGTCGGTTCGCAGCGTTCTCCGAAAGATGCGCAGAACACTCGCATGACTTTGAATCAACTCTTAACGGAAATGGATGGATTTAATTCGTCCGATGTCCAAGGTATTGTTGTGCTTGCAGCGACAAACACGCCCGAGGCTTTGGATAAAGCGCTCGTTCGACCCGGGCGTTTCGATAGAACCGTCGCGGTGCCGAATCCAGACGTCGAAGGTCGCAAACAAATTTTGCAAGTGCACTCGAAAAATGTGAAGCTCGCGAAAGACGTAGACTTTGAAATCGTCGCGAGAGGGACGCCGGGCTTTTCTGGAGCAGATTTAGCAAACCTTGTGAACATTGCGGCGTTGAAGGCAGCTTTAGATGACGAGACGGAAGTGAAAAATAGCCATCTCGACCACGCAAAGGATCGCATTCTCATGGGCGCGGAGCGCAAGTCCGCAGTCATTACGGAAGAGAACAGAAAGCTCACCGCTTACCACGAAGGTGGTCACGCTTTAGTTGCCTTAAGAACGCAAGGTGCGAGGCCCGTGCATAAAGCGACCATTGTTCCGAGAGGCCATGCTTTAGGTATGGTGATGCAACTTCCAGATAAAGACGAGTTGAATCTCACTCGCAAACAGTTGATGGCTATGCTTGACGTCACCATGGGCGGACGAGTCGCGGAAGAGTTGATCTTTGGCAAAGATGAAATTACAACCGGCGCCTCGTCTGACTTGCAACAAGCGACACGATTGGCGAGGGAGATGATCACAAAGTACGGGTTTTCTCAAACTATTGGTTTAGCGAGTCAAGAGTATAATCAAAGCGGCTTATCCTCGGAAACGAGACAAAAAATAGAGGAAGAAGTGAAAGAAATGCTCGAAAGCGCGTACGTGCGCGCCAAGACGCTATTGCGAACGCACGAGAAAGAGCTGCACGCGATTGCAAAGTCGCTTTTGGATCGCGAAAGCTTAACTGGTGATGAACTGAAGGAAATTATCCTCGGCGCTGCTTCGGGAAAGAGTGTAAAAAATATCAACAACAACAACGCTTCCTCCGTCGCGTCTGCCGATATTAAAATAAAGGTAGACGGTGCCCGAGGCGTCAAAACCGCCGCCGTTAACTAGTCGTTTTCGTGTACAGTACCACTAATATACATAAATCTATTTTATATTCCAGGCATCTTAGCTTCGCCTGTATTCGCGTTAATATATTTCGAATCCCAATTTTCATCGCACGGCAAAATCCTCAAGCTTTGCCAGCAACCTTCGTATTTACTGAATGTGCGCTTCACCATGACAAAAGCCCAAAAAGTATCACTCCCAACTTTATCAGTTACTATGACTCTCACCAAAGTGCGCCCATCTTTCATTGAAATCTCGTCAAGAATCTCGTGCTTTCTATTGAATACGAACGCGTCAAAGTTTACCAAACACTTCCCAAGAAAATGATCAAAGTGATACATATCCGACGAGAAACCGAAATATCTCGAGCGATCCATGTTTCCCGATTCTACGCTGAACTCCCACATAACTTGTACGCCGTGGTCGGTTCTAGGATTATTCTTATCTTTCATCGATTCTAGTTGAATTTGAACCGCGTCTCGACACGTTTGCATTTGATGAGGAAAAAATAGGGGTCCTGGAACATTCTGTGGGTTCCGACAGACTCCGATACACTTGCTCCCATTTTCTTTCACTATCGCGTTTACACAGAAAGGGCACTCTTCGCTCGTAGGTTTAAACGCTCTTCTATCGATGGGTATTTCTAAGATTTGCTCCGCGCTTAGCATGGTGCCGGGTAAGTATCCTTCATTTGACGATGTTGATGAAGCTTTCACCACCCAGTTGAGTTTTACCTTCTTCGTCTTCTTTGAAGAAGTCAGATTTGGACGCGTTGACGACGACGATGATGTCACTAACGCTGCCGCTGCTGCAGTTAACGACGCCGACGACGACGCCGACGGCATTCTCCTTTCTTCCTTTCTTTCTTTCCGTGTGTGCGCGTGTTCGTTACTTCAAAAGTGAGTTTTTTTTTTGCATTTTTCTTTCTTTCTTTCGATATTTTCTCACACCGATTGCCATGCATGGCGCCATAATAATAAAATATATGCGCGAAAAAGGATGAAGAAGAAGAGAACGATAGCAATTGGATTCGAAGGGTCGGCGAACAAAATAGGCGTCGGCATAGTAACCAGCGATGGAACGATTTTGAGCAACAAACGGCGGACGTATTGCGCGCCTACGGGTAGTGGTTTTCTCCCGCGAGAAACCGCCAACCACCACAAAAAAGTGATTTTAGATTTAACCGAAGACGCTTTACGAGAAGCGTTTGATGATAATAATAATAATAATAATAATGAATCTCGCTCTTCATTTTCGTTGAAAGATTTCGGCGAGGAAATTGATGTGATTTGTTTCACCAAAGGACCTGGGATGGGGGCGTGCCTCATCGTCGTCGCGCTAGTCGTTCGAACGCTCAGTCAAATTTGGAAGAAACCAATCCAAACGGTGAACCACTGCATAGCGCACATCGAGATGGGAAGATTAGTAACGAAAGCTAAGAATCCAGTCGTTTTATACGCGAGCGGTGGGAACACACAAATCATCGCGTACAACGATAACAGGTACAGAATTTTTGGAGAAACTATAGATATAGCGGTAGGAAACGCGTTGGATAGATTCGCGAGGTGTTTAGAGCTTTCGAACGACCCGGCGCCGGGATATAACATCGAACAACTCGCGAAAGAAGGTAAAACCTTCGTGGAATTTCCATACAATTGTAAAGGTATGGATATAAACGTTGGTGGAATTCTAACCAACGCGGAAGAAAAAGTAGCCGCGATGAAAAGTAGTAATAATAGTAATGGTTATAGTAATACAGTCACGAAGGCTGACTTGGCGATGTCGTTTCAGGAAACTGTGTTTGCGATGTTGATCGAAGTGACGGAAAGAGCTATGGCGCATTGCGATGCGAACGATGTGCTCATCGTGGGGGGTGTTGGGTGTAATCTTCGTCTGCAGGAAATGATGGATATAATGGCTAAAGAGCGCGGAGGAAAGTTATATGCGACGGATGAACGATATTGCATCGACAACGGCGCCATGATTGCGTACACCGGCTTGATTGAATATTTAGCGAACGGAAGCGTGGGTGTTCCTTTAGAACAGACGACGTGCACGCAAAGGTTTAGAACGGACGAAGTGTATGTAAATTGGCGGCGAAACTCGGAAGAATTAGAGGAGGATGAGGATGAGGATGAGGAAAGAAAGAAGCGTCGAAGTTGTTAAAGTTTGTACGAAAAATTTATTTATTCACCACCCCACATCCACGCTTGTTTTTGTTCGTGCGTTGTGGTCGCGAATTTGTGAAATTTTGATTGGCTCCCGAATTGTCACCCATCCTCTCCAAAAGAGAAAAGGAGAAAAGAAGGAAAATTCTTCTCATCTCTTCATCACTTTTTTTAGAAACACCAACTCTCGTTTCTTTCTTTCTCGCGAACGTAAGAACGATGATGAAGTTTACTAAATTCCTTCTGTTGGGGTTACTCATCGGCTTGTTTGCCGGTATTTCTGTCCCTTCGAGTGCGTAATGATATGATGTCGTAGTCTTTTTTTTATTCAATCATCATCTTTCGAGAGCGCGCCGCGTGTGATTTGGTCTCGGAAATTTGTTTCTCTCGCTTTCTTTCGATCAAATATAATTTTGGATTAGTAACTTCTTCTATCGGTGGTTAAAGTTAACTCGAGCCATCACTGACCGTTGTGTGTGTGTCGTCTCTTTTCACTTTCAACAACAGACTTTGGGAACGATAACGCGCTCTCTGCTTCCTCTTCTTCTCTATTCGTAGAAGCTGCGGCGGCGGATGAGGCGGCATCGTCATCGGAAGAATTCCAAATTCCAACCTTCAAGGCGGGTGCTGAAGTCAACGAGTTTCAAGCCGAAGTTTCGCGCTTGATGGATATCATCATCAACTCTTTGTACTCCAACAAAGACATCTTCTTGAGAGAATTGATCTCTAACGGATCCGACGCTTTGGACAAGATTCGTTTCTTGTCCTTGACCGATGCCTCGCAATTGGGCGACGGAGATGCCGCTCAGCTCGACATTCGCATCAAAATCGACAAAGACCAAAAGCTTATTTCCATCCGCGATAAAGGGGTTGGGATGACCAAGCAAGAAATCAAGGACAACTTGGGTACGATTGCTAAATCTGGTACGTCAGCCTTCCTCGAGCAAATGCAAAAGGGTGGCGACATGTCTCTCATCGGTCAGTTTGGCGTTGGTTTCTACTCCGTGTACTTAGTCGCCGACTTTGTGGAAGTGCGCACCAAGTCGAACAGCGAAGACACGCAATGGATCTGGCAATCTAAAGCCGACGGTAACTTTGCCATTTCTGAAGATACCGATGGTGAAGCGATCGGCAGAGGCACGGAGATCAAGATTTATCTCAAAGAGGAAGCGCAAGAGTATTTGGACGAGGGCAAATTGAAGGACTTGGTCGAAAAGTACTCTGAATTTATCAACTTTCCGATTTACATGTGGGAATCTAAGGAAGAATCCGAAGAAGTTCCGATCGAAGACGACGATGAAGAAAAGTCCGACGAGGAGAAGGACGAAGAGGACGACGATGAGGACGACGATGAGGACGACGACGATGAGGACGACGACGACGACGATGAGGACGAGAAAGACGACAAACCAAAAACGAAAACGGTTACGAAAACCGTCTGGGACTGGGTCTTACTCAACGACTCTAAAGCTATCTGGCTCAGATCGTCTTCCGAAATTGAACCGGAAGAGTACTCCAAGTTTTACAAGGCGTTGTCGAAAGACAAGAGCGATCCGTTGACGTACTCCCACTTCAAAGCCGAAGGCGATGTTGAGTTCAAAGCTATTCTCTTCATTCCGGAAAGTGCCCCTCCGGATATGTACGATAACTACTACGGTAAAGCCTCCGCGTTAAAACTGTACGTGAGAAGAGTGTTCATTTCCGACGAATTCGACGAGCTTTTGCCGAAGTATCTCTCTTTTATTAAAGGGATCGTCGATTCCGATACGCTTCCGTTGAACGTTTCTCGCGAAACGTTGCAACAACACACTTCTTTGAAAACGATCAAGAAGAAGCTCGTCAGAAAAGCATTGGATATGATTCGTAAACTCGCTGAGGAAGGCAACGACTCCGAGGATGACGACAACGAGAACGAAGACGAAGAGGCCAAGGTTGTCGCGAACGAAAAGTACGAAAAGTTCTGGAAATCTTTCGGTAAAGCCATCAAATTAGGCATCATCGAAGATGCCTCGAACAGAACGCGATTAGCCAAGTTACTCCGCTTCTACACCTCTCAATCTCCGGACAAACTGGTCTCTTTGGAACAGTACGTCGAGAGAATGAAGGAAGGACAAAAGAGCATTTATTACGTCGCCGGCGAATCCCAAGAAGCCTTGGAGAAATCGCCGTTTCTCGAAAAACTCTTGTTGAAAGGATTTGAAGTTATTTACTTCACCGACCCGATTGACGAGTACACGATGCAAAACTTGACAGAATTCGATGAGTTCAAATTTTCCAACGCTTCCAAGGAAGACATGAAATTTGGGGACGCGGATGAAGGCGAGAAGAAGCAGTTCAAAAAGACGAAAGAACACTTCAAGCCGTTCACGAAATGGTGGAAGGATGCTCTTTTGACCTCGTACCCGGATTCAATCGAAAACGTGAAGATCTCGAACAGATTATCCACGACGCCATGCGTCGTGGTCACGAGCAAATACGGCTGGTCTGCCAACATGGAGCGCATCATGAGAGCGCAAGCGTTATCGGACGACTCGAGAGCGCAGTACATGAAGGGTAAGAAGACGTTGGAAATCAACTATAAACACCCGCTGGTTGCCGCTCTCAAGGAAAAGTACGAAGCTGATGGCGAAGATGAAACTTCCAAGAACTTGGCTGTCGTCATGTTCGAAACTGCGCTCATCGAATCTGGATTCGTCATCGACGACTCTAAATCCATGGCGTCGCGCGTCTTTGATTTGCTCAAGGACAAGATGGGCGTTGAGAAAGACGCACCGCTCTTGGATGAAATGGAGTTCCCCGATGAAGAGGAAGAAGTCGCTGAAGCCGAAGAATCTGCGCCGAAAGAAGATGAAGAATCTGCGCCGGCAGTGGAAGAAGAGGAAGCACCGAAAGATGAGCTCTAAGTTTTTAGCGAGAACGTTTTTTTTTAAATGTGAGTGCGCATTTATCACGATACATACAACTCATTTTTAATCATACGTACATTCCTACATAATTTCTCTGGTCGCTCATGAACTAATTTATCGAGTCTTTCCAAGAACTGCGCTCAAATACACCGTCGTCGAATCTAAAACCTGTTCTTGGAACGATTTCAACTGAACGCCGTTGCGTAAAACTGTCATAAATTTTGTGCTGTCCATGCTAATATCAGCAGGAGTTTTAACCACGGCAGCAGCGCTAGAAGACGTGGTTTTACTTTTCTCTGCAGGTTTCGCGCGCTTTTTGCTCGCTCTCATGGTGTTGCAAAATATGGTGACCATGTCGTAACGGCTCAAGCGCTCCGGTCCGCCCGCGTGATAAATGGGAGTGCTATCTGACGACCCACCTCCTTCCTCGAACAAAAACGCGGAAACATCGCGTTTACGTCGTAAACCTACGAAAATTTCAAAACAGTACACGATAGCCTCGGTCAAATCAATTCGCGATACTGGATTTCTAAATTCATCTGTCCAAAACTCCACCGCGTTTTCATCTTTAACTTCTTCCTTCTCTTCTCCTTCTGCACTTTGACCGCGCGTGTTTGGAGGGCACGTTTTTGCGATAAAATCTAAAAACAACGGCCTGTCGACGCGTCGATACGGCGGCTGTGGTCCCGTGATGACTGAACTACGTAATATGACGAGCGCGTTCTTATCGTAGTTTTCGAGTAAATACGATTCTGCGTACTTTTTCGAACGACCATATGCATTTATCGGCTCAAACGCCTTTTCGCGCGCGTCGTCTTCTCTGGTGTTGGAGTACGAACCGCAGAACACCTGATCCGTACTCATGTGGACGAGTAAAGGAACTCTCTCTTCGCTTCCCTTCCCGTATTTTCTCATAAGAGCTTCACATAAGTGTGTCGGGGCGTTTATTTTACGCGCTTTTTCTTCGTTTTCTTCGCATTGTTTCGGTTGCGAAAGCGCGGTGCAGTTGACGACCAGTTTCAAGTTTTTGTTGCCTTCGAGATACTCACCCTTGGACGCTTTCTCGACGCACTCTTCCACGCCTGCACCAGTTTCAAAGTCACACACGTGACAAACTAACCTTCGCTTGTGTTGTTCGTGAACACTTTCCGGGAGTTTTGAGCTTTCCGACGAACACGTGTAGTGTACCGCGTTGATTTCCTTGTTCAAAGTCAGGAGACGTTCGATGAGAAACTGTCCGAGGTATCCGGACCCACCGGAAACGAGCACATTCATTCTTATTTTATCGCCCTCCTTTTCGTTTTGCTGCTGCTGGAGAGTATTAAACCGCCGGTCCGGACGAACAAACAACCAAAAGAGGGAGAGAAGAGAGAAGGAGAGAGGGAGTGAACGAGAGAGAGCTCGTTGTCGCTGTTTCAAGCTGTTTGTTTATTTGTGTGGACAAAAGTAATATCAGCAACTGTCACACCCAAAACAAAACTTAAGTATCATCACATAAAATTCTCTTGTTGTGTTGTGAAATTATTCCATCTGCGCAACCACCACCATCAACGAGAACAACACGAATCGATAACTGAGCGTTGCGCGAATGTTTCCAATCGCTTCCGCGTCTTTTAAATGCATCGCGTCGACGCCATTTTCAGCGTCTTCTCTCCAACCAAGCCACAGCCAGAGACTTTTTAGACATTCTCCTCCCGTGGAAAGAAGAAGACAACATATCGCAGTTGTGAACGGGGCATCCGATGTTAATAACGTAACTGATGGTGGTACAAGCGACAGTCATCGTTCTTTCATCGAAAGAGATGCAAACAAGTCCGCTCGCGTGCTGCAAAACCAAAAACCATTGCGCTTCGGCTTCATAGGTTGCGGAGCGATGGCTGAAGCGATGGCGAGAGGATTCCTGGACTCCAAAGTCGTCCAAAGCGAATCTATCGCGTGCTACGGAGGAAAGAATCAAACAAGCAACGGTCGAGCGTCTCTGTTCAAGGAAGAGTTAGGCATCGAGAATATCGTCTCAAACGCCTCGGCAGTGTTGGACGAATCCGATATAATCTTCTTGTGCGTCAAACCAAATAAAATGTTGAGCATATTGGACGAGATTAAACCGAGGGTCAAACCGTGGCACGTGTTTGTATCTGTTGCCGCGGGTATTAAAACATCTGACATTGAAAAGCATTTAAATATTGGAACGAATGCGAAATCGAGCGAACGAGGACTCCAAGCTGATGGGAGCAATGGCAACTTAAAGTCTCGAGGTCTGTTCAATCTTGGCGGACGAAAGAAAGATAGCGATAGCACTAGCATGAAATCTTACGATTACGACGACGGCGATGATGACGACGACGACGACGACGAATATCAAAGTGATAAGATTATAGCGGCGGCACAACTCGAAGGCGAAGAAGTTTTTTACGAGGAAGATGCTGGGTTCAATGAAAGCAATGACAACAATAACAAAAGCGATAAGAAGGACAACGCAAACAACGACCTGCTGCCGACACCTTCGGTAGTCAGAGTTATGCCCAACACGCCGTGTTTTGTAAGAGAAGGCGCGATTGCGTGCTGTGGAGGGAAGACGGCGAGTCTAGCCACGGTGAAGATGATTTCATCATTATTTTCAAATCTTGGTTTATCGGTCATTGTAGAAGAAAGCCAGATGCACGCCGTCGTCGGCGTTTCTGGTTCTGGACCAGCGTATGTATTTGCATTCATTGAAGCTTTGGCAGATGGGGCCGTCTTGAATGGTCTCCCTCGAAGTGTTGCGATGAAACTCGCCTGTCAGACTGTAATCGGCGCTGGAAAGCTTTGCCTCGAAACGCAGGTGCACCCGGGAGAGTTGAAAGATAGAGTGTGCTCGCCAGGAGGAACGACAATATCGGCGATGCGCCAGCTCGAAAAGAACAGATTCCGCTCTGCGGTAATTGAAGCCGTAACTGCTTCTGCGGAAAAAAGTAAACAAATGAAGAAAAACTAGAGCTTATTGATCAGCTTTGGTACGCATAATGAAAAACTGCTTTACACTTTCTGCGAAAGTACCCAATCTTCTATGTCTAATTTCGCCACGAATCCTAATTGCTTTTTCGCTTCGCACGTTGAAGCTAATGTGCCTATCAAATCGTTCTTCCTTTTGGCAACATGAGTTCTTTTCTTCTCATCTGGTTGTACTAATTCCGCTATTTCGTTTATCGTCTTTAATTTCCCGCTCCCAACGTTGAACACGTGTCCGTTTTGTTCTATCGAAGACTGCGCGGCTAATACAAAAGCTCGCGCAACGTCATCTACGTGTACAAAGTCTCTAAAATGATTCCCACTACCCTCGATCTTTAAATCTTCATTCGCTTTGAACTGCTTTAAAAACTTTCCAGTCACAACGCCGTCCAAACCTTCGCTCGGTTCGTTTGGACCAAACACCATAAACAAACGCAAGATTATCGTCGGAACGTGATAGCTCTCCGAATACAGCTTCACGATCGTTTCTCCCATGGCTTTTGTTGTAGCGTATGGAGAGGTTGACGCGGTTTTGTGCTGCAAAACATTGTATTTAGAATTCTCCTGGAAAGGAAGATTCCTCAAGTTGTTCCCATAAAACGTCGAAGACCCGGCGTAAACGAATTTCTGAACGCCTTTGAAACTTTTTCGCGCCTTGTGATGTTGAGGATGGTGCAGCCCCGAAGGTTGATTTTTTCGGTCGACGTATTTCGCGTTCGCGGATCCATCGCCACTATCAGACGACGCGTGCCGCGTTTGTACGATTGCTTTCAGAACATTCTCCGTGGCAAGGACGTTCTGCTCTATCGAAAACTGAACGAAATCCACGCCTTTCTTCAATGAAGGCAACACTTTTGATTGCGCAGCCAGATGGAAGACAACGAAAGGTTCGTGCTCTTCAATGGTTTTAAAAACTGTTTCGTAATCGCGACAATCACCGCGAACGAGCGTAGCCTTTTTAGCGAGGAAGCTTTCTTTGCCCGTCGACATGTTGTCCAAGACCACGACATCATAGCCGACGCGAAGTAACTCTTTCACTAAGCGGGAACCAATGAAGCCGGCACCGCCGGTAACTAACGCTTTCGTTTTCGCCACCGGTTTCGGCTCTTTCTCATACTGCTCGTGCGTGTATTCGCACGCGTCTTTCACTCGCTCTGCTGTTTCTCTCAGAGCATCTTCCCCGTCCTCGATGTAATTATCCATGTGATCGGTGTCCAGTAGACGGAAATATTCCTGTCCTTCTTTGAAACTCCCACTCCCAAACTTGCCAACGCTATTGCGCGTGACCTCTTGAAAGTTCCACGATTCCCGAACGATGAGCGAGGCAACCGTCAAAAGTGATAACGCTATCGCAAGTTTAGTCACGCGACCGTGACCAGACGGAATAGGTTTAAGAATATACTTATCATCCGCGCTGCTGCTGCTACTGGCGGCGGTGGTGTAAGTGATGTCGCCTTTGCTTAAACTTTGTCGCATTTTTCCTTATACCTAATTTTATTTTGCGACTGCTTTTATATCTATCTATCTATCAGTACGACACCAGAAGCATTGTTTTCTGAGAGAGAAAGGAACGTCGAAAATGATGAGGATTCGATCTTTATATATGCGTATATCCCGCTCTTCAATCAATGCGTCGCGAACTGGTCGCGTGTGCGCGATGCGTTGTTTCTTTTTTTTTGTGAGGGGGGGTGGGTGAGGTGAAAAACTCAATTTATCCACACTTTTCCAAACGCGAGAAAAAACACAGACAGAACGAGACGTATAAATACTACCACGTCTAACAAGAACAAGAACAACAACATCAAGAGAACAAGGAAAGACAAAAGAAAAGGATATGGCGCATAACATAGTTCTGAGCGCATCAACCGCGGCGACGAAATGTTCTTCGCAAGTGTGGCGCGCTGCTTTGAAGAAGGCGATGGACGCGAACAAATCTCTACCGAATGCAAAATATATCCAAGTCGCGACAACGGGAGCGAACGCATCGATGGACGATCAAAACGACGAGAGTGGGTTTCCAGCAATCCGTACGGTTGTATTTAGAGGTTTCCTGGACCGAGACCCGACGAAAGTGACGTTCGTGACCGATAAGCGTTCGAAGAAAGTAGGTGATTTTGCTGTCAACAACAAGTGCGAAATTTGCTGGTATTTTCCAAAGAGCAGAGAGCAGTTCCGACTGCGTGGATTTGCCAACGTCATCACGAATGAATCGACCGATGAGATTGACATAAGAGACCGCTCGATATCGTGGAAAAAAATGCGCCCAGGCGCGAGAGGGCAATTTGCTTGGCCGGAACCAGGACAACCGCGTCTGCCGGAACACGAGGAAGCTTACGATGTCGACAGACTGATAGAAAACGAAGACGAATTCGAAAACATGTGGCCGAAAGATAATGTTCTGGAAAACTTTTGCCTCGTCACCGTGGACGTAAACCGCATCGATCATCTAAAGCTGAAAGGAAACAAACGATATTTATATAGCCGTGAACAAAATAGCGAGGGAGATACTCGCAGTAATAATAGCGCTAATAACGAAGAAGAAGAAAAAAATGAATGGATGGTGTGCGAGTTATGCCCGTAGAATCTCATCTATAATGAATGCGTTTTTGAACGCGTTGTATTATTACTAGTATTATTATTTCAACATTAGTACGGATCATATTCAATTCAATTGGTGTATGCTTTGGCATACCCTCTGTTTTTAGAAGGTTTCAAACGTTGCTCGCTATTTTCTTTCCACACTTCGCCATCCTCGAAAAACTCCTTTTTCCAAATCGGCACCGTCGCTTTCAGTTCATCAATCAACCATTTAACTGCGTCCAAGGAAGCCTCGCGATGCGCTGATGAAACCGCAATTATAACGCTCGGTTCGCCAACAAGTACCGTTCCAGTCCGATGTTTGATTACTATTTTCAAGAGTCCTTCGTCGGTTTGTTTTTTACTACTCGTGCTCGTTTTGTCGTTGTTCTTTTCGCCAACCCCTCCCATTCCCCTAACTGTCTCGTTTTTATCCTCAACCTCGCAACTCGACGCTCTCCTCACAATCTTGACGTTTTCGCTATCGTGACTATCTCTGGTGTTACTCTTATCGCACCGATCATCGCCGTTCCATTTTCTGAACGCCATCGCACACAACTCGTTGAGTTTCTTCAAAGCCATAGGGGTGTAACATTCGTATTCCAATTTTGAGACGCTTTTTCCATCGAACGTGTTTCGGGTGACGCCGACAAAACTGGATATCGCCCCGGCGCGATCGTCCGATACAATTTGCACGCACTCGTTCAAATCTAAAGGCGTGCCGACGATTTCAACTTCCCAATTTCCACCTTCTCCTTCTCCTTCTCCTTCTTCTTCTCTCATCGTTTTAATACTAGTGATAAGTCTCTTGCTCTTTCTTTTTCGTTGTGAAGAAGTTCTTCTTTTGCCTTAAAATTTTCTCGTTCAAAACGAACCATCGTCACTTGTCATCCTCCTCTCTTCCTAAACCTAAATACACGCGCACGGCGCATCAATACCCCCGATAAAAAACACAGCACAAGAGTATATTTATCATGTGTATCGCAGCGACGACTGCACCAACGGCGAGGCGTCGAACTTCGCTCCTGTACGAGCAACACAAAAGGAAAGCAAAATTTAGATGGAACGTTGTCAAGCTTTTGTTCGCTCTGCTCGTAGTTTGGTACGTAAAGTGGACGACAAAGACGGTACTTGAAGGAACAGACGGGACGTACGGAGAAATGGACGAAGATATATCGGCGGCGTCTTCGCATCGGAGGAAAAACCATCCGGTATCTTTGCAAAAAGCAAACGAAGATTATGCTAGTAACGATGATTACTCCTCCTCCTCCTCCCACGACAAAAATACGCAGACTACAGACTACGACGGCGCGACTAGCGAACAACAACAACAACACCAACAACACAGAACACAAAACCAACAGAAAAGCTCGAGCGTTCCAGATGCATTGCCTGCTGTGCGAACTATTCCGAGACTGATATGCGGCGCGCATAATCAACCATGCGCGCACGGAACGTGCAACGATGACGAAACCATGTGCACGTGCTCGAAAATATACGTAGGCGACTTGTGCGATAGTCCAATCAAACTATCCGGGAAGAAACTCGGCGGCTCGCTCTTGCAAAGTTGGAACCTACCTTACACCGGTCCAATCATCATGTCGAAATATAACTTGGGCAAGCATATGAATACGAGGAAAACGGGCGTATTGCAATTGGATTTACCAAACGAAGTTCCTAGATTTTTAGGCCCGATTGGTCCACCTTTGCTGAAAATATTACCAAGCGATGATATCTTTAGAGGCAACCGGCTCTTTTTTCCAACGTGCGCCGTAATCGGCAACTCTGGGTCCATGAAATCGCGCGTAAATAGAAATCGCGCGGCGGAGATTGACGCGCATACCGTCGTCATAAGATTCAACGACGCGAAGACAGACTCGAATTACGGCGACATCGTGGGAAGGAAAACGTCGATGCGTGTGGTGAACGCAAAGCATTTTGGGTTTCGCGAGACGGAAGATGAATTTGTCGTGCAGCAAATGCGTTCTCCGCAAGCGTTTCGGTCGTTCATGGGCGAGCACAGAAGGAACCCGGGAACGCCTTTATACTCTTTACATCCCGATTTTGCATCGTACGTGATTAAATCGTTCCCGAAAATTCAAACGAGCGTTGGCTTTCAAGGGGTTTTGATGGCGTTGATGTCGTGCGGGACAGTGAACGTGTACGGATTTTCTCTCGGACCGAACGAAGGCTTTTCGCAATCGTATTACAGACCAGATTCGGACGAAGATCTCGACGCCGACGATGATAGCAGTAGAAATGCCGAAGTTCAAATGCTTCGTAAACGAGAACAAACCGAGTGGAAGGCTTTGAGCGCGATGAACGGGGCAGGGCTGATTACGTTTCGCGATAAGTGCGTTGAGAACTGTCATGTGAGTCGATCGCGTTGTGGTCAATGCATGAAAAAACAAGAAAAGGTGATCACGGGTGAAGTAGACGACGTCGACGATGGTGACGAGAATAGCGGTAGCAATGATGACGAGGATGGTAGTAGCGAAAACGATGTGCGAGCGGAAGAAGAAGCGTGAATTAGAAGATAGTCACAATTCGAGTCGATCGATTCACCCAACGCTGGCGGCGATAGCGATTCGATTTATAATACAATACATCGTTTGGTTCATGAGAACTACTTTATTTCCACGGTTTCAAAATCGGCAGCAATATAACTAGGAGTACAATCATCATGAGTATCGTAAACACGCAGGCCCATTTCCGCGTGTTCTTTTGGTATTCTCGAGCACTCACTAACGCCACTTGCCCTTGTTTTACATACTCGGTCGACTTGGAAACTTGTTCCTGTATATCATCTATCATCTCTCCTTGCGCGTCGACTAGAACGCTCATGTCTAAAAAGATCTGATGTAAATCTAACAACCGCCGCTCTAACTCTCGAACTGCCTTGTGTCGTTCCTGAATTTCTTCGACCGTGTCTAATATCAAACCTCTGCCTTGATCTAAAATCGCTTGCTTAAACATTTGTTCATCGGCACCGTTTTCAATCATTGATTCGAGTTTTTCTTCCTCGATTTGTTCCCCAGTCAACGCAAAGAATCGCCTCTCGATGACTTCCTTGTGTTCGGTGCGCAACTTCTCGCGAAGGACTTGAAACTCAGCCATTTGCTCTTTCAACTTTGTTTTCAAAGCGTTCGAAACAGTTTCTCTGGTTTGTTTCTCGCTTCCATCCGCGCTTATTTTTTTCTCTCGTAGCAATCTTTTCAAGTCTTCGTCCATGTTTTGCACGCGCAGTTTAGCTTCACGCGCTAATGTCTTCGCCTTCTCCGAGCACGCGTTCATTTCGTCTTTGATTTCTGACATTTCTGATGATTTTAAAGCGGACTTTCCGCGTTCGTGGAGTTGATGCAAGTTCACGAGCTGTTTTCGTATGTCCGAAAGAAGACTCTTAATCAATGTTGCGTCTCTTAAGAAGAGTTCCATCGTCGTTGGAGACGAAGTGGTTGATGTTGACGGCTCTGAAGAAACACCTCTTTCAACGTCAACGAATTCGTCTTTGTTAGTGCCTTTTGTTGATAAAAAACGACTCATCTGTTTGTTGTTGTTGTTCGTTTGCTCATCCCGGTCGTCAACTCCCGTCTTTTTTATCTCGCCGAGCAAATCGCTCATGTTGATTTTAGTTTTCGTTGCGCTTGAGACTTGTGAAGCGTTGTTGTTGTTGTTGTTGTTGTTGTTGTTGTTGTTGTGTCGCTTTATTCGTACGGTTTTTTGTGGAAAGGTGTGTGAAATTCAAAAAATCAAAGGAGTGAATTGTTTTAACTATCTACTTCACAACTTTAAACACAACCACGATGTATCGCATGATATTAGTATAAAACAATGGGAGAGAGAGAATAATGAGTTCGTGCGCAGTTTGTTTCGACATCGTGTCAGGAAAATGCGTTGCATTATCCGAGTGCGGCCACGTCTTTCATCCTTCGTGCATAACGAAGTGGTTCGAAATCAAAAAGAAAATCAATCGACAGAACGGTTTTGCGATTCCAACAGCTCCTTGCGTCGTGTGCAGAGTTGATTTCGATATCAGCGCGGCGCTTCCGGTGTATTTAGATGTCCCGTTATCTGCGCTTAAAGCAAAGAGAAGAGACGACAAGAAGCGAAGCGGCGATACGAAGCAGAAGAAGAAGAAGAAGAAGAAGAAGAAGACCAATTTTGAAAAGAAAGAAAAAGAGAGAAGAAAAACAAACGTCCTCGAGAAGCAAGATGATGAGGATGTTGTCGTATTGGTTAGCAGTAGCGAGAGCGATGGAGATGAGAGTGATGACGCCGCTAATGATGATGGTGAGGAGCACTTAGAATCAGAAAATGAAAATGCAGAACTTCGCAGGCTTTTACTCGAAGAAAAGCGGAAAACCCGCGAAGCGGAAGATGCGGTCGTTTTGAATAGGTGTAACAACGATGCGTTCGCGCAAAGTAAAATGCAGCTGGAAACGCTACAAGTGGAGTATATGCAAGTGCAAGAAGAAAACAGAGTTGCGAAAGCGCGAGAGAAAATCGCAGTGGACAAAGCTAAAAATTTTGAATCGAGAGTCACGAGAGCTGAATCAGACGTCAAAATGCTTCGAAGCGAAATCTCGGCGTTGAAGCACCAAAGAGCGGTGGAGATGGACGTGTTCGCGGATAAAAATGCTGTGAGTAGTAGTCGCTTTTTCGAAGAGGAGCAGATTGCTCGATTGATGGATCAGAAGGATAAACGTATGGCGCTCGAATCCCTCGCTCGTTCTTTACGAATGAAAACAAAACACATCGTGACGCTCCAAGACGAATATTTCAAAGTAAATAAAAGTTTAAGAGTCGCGGAAAAGTCACTTCGCGATTTAGAGATGAAATACGCGAAGCGAAAGGCGAGAGAGAAGCAAACGAGGGAGGAGTTACAAAATCTTACGAGAGTAGAAAAGCAAAAGCATGGCGAAGTAGAAAGAAGCGGAATCAAAAATGGGATTAAAGAGGGCGATGTTGTTGTTGATGATGATGACGACGATGACGACGACCTTTTGATTCTCGATGATGATGATAATAATAAAAGAAATAAACCGTCGAGTAACGTCTTACGCGACTCGAACAATAGGAACGATAGTATAAGCGGGAAAGCAATAACGCGGCTAGGTGGCAATGTAAAGAGTAGCTTCAATAGAAAAAACAATGCTAGTGGTGGCTCTTTCATACAAAATGGGGACGACGGCCGAGGCGGGAGAGCAACAATATTGACCACCTCTACAGGGGGAAAGCTCGAACGCAACAACAGAAATGATCGAGTGCCGTTAAGTCGAGGTGAGATGATGCAGAAAAATCTCTCCAGCTTCGTGCGTAAGGGACGATAGATAGATTTGTAGCATGTAGGTAGTAAAAAGTTGTGGGCGGTTAAACAGAGAAAGACGGCTTTTATGCCAAGTGGCATTTTCAATTTCTCCTCAGTACACCACAACTCACAAAGAAATCTCTCTCTACTTATTAGTGTCCCGAACACGATAACATCAACGCCTTTATACCATGACCCCATCGACAACTCTCTCCGTGCTTTCCTCTCGCATCCTTCCGTTCAGCTCTTCGTTCTCTTCGAGCAATAAAAATCGAAAGCAGATAAAGCGATCCCTAACGACTTCTGCTGATTCTGCAGACAACGACAAAAACAACGCCCGTGTGGAAAGCGAGAACAGGGGAGAAAATGAATCCACGCGACGTAGCGCTATGGTTTTAGGAACGTCTGTCGTTACTTTTACGCTTTTTAACGCGCAACCAGCAACGGCGAAATTGCAAGGCCGCACAGGAGGAATTCCAATCGAAAACTTTCGAGATTTACCAGGCACAAATCCTGCAATAAAATATTACGACATGAAAGGCGGAGGTGGTGATAGTGCGGTCCCTTTCCCAAAAGGAACGCGGGTCGCAGTTCACTACGATCTTAAATTTCGCTCGTTAACGATTGCTTCTTCGAGAGTTGGGGCTGGTGTGACTGGCGGAACACCATACGGATTTAACGTTGGCACGCCCGCCGCTACTCCGGGCGGTCCGTTCTTACCAGCTTTCAACTACGGCATTCAAGGAATGGGAGTTGGAACCGTTCGACGAATGCTCGTGCCTGCGGAGTATGCGTACGGTAATAATCAAGTGCAAGAGATTCCTCCAAACTCTGAGGTGACGTTAGATTTGGAACTCTTGAGCATCGCAAAAACTGGTTTAAGCAAGTAATTTTGGAATGTTTTAAGAATAACAACAACGAACGCGTAACTTTATCTAGAGAGAATGTCTTGAACGAGATCGTCGCCAAGCTTTTTATCTCTTTGGAAATTACGCATGTGTAAAATAGACACGCATCCTTCCTTGGCGACATTATTTCCTTCATACTTTTTTGGCTCGCGCAACTCCAAACCAAAATTCTTCTTCTCTCCGCTTTCACCTCCAATCATCTCCAACGTTTCGGTCAGTGCCGCTAAGGAATTCATCTTCATATAAGGACACGATGCGCATCCGCCGTCCATGCCGCACCCTTCACCCGATGCCGGTCCCGGGATGATGGATAGACTAGACATTGCCTCGCTCACAATTTTCCCCGAAGAGCTGCTATTGACTTGCGTGATGGAATCTACGGAAACCGGGAACACAATTTCACACTCGACGCTCGAATCGTTCTTCTCGAGCTCTTCGGTAACAGCTCGCACGATTGATGTGACCATGCCAGTTTCAGTACCGAGCACGAATTTCATGCGTTCTGGAACGTACACTTCTCCATCTTCTTCCAGCGCGCTAGTGCTATTGTTGTTCTTGTTGTTCTCGTTCTCGTGCTTGTTCTTGTCTTTAGGCGTCGAAGAGGAAGAAGCAGAGGAAAAGAGTTCTCTGCTCTTGCGCTCTTTTTCAATACCACCTCGGATTTTGGCTAAAATGAAATCTAAAATATTTTGCGTCGAGCCGACGACGCCCATATTTCGTTCGCGAGCTTCCATTGCTAGGGTGAACATTTCTCCCGGAACTTCAAAATGTGCCGCTTGATAGGCGTCGGAATAACAGTCTCTCACAACTCGACACACTTCGCCACCGAACAAGTGATGCACCACGCACGCTCCGTCGCGGAAGTATTCCATGTTATCAAGCACTTTTTTCACTGACTTTTGGTCGTGTTCAGGGTGTAACTGTTTGATTTCTTCGTCCGACCACGTCGTTGATGCGCGCGTCAAAAGTTCGACCAAGTTGCCGCCCATGTACGTATCTGGACCGTAAAATATCTTGACGTCCGGAATTTGAGCAGCAGCTTGTAAAACCGTGTTGACGACGTTCGAAGACGTGCACGCAATGGTTGGAACTTTTGCGTTCGCGCTCGCCTTCGTGTCCAATCCAGTGTTGATGTAGATGACGTGCAGAGAATTTTTCGCCTCGCCGGCTTCTCGCAAATATTTTTCGTACGTTTCTGTTTGCGCAGCTTCTGCTAAGGAGCACCCGATGGCATCCGAGGACATGCGGTAAACGTTCGCTTCAGGAAATCCAGCGTCGTCAATAATAGCTCGCACGTTCTCTGACATGAAATCTACACCTAAGACGCAGATGTTTTCGCACTTTTCGTCTCTCACCATTCGCACCGCCGCGTCCGCCATGACTAAAGAATCGGAGATGAAGATCCTCGACGCGCACTCTGGATGTTTCGCTTTACATCGCATCAGCACTCCTTGGACTTCTGGGTCCATGTAAAAATGCGCGACGATTCCACACTTTTTCTCAATCAGTAACTTCGCCAACTTGTCCACCTGTTGGTCGTCCGGCGTTAAATATTTCGCCTGCGCTTCCGCGAACGACCCTTTCGGTTCGCATCCGGACTTTGTAACGATTAATGAAGGGAAAGGATCGCTTTGGAAATCGTTAAGTAAACTTCTCGCTTGTCTTTTGATTGTTTCTAAAGCGTTCTTAAACCCGTTTTGTCGAGAATCAATCGCGCTCGTTTTCACTGCGCTTTCCGACACCCCTCGCAGAGTCGCAGCTACGATCGATTCCACATCGATGTCTTCGATTTGTTTCAGGGTGTACCCTCGAAACATTTTCGTCACGACGCCGAGGAAACCTCTCGTTATCGCTGAATCTGAGTACGATTGCAATCGCGGGGCAGATGAACCATCCGATCCTTCTGTTCCTTCTCCTTCTCGAGAGAGAGACACTTTCACCCACGTTTGGGAAGCCGTGCACCCCATCACTCGAGTGTTTTGGTTTCTCTCCGCGAGTGATAACTCGACGACGTCCACTTGCGACTGCAGGAGCTTCTTCGTGGCTTCTTTCTTCTCCTCTTTCGTCAAAGAAGAAGAAGACGACGACGATGATTCAGACGAGTTCGAAGAAGAGGAAGACGAAGAAGAGGCGATGATGGATGAAACTCTTTCTCTTCTTTGTCTTCTTCTTCTTCGGGAAGATGATGATGATGATGATGATGATGATGATGTCGTCGTCGCCTTCTCCTTCCGTCGGACGCTACTCCTGCTACTTTTGCTCGAAGGAGATGAGAATATTTTGGACGCGCTGCTCCTCGAACAACAACACGACGACGTAAACGACGACGACGACATTTATTCTTCTATTATATGTGCGTGTACGCGTAATCAATCTCTCTTCTCGTAAAGTGTGATAAATAAAAGTGTGACGATGGGATGATGAGGCGGAGAAGGAGAAAGAGAGTACGAACGAAAAAAATTGGAAGAAGACAAGCGACAAGTCTATTTCAAGCTGTCAAGTGCAAGTGGATAAAAAAAAGAGAAAAAGAGACGTACAAAAGAGAAAAGCGCTTTTCGCGCGCGCTTCTTCAGAGTTTTATCTTCTTTGCTGCTAAAGTATATAAAGAGAGCCATCATCATCATCATCATGTTATCATCAGCGACGACGATGTCCCTCTCGACGAGTGTCGCTCACGCGACCCGGGTGATGTCCTCTTCCTCCACCTCTTCTTCTTCTTCTTTGTCTTCCTCCTCCTCCTCCTCGATTTCATCCCCGAGTGCATCATCTTTTCTTTGCGCGACTCCTTCTTCGTACTCCTACTCTTCCTCCTCGAGAATACGAGCGACGAGAAGGAGGAGGAGCAACTCCGTCGTCGTTATCGGTAACATCGCGAGGAGAAACAGAGTCATTTTAGGAGCATCATCATCGACAGAAGGAGGAGGAGGAGGAGGAGGACCAGGAGAAGAAGAAGAAGGGGCGGTGGCGACGAAATCTTCGGACCAGCTCTTACAAGGTGAAGCGTCTGAAACGACGGCGTTACCGGAGAATTTCTGCATCATCGAAGGCGCGAATACCATTTTAGATTTCTCTAAACTCCAAGTGGACGATATTCAACAAAACTTGGAAAGTCGACGACAAAAAGTGTTCTTATTGATGGAAGAAATGCGACGACTGCGAGTGCAGTTGCGGATAAAGTCCACAGGAAGTGCGTATGAAGAAGAAAATATGGTGCAAAAGTCAGAGTTTCAGTCAGTTGTGCCTGGATTCCCAGTGTTGACGGAGGATTCAATTTCGGATTATCGAATCTATTGGGGTGCGACTGTGCTCTTCTTCTTACTGTTTGGCGGTTTGTTTGCGCCCATCGCGGAGGTGAAGCTCGGCGTCGGCGGTACCACATACGCAGACTTTATCGAATTTGTTCACTTCCCGAAGCAGTTGGCGGAAGTCGATCCGATCGTTGCGTCGTTTACCGGCGGTGCAGTTGGCGTCGTTTCGGCTTTTTTCGCGATTGAAATTCGTAGCGCTCAAGAACAAAGGAAAAAGGTGTGCATGTATTGCAAAGGGAGCGGCTACTTGACTTGTGCCGAGTGCGCGACGCCAAACACGTATAAACCAGGGAGATTGATCGATCCAAACACGGGATCTAAATGCGTGTGCAACAACTGCTTGGGGACGACAAAGGTTATGTGCACGACGTGTTTGTGCACAGGTATGGCTTTGGTAACAGAACACGATCCGCGCATAGATCCTTTCGATTAATCCGTCGTGGGCGAGAGCTCGCGGAGATGAAAAACAAAGAACGAAAATTTTATGCAATACATCACATTACTACAGAATCAATTATATCTACCACGTACATGAAGGTACCTACAATCTATTAGAATCTATAATTTTAAACTATTTGCCACGCAATCTTCGTCGACGCTTTTCATCTAATTGTTTTACCAGCTCTTCTGAAGACAACGGCGAGGAGGCCTTCTCAATCAACGCGCTGCTGGAACTTTTACCAACTTTTCCCGGTTCATCGTCCAAGGATGAGCTATAAGATAAATTTGGTCCCATCTTCATCGTCGCTGCCATCAACGATTTATCTTTTTCTACCACGGCTTTTGCAAAGATCTCGCAAAACTCTTTCGAGTCTTCTCTGGTTTCGATTTTTGTTCGCATCACCAAAGCCGGTCTTCGATCTTTCGTTCTTCCGACTACTCTGGCTGGATTTCCGGCAACCATACCGTTCGCCGGAACTGCTTTCAACACTAACGAACCTGCCGCTATCATCGCACCAGATCCAACTACAATGTTTCCTAAAATTGTGCTTCGTGCGCCAATCAATACGTTATCTTGGATCTTCGGATGCCTATCGCCAACTTCTTTTCCGGTACCGCCCAGAGTAACCCCTTGAAGAATGGAAACGTCGTCACCTATGGTAGCCGTCTCGCCTACGACACAACCTGTCGCGTGGTCCATCAGAATCCCTCCGCCAAATTTTGCAGCCGGGTGCACGTCAACCCCTAACGCTTCCGAGATCCTCGACTGTAGCATGCTCGCGTACGACTTTTGTCCTTTTTCCCACAAATAATGTTGAATCCTGTGCGCTTGAATCGCGTGAAAGCCTTTGAATAACAGCAACGCTTGGACGTACGAGCCACAGGAAGGATCTCTCGAGCGTACCGCGACCAGGTCTCTGCGTATGTTATTCCTCAGCTGTTCGCTATCTTTCGCCAACAAAACTTCATTAAAAATCTCAATCAGTTGCGTCGATAACAACGTCTTCGTGCACAGTCGATTGGCGAGCGCAAAACTCAAACTTTTCTCCAAGCAATCGTGAGACAAAATAGAGCTAAAGTAGAAAGAACTCAGCATTGGCTCTTTCGCAGCCTCTGTTTCTGCTTCTTTTCTGATTTCGTTCCAAAAATCTTCCCTCGACATCTCGTTCGATAAGTCTTCGCTGTTTGGCCGTTTCGGCGCGCGTATCGCAGACTTTGTCGTCGACGTTGAGTATGACAACGATGATGATCTAGATCCAGATGCTTCTACGTTTCCATCTTCTCGCGCAACGGCGAGTCGTTCTTTCTCTTTTCCTTTTTCAGGCACCGAGACAGCGGCGGAAGAAAACAGTTTTTCTACTTTGTCTTCCTCGTCGTCGAGTTCAGCGCATAACTCTTCGCCCCATTCTTTGTTGTCGTCGTCGTCCCAATCGCTCACGAGATATCTCGGGTGCGATTCCGCCCATAAGTTCGGTTCCGGCCATTCTTGTTTTTGCTGTTGTTGTTGCTGCTTGTTAGAGGTTGTCGCGTTCTCGTCCTTCCTCGCAGCGGCGGTGAAGATTGTCCGCATTCGCTCTCCTTGTCTTCTTCTTCTCGTCGTTGTTGTTGTTGTTGTTGTTGTTGATGGTGGTGGTCTTCTTTCTCTAATTATTTTCAGAGAAGAAAAAGAAGAAGAAGAAGAAGAAGACGACGCCGTCGATCTCGAGGAGTAGCAGCAGTAGCAGCTCATCATCATCCTCAGACTCTTATGTATATTATTATTATTATTTTCGTGTCTTGTGAATTCTATTTGTGCTGTGTAATTCGACGTTTCAACTCAAGGTTTTCTCAAGCAAGCTTGTCTTCAATTTTTTACAAAAACAACACAACATCACAATAACAATAATAATAATAATAATAATAACATAACATAATGTCTTTGTCTTCTTCTAAACTCATCCAAAGACTTCTGCGCAACGGCGGTGGGCAGAGCAGAAACGACATATTTTTCACTCGTTTACTCTCTTCGTCTTCACCGGCGTCGTCGTCGTCCTCGTCAAAACCATCCACAGCGACGACGAGGACGACGACGCCGACCAAATTTGGAAAAAAGGAAGAAAAAGAAACCTTTCTCGAGAATCTTATTCGAGAATCAAACGCTTCGTTTCCAAACTTGGAAGGAAAAGTCGTCTCCGGAATAGTGACAAAGATTGACTCTAGGAACGGCTTCATTGACGTGGATGTTGGGTTCAAAATGCCATCGAGCTTTGTAAAAGAGGAGTTACCAGAGGATGTGAAGTTAGGCGATCGCGTACCTCTACGAGTGAAACGTTTACAAAACCCGTTTGGGGAGATGGACGTGGACTCGGTCTCGGTCGATCAGTTTAGAAAACACCAACTGGCGTGGGATGCGATTGCGAGGAAAAGAGAGAATAGAGAGCTTGTCACCGGGAGAGTCTTGAATGCCGTGAATGGTGGATTCGCGGTCGGCGTTTCCGGACACGTCGGTTTTTTACCGAAGAAGTTAGCGCGAGACGAGAAAGGAAGACGGTTGCCGCAAGACCGCGACGCCACGCCACCAATAGGAGACGCCATGCAGTTTCGAGTTTTGTCCATGAGTGAAGCTGGTGGGGCGAGAAATTTCGTAGTGAGTGGACCAGAGGTCGAGACTAAAAGACAGAGTCAACCCGCGAGTAATAATAGTGCGAGAACGGCGTTTTCTGCAGCGACGACCGGGTCTCGTAAAGTTCGAACGTGGGACGGTACGAAATGATAAGCTCGAAATGATTACGGCATATAGTGAATAATGTAGTAGCAGCACAGGTAGCAGTTTTTAGCGGTACAAATAGAAATATATTTTTACTCTCCTTTTCTAAACGTTTTCTTCTTTCTTCGCGCACAACTCGTACGTTTCCGAGAGTCGCCTTTGCTTATTCAAAGGCATTGCCGAGCGTCTTTTCACGACTTCATTGAGATCTAAATCCGCATACACAACACCCGGCTTTTCCTCTAATTCTTTGTCGTTTAATTTCTCCCCAAACGGACCGTATACTGAACTATCGCCATGTGCTTGGTACGACGCGCCTTCTACCCTCGCAGGCGAACACGTCGCAACAAACATCTGATTGTCCACCGCTCGACATCTTTGCAGTAACGCCCAGTGTAAAGGACCGGTCACGGTATTGAAGGCTCCTGGATATATCATCCCAATGCATCCTTCTAGCGCACACGCGCGCGCGTACTCAGGAAATCTCATATCAAAGCATATGCCAACACCAAACTTTCCAAAATCTTTGGTATTTGCGATAGTCACCGCGTCGCCCGCCGTGAGCGTCTTTGATTCAAAAAAAGTGATTCCATCTG
Source organism: Bathycoccus prasinos (assembly GCF_002220235.1). Lineage (NCBI taxonomy): Eukaryota > Viridiplantae > Chlorophyta > Mamiellophyceae > Mamiellales > Bathycoccaceae > Bathycoccus > Bathycoccus prasinos. The sequence goes on from NC_024003.1 coordinate 27,610, forward strand.
GTATATCTACGTCGAATAAATGCATTTTATGATGCGTTGCTATGAGTGCGCCATCGCTATCAAACACAAAGCACGTGTTGAATAGCTTGCCGTCCTTTCTCGTCGGTATTGATCCTCCAAACAGAACGACTTTTTTCTCCTTGGCGATTTTCCGCATAGCATCGAAGGACGGCGACGTCGAACCTCTTCCTTCTTCTTCAGCCACAGAACTACCTCGATCTAACACTACATCCTCCGCGAACGGAGCAAAAAACTCGTTTCCGTAAGGACAGTTCCACATCTCAGGTAAGACTACGATATCCACAATCTTTTTTTCTTCTTCAGCCAATTTTAACGGTTTGTCTCCTGATGATGACGATGATGACGACGATGACGACGATGAAAGCGCTTCTTCGACTCTCGCCAGCATGTTTTCAATATTTTCTTCCTTGGACGACGTCGACGCCAATTGCACGAGCGCTATTCTCGCGCTCTTCTTTTTGGTCGTGTTCTCTGTGGTAATCGTCTCATCCGTGAAGGAGGAAGAGGTGAAACGACTTTTCGCCGACATCGTGCCGTTGTGCGTGTTCTCGTTTGACGATGATGATGAGGACGCCGACGTTCTCGCCTTTGTGTTCTTCGCGACAAAGAGACGTTTCGGTTCGTTGCTTCTAGTACCAGAAGCAAGTGGAGTGCGGTGAATAGTAGTAATACCGAGACGGAAAAGGGACGCAAAAGGACAAGTCATTTCTTGTGAGGTAAGGGCGAACTGGGGAGAAGAGAAGAAGAACCCGAAAGAGCAGAAAATTTTCTCTCGCGTATGAGATTAAAACCTAAGTGCGTATGTATCTACAAGAATGCATTGCCCAACCACTCGCTCTTTTCTTCATCTCTCTGCGCTTCATTTTTTCCTCTCTCTCTTTCTCTCTACTAATCAACAAGAACGCTTCATTCGCACCCTTCTTCTCTTTCGCGCTCTCGCGCGAAGAAAGACGAGCGTCCAATTTTTTTCTAAGCGTTGTGTACATGTCGTCGTAATTTTTACCCGTATCTCTCTTCCTCTCTCTCTCCCTCTCTTTCTCTCTCTTTTTCTTCCTCTTCTTGCGTGTGAGGAAGTAAATTACGAGCCGTGCACCTTGATAAACTCCTTCTTCGAGATTTTCTCGTCGATCAAAAACTGGGCCACATTTTTGCGTTGGTCTCCTTGGAGCTGGATGATATCCCCGAGTTCCGAGTCTTCCACAATCGTTCCGTTGCAGTTGAACTTCTTCTTGCACTCTTTCAAGATGATCTTCTTGTTGATTTTGGGATTAATCCCTTGTAACGTCGTTAAGGATTTCCTCCCATTTCTTTGTTGCGTGCGGATGTGAATGTATTTGTCTTGAACCGAATCCGCGTTGATTTTCTCGGCTTTTTCTTTTTTCTTCTTCTTGAGTTCCGAGTCTTCTCGATCGTCTTGATTCAACAAGTCGGCTTGGTTCGCGAATGGGTCGATACCTGTCGTCGTGTTTAATTGTTACGCGGCGTAAAGAGAAGGAGAATAGCGCGAGTGAGAGTCAGTTTACTATTCCATGGTGGTACGAAGACGAAGAAGACGAAGAAGAAGAAGAAGAAGAACAACAACAACAACAACGGAAGGGAAGGGAAAGAAAAGAAGTAATAAATTCATCTTCTCGTTCTTCAAAACAAAGAGAAGAAGAAGAACTAAAAAAACGTACCGAAGGATGGCTCGAGCTCTTCCATAAAAAAACGGAAAGGTTGGTTTTTGAATGCGTGTGCGTGTGACTGCTTGTGTGTGTGTGTTTAATGCGCTTGTTGCTCGCGAAGACTTTTAATATCGTTTCTTTTGAGAAGAAAAGAATAAAAAAGAAGGTTTGTGTGCAATTTGTGGCGATTACGAGAGAAGAGAGAAAAAGGAAAGAGAGAGAGAGAGAGAGACCCTTGTTTTTTTAGAGTTTTGTAACGCGTTTGGTTCTGTTCTTCGTCGTCAAAAAAAAGAGACAAGACGACGAGCGAACGCATTAACATCATCATATAATAATAAAGTAATAATACTATAGAATTCATATCCGACGCGGCGGCAAAAGAATCCGATATGGTCGCCGCGGAAGACGCACCAATATCGACGACGTCATCTTGGCACGATCGTCCGATTAGCAAACAAAACCCGATCGTTTTCTTCGATATCTCCATCGGAGGCACAGAAGTTGGACGAATAAAAATGGAACTGTTTGCAGACGTCGTGCCGAAAACGGCGGAGAACTTTCGTCAGTTTTGCACCGGGGAAACCGTAGATCCGAGAACGAAGGAACCGCTGGGGTATAAAAATGTTCCTTTTCACAGAATAATCAAAGACTTTATGATACAAGGCGGCGACTTTGTGAAAGGAGACGGGACGGGTTGTAAGTCAATTTACGGCAGTAAGTTCAAGGATGAGAACTTCGTCGCGAAACATACCGGCCCAGGATTGTTGTCGATGGCGAACGCCGGTAAGGACGGAAATGGATGTCAATTCTTCATCACGTGCGCAAAATGTGAATGGTTAGATGATAAGCACGTAGTTTTTGGAAGAGTTATCGGTGATGGCATGTTAACTTTGCGTAAGATTGAAGCGGTTCCAGTCTCGGGGGGTGCGAACGCGCCAAAACTAGCGGTTATAATCTCACAATGCGGAGAGATGTGAGCCATGTTGTAAGGAAAAGGAATATCGTATGATATAAAGTAGAATAGGTACTGTAGTTCAATTAAAACTTAAAATGTAATAATAATCATAATCATAAAAATGGAATTGATTGAAGAAAGAAGGGGTGGATGATACATAACTTCATGGCCTTCTCGAAGGAGTTCCTGGCATACATTTACGTGGCGGCGACCCTTCCCATTTTTTCATCTTGGATAGTATCGATAGCAGAAGCAACAGCTTCTACCATAGACGATGATGATGATGAGCTGTGTGAGCTCTTGAACGTTTTGACGTTTGAGTATCTTCTCCACGAAAGTCGTTCGAGTTTGTATTCGATGAGCGTCCCGTTTCCGTCATTTTCGTAATCTTTCGGTCTCCAACCGTACTGAACCTTGAGAATTTTAGCTCCCGCACCGACGTGTAAGAATAGGCCGCGGTCGTTATATCCGCCTTCTTTTGACATAACGTGTTGTTCGTACGTGGGAATCGCGAGAGAGGCTTTGAGATGTCCCGAGATGCTCGCTTGCGTTCGCTCGGATACTTCCTCAATTTCCTTGATGGCTTTTTGTTGCACTTCGCGGAAGCCTCTCGTTCGAGTAACGGCGCAAACTGTTTGTACCATGGGAACTCTTTCTGCGAAGTGAAGCACAAAATCTCTGAGCTGCATGCCCACGTCGCCACCGTTTTCGAGCGAGTAGCGTTGATCGGCAAAAACATCCAAAAGTTGTATCGTTTGCGACGAGAACGGGTCAACTCGAGCAGACTCTTTCGTTGCCCAACAGTTTCTATTGGACACGTCTTCCGTGCTTTTGACAAACTGCGTATACATCATTCCTTTCAACGAGTCATTTGTCTCCTCGAGATATTCACCGTCCATATCAAATATCGCGAAGTTCATCACTCGATTATTCAACACGCGATCGCGAATCGTATCTTCAGACGTGCGCATCTCCGGACACGAAATCCAAGCCTCGCGCTCGATCTCAACCAACTTATCGACGTTAGAGATCGATAAGGTGTTGATGATTTTGAAATTTCTCTTTCGGAAGGTTGCAATGAAGAGAACATTTGCATCAGAGGATGGCGAAACTGGAGAAGATGACGGCCGCGCGGCTGGTTCGTCACAAAAATCGAACAAGGAGACGTCGTAAGTACCTCGCAAAGGATAAATTCCGAACGAAGCGAGCTTGAGCAAGAGCAAATGCGCAGAATTTTCGTGCTTAGCGATGGCATCGAAGAATATTCCACCATACTTGCCTGTACTTTTCTCACCTCGAGATGCAGACGCCAAGAATGTCGCAGTTGCGAGTGTCTTCTCACCAGCGAAAGCAGCTTCTTCAGAATCCATCTCGCGACAGATCTCCGTCACCACAGCATCGAGTGAAAGTGAGCTCATCACATCGCTTCCCAACAAAATAACTTTTTGTCTCTTCACTTTAGCGATAATCGAAGAGTTTTGTGGAAGTTTATCATCGTCAGAGACGTCGCGAAAAAGCGACGACGGAGAGAAAGATCGAGCTTTTGACCACTCGTCCAAGGCTTTCGAAACCGCCCGCCCGTGTTCCGGGGAAACGCCTAAACATGGCGTAATCACGCTCGTTTCCGGCAGAACAGTCTTAAGACACGTCTTGTTGTTTGCCGGTGCAACTTCACTTTTTGCATCAAAAATAGACGAAGTGAATGCTTCGGACACGATATCGTGAACGAAAACATCTTCTTCGATTTTGCTTCTTCTTTGTTCATCCTCGCTCGCCGAGGCAAAGAGCGCATCGTACAACGATGCTACGAGAGAAGCATTCGCTTTATCTGCTGAACATGGTTGAAGACGCACGTAATTATCGGCGCTCACAGAGTTGCTCTTCCCATAGTCACCTTTGCTCGAGTGCGCGGCGACTTCCAAATTTGTCTCCGTAGCCGTCTCGAGAAGCGGATCGCGCTCTAGCGTTGCGCGAAGGGTGAAGGTTTTCATCGACGAGAACACAATTTCATCGTCGCTGTCTCTCACGACACTTTCATCGTAAGATATGAGACTCGCATTCTCTGGAAGCATTGGTGGTACGCATTGGAGTGAAAAATAAACATCTTTCTCGTTATGCGCATCTTTTTGCGCAGCCGTTCGATTTAAGACGACCCGATGGACTCCATCGAGAAGAAGTTGCGAGAAGAAAGATATCGCCGCGTTTGCTCCCCTGCTCGTTACAAACAAAGCTTCGTTTGCAATGAAGAAACGATCGCATGCCGCTGCAATGTGCACCATTGGATTAGCACTTGCAGTTTTGACATCAATGTCATCATCATCATCATCATCATCATCACGAGAAATAAATTTCACACGAGCGACTGCGAGAACATCCTCCGAGACCGGTCCAAAAATCCGTTCAATGGGACTCAGATTGGCTTCCTCTTCTTTCTTAACGACGTAAAGATACGAGTAGTTTTCTTCCAACGCGCCTTCTTTGTTCACTCCACAAGATTCTTCGTTATTGCTTTCATCCCGTTCTTTCTCGGCGACAACACGCTCGAGATTTTTTTCTTCTCTTTTTTTCGACAACCCGGGACGAACGAGAGAAGAAGGAAACACCGTCGCGCGTTTCAACACGCCCATAGCCGCGGTGCACGATCTCTCGCATTTCTTCACATCCTCCTCCAAAATCGCTTCGCAAACTTGGTAGACGATCGGATAGTTCTCGTCGTCGTCATTTTCGTCGTCTATTTTAGAGACGAGGATGCTCTTTTCCGCTCGAGGAAGTGGGAGCGTTTCCCCTAAAACAAACCTGTTATTGGGCTGCTCCTTTTGATTTACCGCCAAAAACGGAAATTTTTCTCTTTTGACCCCCTCTTGTTCTTCTTCCAATTTACCTAAATCAGAGGAAGAAGCGGAAGAAGATATGACGCTACTCCCGTCATCTGAACTGATCGATTTGTTATATCTTTCAAGCGTCGATCGAGGTGACTTCACGAGGAGATTCAAAGCCACTTTGATCGCCCGGCGCGATCGTTGCTCATGTTCTTCTTCTTCTTCTTCCTTTTTTACATGCATCTTTTTTTTTATAAAAAGAAGTGTGACGCAGCCGATTCCCCTTTTTTTCAATCACCTCTACGAGCAAAAGTGTCAACAAACTTTGTGTAAACAAGCGCGCGGGTGTTGTCGCGCACAAAGAGGAAAAAGATATCGCGCAAATGAGTGGAACGAGCGCGTTCTTCTTCTATGAAGTGTTCGCAAAGGATGGATGTGCAGTCGATCAAATCCACAAAGAGAGGGGAGGGCGGTGAGAAAAGTTTTTGAGGTTTTTTCCGAAAAAATATCTTTGATCTGTTTCGGGGACGCTTTTTCTCTTTTTCGTGAAAACAAGCGTTACGACGAGTACAAATTTTTTTTTGCGAACACCCAACACTACCAGATTGCTATGTAACCTCCTCTTCCGTCTTCTCAGAGTCTTCTTCTTTTTTGTTGTGAAGGAAGAAAGAGTTCGTCGTCCTACAAAAAACGTGAGAAAAAGAAAAATGATGAAAGACGCGAAGAAAATGCACCGGCTGTATTTCAAATCCAAGCTCGAGCTGGTGACCAACTGCGCGTGGACGAAGAGTGGTAGCAATAGTAGTACTGGTAGTAAGACGACGACGAGCGACGGTGGTAATGGCGAGAATGCGTCGTCATCGATCGTGTTTTTAGACGCGTTGGAAAAGGAGATCGCGAACGAAAAGAAAGAAAGAGGAGGAGAAAAAGAAGAAGAAAACGACGAGGTGGATGAAATAAACGAGGAGTTTGCGGACAGAGTGCTGATCTCGCGATTATCGTTATCGCTATCCTCGTCATCATCGTTAGGAGGAGCAGGTGGTGGTGGTGGTGGTGGTGGTGGTGAACAAAGAAGAAACGAACACCAACTGAATCAAAAGTCAAAGTTCAGGTACCTTTTAGAAACGTTTCACAGAGCGGACGAGGAGTTGCGAAAGTCCACTCTCGCGCAGTTTGCAAACGAAAGGGACGCGAAAGATAAGTTCGACCTGTTGATGCAAGAGGTGAAGAAATTGTGCGTCTCTTACGGTGGATTGGTGTTGAATCCGGACGAGGAAATTCGAGGGACCCGAGAAGAGCCAGGGATGTTTCCAATATCAGAGTGGGAGGAAGAATACGGTGTGAATGAGTTTTCGTATCGATTATACACGGGCGAAATGAGCCAGATGTATTTGGACGCGTTTTGCAAAAAGTTTGGCGAGGAAGAACCTGACCTGCTGGATGCGATATTCTTGCACGAAAGGCAATGGACGTTTACGAGAGAGAAATCTTTACCGACCGAACCTTTTCTCGTCCACGGAATGTCCATTCTCGCGGATTTCGATCCATTTTTGAGGGCAATGTTTATGCTCGCGGCGAATCCAATCGCCGCGGCGAGATTGATAAAGCATCCGCTCTGGATGCCCAAAAACCGCAACGCTCAAATCTTTCCTACTTTACCGCCGCACGTAATGATGATACCAAACTTCAACGCAAACGCGCGAACGTCCGATGGATACGTGTTGGGTAAAGATTTTGAGGAGTGTTCAATATTAGGGCCGCTGTTTGCGCTTTCGCCGATGTATTCGAGGGTTCCGGTGATGAACATGTTGTCGCAAAGACGAGAACCAAACGTATTTCCAGCTTTATTTCCAAGCGTTGATTTAGGATCGAAAGACTTGAAAGTGAGTGTGCGCGAAAGAGACAACGCGCATGCGACGATTTGGATGCACATGGCTCGCGTCTACGAAGGCTTGCACGCAATCTTAAAGACTTTGCTTAAACACGGCGGGCCAACTCGTGATGGCGTTTTAAAGTGGATCTTCTTAAACTTGCACGTGAATAAGAAAAGAAGTCAACAAGAGCAACAATTATCTTGGTTTGAGAATTGCTCAGACGGCTACTTTGTAAACTTTTGCGAGACGATGTTACGTTTGAGTTTGCCATTCACGGACGTTCTCAACGGAAAAGGAAAACATTTGCCGAAAATTAAAGCGGAATACACGCTTTCTAAATCGTGCGGTATAACGGACTACAAAGATTGCACGAGACTTGGCATGACCGAGAGCGAAGCGGAACAATGCTATAACAGCGGGGAGTTTGAGTTGGAAGAAGGTGGCGATGCGAACGCGTCGTCGTGGGGATTCGTCTGCGAATGTTTTTTCGCGACTCATCGCGCTATGCATCTTGGCATCATCGCTTGTATCAACGCGCAAGAAGAGAGGCAGCGACATACCATACGCCGTTATGCCGAGAGAGTGAACGAATTGGAGGAGGAGATACAATCTTTACCCGGGAACGATCCGCGAAGACACGAGTTTGTTGTTCAACTCGGACAACTTCGCATGAAGAAAGATGCCTACATTCAACAGACGATGCTTTGCGATGCGACTTTGATGGATCCGCGCGTAGTATCGGATAGTTTTGCATTCTATCGTTTAACGTGCGTGTGGTTATTGAACGAAGCAAGAAGTGGTGGTGGAGATCAGACATCACCAGCAATTCCGACGACGACGACGACGCAACTCCCGGATGAAGCCTCGAAAGCTTTCCGAGCGATACCGGAAGAAATTGTGGAAGATACTTTGGACTACTTGGTGTACGTCATGTGCACGAAAAGTTCTTCGCATTCGTTGATTGAGAATGAAATTTTGACCGAAGTCGTAGACTTTCTCGTTCTCTTCTCCGGGGCGTCTGAGCACATCAAAAATCCATATCTTCGATGTAAGTTTGTCTCGGTCATACACTCGTTCTTACCAGACTATTCTGGCTCGGATAAATTAGGTCGAGTGATGTTCGAAACAAACGCGAGCGCATTTCAGTTTCTCATCCCGAACTTGCTCAAACTCTTCGCCGATGCCGAGCAAGCTGTTGGTCCTTACGAAAAATTCAACGTCCGCAAAGAAATCGGCGACATTTGCGAGTATCTTTGGGCAATCCCGGAGTACCGAAACGGTTGGAAGATTTTTTCAGAAACCAAGTGGCGATTTTACGCGAAGTTTGTTGACATGCTCATCAACGATGCCGTGCACTCTCTCGGCGAGGCTATGGAGAAACTTCCGCAAATTCGAGAAAGGGAGGCGTTGATGGGGGACGAAGCGCAGTGGAATCAGCTGACGGACGAACAACGCGACGATCACGAGTCGCGTTACGAAAGCAGCGAACGAGAACTGAGATCGGATTTGTTTTTCGCGAAGCAAAACATAGAAATGATGGCGTATACGAGTAAAGAGATCGCCACGCCGTTCCTAAGGCCCGAGATTATCAAAAGAGTCGCGGACATGTTGAACTACTTCCTGAGTCACCTCGCCGGCCCGGAGAGACGAAAGTTGAAAGTGAAAAACCCGGAGAAGTATAAGTTCGATCCGAAAGAGTTGCTGACAAAAATCGTCACCGTGTATCTCAATCTTTATAAAAACGAAAGCATTATCAATGAAGGCGCGGACAAGATGGATACGGGTGCGGAAAAGACGTTAGCCGAGGCGATTTCGGAAGATGGGCGAAGTTACAAGGACGAAGTCTTTACCATGGCCATCGACGTTCTCTCCAAACACTTTCTTCTTTCGCCGACGGAAATTGAGATTTTCCAAAAGCTACAAAAAGCTGCGAAAAAAGCTGCGGACGATGCCGTCGACCTCGAAGCCGATTTAGGCGAGATTCCAGACGAGTTCCAAGACCCTCTCATGTGTACTTTGATGAAAGATCCAGTCATCGTACCGATCACGAAAAACGTCTGCGACCGGGCCACCATCGAGCGCCACTTGCTTTCTAACGAAACCTGTCCTTTCAGTCGTCAACCGTTGAAAGTAGAGGATTTGAAAAGTGACGTCGAGTTGAAGAGAAGAATCGAAGAGTGGGTCATGGAGCAAAAGAAAAGGGCGAAGAAGTCATACTATAATGTCCGTAGTTAGTTTTAATCAGCAGTAGCAGAGAAAAGAGAGAGACATGCGAAAAAACAATTTGTTCCTTTCTCCTCGTACAGTCGTACAACATCACAATAAATTTCCTTCTCGTATTTCTTTTACTCGCCGTATTTAATAAACAGATATGTTCGCTGGGTCTGCATCATCGACGATGATGACGACGTCCTCCTCGTCGCTGGTGGTGGTGAGTAATAACACCTTTCAGGTGAAGAAGGAGAAGAAGACATCATCATCATCGACGAAGAGGAGAACCAAGAGAAGCGCGCACAGAAGAAGCGGCGAGGAGGAGGAGGAGGAGGAGGCGATTGATTATTGCGCAAACAGAAGCGATTTCGATGCGTTCGAGCGCGCTCTTTCTTCGCTCTCTTCCTCTTCATCATCGAGAAACGATGCGAACACAACTGACAACGATAACGACTACAATGAAGACATTGATAGCGGTAAAGTGAAGAAGAGGAAGAATTTGAAAACAGCAGTTTCCGCGCTGTGCGCTTCCTTGTGTCTCTCGACCGAAGTTTTCCTCCTTTCATCCGGTTTTGCGTTTCCCCGGGAAGCGAGCGCGTTGCTATCGAACCCAAATTCGGGCTTACCGCGAACGCCGACCGCGGCGTTACGACGAGCCACGCCGAGAGTGAATGCGGAGTCGTCAGACATTCAGTATAATTTGGACGACGCGGCGTATCAGTTTCGCATCCCGCAGCGAAAACCGTGGAACTCGATGTTGAACGAAATCAAGAAAGCGAAAGAGATTGTCAAGGAGAAAAGAGGTGAGATTTTCCAACCGATCGTGAAGGAAACCCAAGCCAGCGCGGAAGTTGAGATTGAGAATTTAGTCATCGCCTTGGACAGATTAATCTTAGCGTGCGAAAACCAAGACGTGGAGAATTTTGATAAGTGGATCGCCAAAGCCATAGAAGCGAACGGAAATATCATGGTGAACCAAGTGAACGACTTGCCATTTTTGTTACCGAAGCGATACCAAGAGTTGCCAAGAATGACGGGACGGGCGGAGTTAAAGTTTACGATTAAACACGGCGATGGGAGTTCGTTTGGGAATTTGAACGGCGAGCCTTTGAAAACCGTGGATCTCGAGATAACCTGCGACGGTTTTAACGCGCCAATTACGGCTGGAAACTTCGTTGACGCGGTGAAAAGAGGCGAATTCGATGGGAGTAAATTAAATTTATCCGAAACGGCTGTTATTTTTGGCAACAGCGATAATTCAGCGTCGACATCGATCCCTTTGGAAGTCAAGGCGTCGAATGAATTCGAGCCGAGATACCGGTCGCCTTTAGATGTTGCGAGCGGCATCGATGCGTTACCTTCCATTCCTCTCTCAGTGAACGGGAGCGTCAGCGCCATGCGCTCAGCCACGGACGACGGCGCTTCCTCTTCCTCCCAGTTTTTTCTCTTTAATTTCGATCGCAGACAAGCCGGTTTAGGCGGTGTAGCGTTCGAAGAAGGAGAGTTTTCAACCTTTGGGTACGTCACGAAAGGATTAGACTACGTGAGAGACTTACGCAAAGGAGACGTGATTGTTAAAGCTTCAGTCACGGCGGGAGAAGACCGCTTGGTCAATCCGAGCGTCTCCAGAGCCGATCGGATCGATGAAATCCAAGCAGCGGAATTAGCTGATAAAGAGTTGTTAGCAGAGAAAGGCGTTTGAAATGTTCACGATGATTATTATGATGATGATGTGTTTTTGTTACCCTCAATTCGTAGTCTCTCTCCCTTCTTCCATCCGTCCTTTTGCTCTCCGCGTCTTCTCCTTTTTTGTGTGAGTTCGCCCAAAAACGCTTACGACCAACCTCCACCACGAATTTCTTAATAATATCCAAACTGCCTCACATTTATAATTCATACGACACATAAAAAGAGTGATGATGATGATGATGTTTGCATCAGCATCGATGCGCTGTCAAACCGGTGGTATTGGTGATGCGTGTGCTCGCACCGACCCTCTCCGCAACGCGCAATCAAACCACCCTTTCACCATCATTCGCGCGTCGTCATCTTCGTCAAAGTCATCTTCTAAAATCATATCTAAACATCAACAACAACAACATTTTCCGTCCTCTCGGGGAAGAAGTTTTAGGAATGGTACAGACAACAATAACAACAACAGTACTGATGATATAAGAACGAGGATGTGTAGCCTTCGTCGGCATTCGTACTGTCGTCGAAATCGCGTCGTTGTTTCTTCATCGTCGTCGTCGCTGGCGAACGAACAACCACCAGGGAGCAGGAGCAGCAGCAGCAAAAATGTGTTCAACAGCAACGAGGCTGGCAAAGAGTGGAACACGAACCTTCGAGCGACGTGCGAAGCGATCGTGAAAGTGAACGAGGCGGACGATGTCACGCCAGAGCTATCGTTGGCGAGCTACATGCGACTGCCTGTGGAACAGTACGTGGACGTGCCGTTGCCGTTAGGCGCGAAGATGACGAAATATTTCGACGAGACTATTAGAGAAGACGAAGGCTTCTTCGAGCTCGCCATCCCGGGATTGAAGTTCTTCACGTTGGAGGTAAAACCAGTCGTTAGAGTGAAAGTGAGCGTGTTGACGACGGATAACGAACAGAGATTTGTGTGGAGTGGCAAAACGAAAGCGAACGATGTAAAAGCAGAGGAAGAAGAGAAGAGAAGAAAGAAGATGAATAAAATGTACAGACCGGAACGCGAGGATGCGGATATGAGAGGACCATGCGTTTTGATTGAAGTCGCGAGTTGTCGATTGGAAGGGAAGGAAGTCGAAAGTCTAGGCATAAACGAGATGTTCGTTAATCGAGGGAGCACGGCGTTTCGCTGGAAAAGCAGAGGAGATGAATCGTGGGACTACGGTGATTTGTTGCACTACGGCATTGGCTCGGCAGAACACGCCGACGCGGATGATGTTTCGAGTAGTAAAAAAGAGGGAGAAGAAGAGGCGGAAGAAGAGGAAAATAAATACGCGTACATCGAAGGTTGGACAGAAATCGGCGTCGGTGTCGATCCGCCTGGACCGTTCAAGAAGTTTCCGCGAAGTGTTACTCAGAGCGTCGGCGACGCCGTTCTTGGATTCACTCTGAGGGAAATCGAGAAAGCTTTTTTACGCGGGTTAGCGAGAGACTACGAGCGTTGGTGCTCGGACGCGGATTATAGACACCAAAGAGCGACGGCTTTCGAAAACGTCGGTGCTTGGACGGAGAAAGAGGAAGTTATAGATTTAGCGGCAAAGTAAAGTGTATATATAATAACGATAATAATAATTTCTGTTGTACCACGAGAAGGAAAGTTTGAATCCCCCGGTCTGTTCAAAGGCGCGTCGTATTTTTGACAATCTTTTAATCCATGCTCACTTTCGTTCGCAGCTTACCGACGCCAAACTTGGAGACGCCACCGCGATAGAACGACGCATTTCCTTTCCCACTAATTGAGCTCAACTTCATGAAACTATCGTCCAACAAAACTAAACTCGCGAGTCCGCACAACCCGAGCGTTTGTAACGTCACGCATCCAGCGGCGACGAAACGCCTTTGCCATAATTTTTTCATAAACCTCGCCATGAAAACAACCGCGGGGAACGAAATCAACCACAACAAGCCAACCACTCGAAAGTTTCGAATGAAATTCTTCGCTCGCCTGTCGACATCGGCGGCGGCAATAGCCGTTCGACCACCGACGATAAAAACTGCGGCATGGACTAAACGAATAAATACGAGGAGGAAACCAGGTAAATGTTCGTGATCGTGGAACGAGTTGAACATCGACTCGTATCGTCGCCCCCACGCTTCTAAAATAAAATGTAACACGGCGTTCCCTGCGATAATCATCCCACCAGCAGATAAGCGGCGAGTGCTTGCGCTGACACCATTGGGTAGCTTTTTGAACAAATACCCCGGCGAGCGCAACGCTGCGGTGATGTTCACTAAAATTCGTTTCGTCTCTGGATTTTCCAACGCTTTTTTACCGAGCAAACCTTTCGCGATGGCTGCCGCACCTTTAGCGATTGTTTTCGGCGTTGGCGGCGCATTCTTCTTCTTCGCATCGTCGTCGTAATCACCATCGCTACTAAAGTTGTTCGAACGTCCTCTCTTTCGTTCCCCATCGTCTGCGACGCCGTCCGCGCCTGCGACGGCTCCAAAATTCGCCCCCGTTCGTCTTCTCGCCGCCGAACCGCTTTCTAAACTCGAATCACCACTAAATACTTTCGCCGCGGAACTCTTCAAACTTTCCGCCTCCGCCGTCGTCGTCCATCCACAGACTAGAAATAACAACGTCATCGTCGTTATAAACTCAGACGTTCCTTGCGAGACTTCTGCCATAAAATCTGCGGGTAAGTAGGAGTACCGCCATCGCAAGCCTTTCCCGTCTTTGACGAATCTTCTCAAGTGTAATAGTTCAAGTAATAAGCTCATCATTTGTAAAAAGTACGCCAACATGACTAAAAGAACGACTAAATGCGTCGTCTTTTCGTTCTTTCTGTGCATGCGAACGGCCATGGAGACGAATACCAAACCTAAAAAGAACATGAATAAAAAATTCGTCACGTACACCCACCCGATGCCGCTCAAATCGGACGGTAAGTGTTGTCCATTATTCTTTATCGTGATATCGAAATGCAAAGGCGGAGGCTTCGCGTCGTAAAACTCCAACGCGCAATCCGCGACGACGATATACCAAAACGCAGCTCTTGACGCGTTATACGTCACGCCTCTTCTTCCTTTCACCTGTCGCATCGCTCGTAAGCTCGATTCGAAATACGTCTCCCTGTGCACAATCTTCTGCGGCGTCAACGAATCCGTGGGGGTTGCCCCTCCTGTTCCTTTAAGCCCCCACCCTTTGGACGACGGCGGTGTTTTTTTCTTCTTGTTATCCGCGGCTTTTCGAACGGCTTCTTCGTCCACCATGTGATTCTCGGGATGTACCCAACTGACGTTCCCGCTGTCCAAATCCACTCGATAGGAGTCTCCCGATTCTGGATCTTCAAAAAACTCGTACCCTTCCGCCTTGTGCGTCGCTTTCGGGTGCGGTAAATCCACGTCGTGCTCTAAATTTGCCATGTTGCATCGACTGTCGCACAAGCTTCCTTTCTTCACCTGTCGGTCGTACTCTTCGTACGATTTATCTTCAAACAATAAAACTTTCAACTTGTGTCTGCCACGTTCCCAACCGGTTTTCGCGGTTGATAATTTCACGCTTATATCTCCCGTTCTTCTCACCGCGAATTTACCGACCGTTTGCTCCGTGTTCGCGGAGTTTAGTTTTAACGTCCCGGTGAATCTTTCCGCCGATACTTTTTCGAGAGAAACGAAGAAAACTAACACTTCGAGGAAGAAAAAGAAGAAGAGCTTCGAATTCTTCTTTGTCCTCATCATCATCATCATCGTCGTCGTCGTCGTCTCTCAAGTTACGCTCGAAGAGTAACGGAACAAATTTCTCTCTTTCTCTCTCTCTTTTTTATCGCGTTTTTATCGCGTATATATCAGCAACGAGACAACGACGAAAACAAAACCAACAACAACAACAATAACTTCCGTCACAAAAGCACTTTGATTACTGTGTGTGTGTGAGTTTGTTGTTGTAGTGTGAGTGTTCGTATTTAGTAGAGTGAGAGTCGTTAAAGAAATTTTTGAAGTGACGTTCCCCCAAAAAAGTCATCTGTTGTTGTTTTTAAATTTTTCTCCAAATTTTTTTCTAAAAATTCTTTCTGACAGTCTTCTTCTTCTTCTTCTGTGTCTATACACGACAACTTAAAAGAGGAAAGGAAAAGAAGAAAACGATGACGATGATGATGGCAGGAGCAGCAGCAGCAGCGGCAGCAGCAGCGGCAACGCAAAGAGTACTGCCAGTGCTACTTCGTCGTCGTCGTCACTGTCGTTCAGCTCGTGCTTCTTCTTTGTCTTCTTCTTTGTCTTCTTCTTTGTCTTCTTTATCTGTGTGCGTTCCATCATCCACGTCTTGCAGCAGCAGCAGCAGCAGCAACAGCAGCAGCAGCATCTTCGGCGACAAAGAACCGAGTCGAGCGACGATGACGATGCTTTCGAAAAAGGCTTGGTGTGGATGTAGTAGTATCAGCAGTAGGTTTATGAGTAGCTTTAGTGTGATGAATGGCAGAAGCAGTAGTAGTAGTAGTAGTTTTAACACGCCGAACAAAAAAAGGGTATTCAAGAACGACGTTGCAACTGCTTCTGGACGAGTCGAAGACTATTATTACGACGACGACGACGAGGAGGATTTGGACGACCCGTGGAAGGAAAGTTCCGAAGACTTTGACGACGACGAGGGAGGTGGCATAGTTATAGGCGCGAAAAAGCCAACGCCCGGGACTAAGAAGAACAAAAAGAGTCCGCCAAAGCGAGGCAGTAGCTTGACTTTGCCGACTTCTTCGCCGGACGGGGTTCGCGCGTTTTCTTCTTCATCGTCGTCATCGTCGTCTATTGGTATTTCGAGGGAAGACGACTTACCGAAACCTGGAGAAGGCGAAGATAGCTCATCGCCTCGACCGTTGGAGAAAGGCGATGTAGAGATATCCTTCTCGCGCTCGGGAGGCGCCGGCGGGCAAAACGTGAACAAAGTAAACACGAAAGTGGACATGCGCTTATCTCTCAACGGCGCCGTGGCATCTGGATTCCTACCCAAATGGGTCGCCGCTCGTCTGCGGATATTGGAAAAGAACAGAATCAATAGCGAAGACTGCCTAGTCGTGAATAGTACGAAACATCGAACGCAGAGTAAAAACATAGACGACGCTTTAGAGAAGATGGACGATATCATCCAAAGCGCGTCGGTGTTGAAAGACGTGGAAAACGCTCAAGCGAGGAAAAAGATGGAGAAGAGCGCGAAAAAGGCAAACGCCAAGCGATTAGAACAGAAGAAAAGCGCCAGTCAGAAGAAAAAGTTACGGTCGAATAAAGGTTTCGATTAAAGTATTTATTTATTATACACATGATGCAGTTCTTACTTTAGGAAGGAAGGGTTGAAGTTGTTTCAATTCTTGTTTTTTGACTTGTTCTTCATCTCATCACGAGGGGAAATCTACGAAAAAAAGAGAAAGCGAAAGAAAGAAAAAAG
The DNA here is from genome assembly GCF_002220235.1 of Bathycoccus prasinos. Classification (NCBI taxonomy): domain Eukaryota; kingdom Viridiplantae; phylum Chlorophyta; class Mamiellophyceae; order Mamiellales; family Bathycoccaceae; genus Bathycoccus; species Bathycoccus prasinos. Next base: position 44,241 of record NC_024003.1, read on the forward strand.
AAAGAAAGGACAAAACCCACGAATTTAATTACCCACATACTCTTTTTGGAAGGTTTTTTACTCGATCGTCCCCCCCCTTCTTTTTCAGAGATCTTTTGTGCTGTTTTCTTCATATAATCCCCTCCGTAACAAACAATTCACGTCTCCTCACCCGAACAAAACTATTCTATTTATTGAATACGTTTTGATCAAAACGTCTAACAATTACCACCAAAAGCACACGCAGTGATAGAGAGCATCGACATGTCCGCGTTTTCCGGTCCGTGGTTGTGGACGCGATCGTCGATGTTGAGACGTTGGTCTTTACTTTGTCTGAGCGCGATTGAGTGTGTTTTTTGCACCGGAGTGATGTTTGGAGCCTCGTCGTTGTTCGTAATCATGAGAAAAGAGGGACAATATTCCGAACTGTGTGCCTCGGATGAAAATGATACCGATCATACTAACGATAGTAATAACAACAACAACAACACCAACAACACTTTTACCACCGCAATCGCCACGTGCGCGAGCGCAAACGTGAGATATTCTCAAATCTACACCGCTGGAGCGTTCGGGACGCCGGTTTCACTTTTAGTCTGGGGCATCCTCGTTGATAAATTCGGAGTGCTGCCATGTCGATTGATGAGTCTACTCATATTCGCGGCCGGGTGCGTCCTTTTCGCAGAATCCGACTCTGAACAATTTGATGCGTTTATAGCGGCGAGTGGACTGCTTTCAATCGGTGGTGCGGGCTTTTCTCTCTCGCATTATACGTTTTGCTCGCACTGGGAGTCTACGCGATATTTTGAGACATCGCACGCCATCATGAATACCGCCTACGATGCTTCGACGATTTGTTTCCTGATTTTCATGTTGTTGCATCAGTCCGACGCGGAAATATTTTCCATGCGGCATTTGTTTTACATTTTATTCTTTATGAGCGTTCTTTTCCTGGTATTATCGCACAAACGTGTTTGGGGTAAATACATGGAACGACCCGAAGAAATAGTCTCTGAGTCGGGAGCTCGACAGCTTAAGAATATAGGGAGTATGAAACGTCTTGGATTCAGTTCGTCCAGTTATTTTGATAGGAAAATTGGTCGCAGTGCCGCTACGCATAACGGCAGAATCATTAATGAGATGACGTTTCTGGAGCAATTGAAAACACCTCATTATCTGTGGCTCTCTTTGTGGTCGTTTATTTGTATTTATAGAATCATGTTTTTGCTCGGATCAGTTTTCGAACATTTATTGCTCGTCGGCGACGGACGAGATTACAACGACGCGAATACACTGGTTACACTCTTTAATGGTTTGATTTTGACTTCTATTCCAATATTCAGTTTAACGGGTTCGTTTGTAAATAAGTTTGGACTTGCGATTAGTATCGCCGTGGTGAACGTGCTTGGAATAATCTCGTTTATCCCAATTCTATACAACGATTCGTACTGGTCACTTTGCATCGGTTTTATCGCATTTGGAATATTCAGGTCTACTTTTTACACTACGATAACTGTGTATTGCCAGAATGTGTTTGGTGTGAATACGTTTGGTAAAATGTACGGAACTGGTGTCGGCGTTTGGGCTATTCTATCGGCGGTTTTGCAGTATCCGACGATGAATTCTGCTTTGGAGAGCGACTCTCCGAAGAAAGCGTTCTTCTATATAGATTTGTTCCTCATCGCATGTGGCGTCTTTCTGTTTGCTATGCCAATATGGCTGCATTTGACCATGAAATATAGCAAAAGAGAATTTGATCGGTTGCGAGCCTTGAAGGCCGACGTCGTCGGTTCGGCAACGAAACAACAGGAACAACAAGGTGGACAGATAAATATAGCATCCACGGACGACGACGACGACGACGGTAGCACAAACGGCGATGAAGTCGTTAAGAGATAGACGCAGCAAAATTTAGTCATTAGAGGTAGAGAGAGGATGTGCATGTTTTTATATTTGTAAATACGCAGCAGAAGTGTTTCACTTCATACAAAGCAACATTTGACCACGTCGCCTTTGTCCTCTTCTCTCAGAATCTCTCTCCTTTTTTTTTTTCACAACCAAAAATTTCTTTTTTTTCTTCATGCATGCATCAAAAAAAGACACACGATTCTCTCTCTCCAATTACTCCCTTTCCCTCTCATTTTATAGTATTCTTTAACGGCGGCAACTGAGAGAAAGAAGGAGGAGAGAAAGAAGAAGAGTCGAATAATTATACGCCGCGCTGCTCGCGCGAAGAAAATCGCGCGCATATTTATTTATTTATTCGTGATACGATGGGAGAAAAACGAAAAGAGAGCAGGCGTTGGAGGGGGGCAAAATTCGTCCATCAAAACTCTTCTCCTCCACCTTGCAAGTCTGTTTTTCTCTTTTTTTGTGTTCTCCTCTTTTGTGATTACAACACTGAGTTTAACACGGACAGACTTTCGTTTTCGAGGTTTGGCGTTGGAGCCACTCGTTTGGACGCGTGCGCATTAAACTTGCTGGATGGTGTGAACATATCCTCTTCTGAAACGAGCGAAGATTTGGTTTCAAGACTCGACGGTTTAACGCTCACTGTGGCGGCTATTTGGGATCCCGGGTACGTTTCCATCGAAGGGGAAGCGGCGCCGACGCGAACGAGAGACTATCCGGACGTGTATTGTACCGATTGCGGAAGTCAATTGTCGGGGTATAACTTTGACGTTTTCGAAAAGATGGCGTCGCTTGGGAACTTTAAAACGAATTGGACGATATTCGGGGACGTGGATTCGAGCAGAGGGGAAACGTACGAGCAAATGGCTTTGAACTTCACTCGCGACTTTGACGTGAGCGGACAGTGGTGGTCGGATACGGCGAGAAGGCGCTCCATCGGTATCTCTTGCGGATATTATCACACGGACATTACGCGAATATTAACCGTGAGTAAGCAAGCGGGAAGCGGCGGAAAGATTGATTATTTCTCTTTCCTTGCTCCTCTGAGCTGGCAGGTATGGCTCACGCTTATTAGTTTTCTGGTCGGTTACGCTCTTTTGTATTTATTCTTTGAACACCCGCACTTTAATCTACCGACGTTCAAAGCTTCCGCGGCTCGATCGATATTTTTATCGTTCGAATGCTTGACGGGAGGTTTCGTGGCAGAACCTGTGACGAAAACGGGCATGGTGCTTCAATCAGTATTTAGCTTTTGCACGCTTGGTTTCAGCTCATTATATACAGCCGCGTTGACATCTATACTCATCGAGGAAGCGATAAGTACGATGGCTATCAATACGTTGAACGATTTGCAAGAGGCTGGCGGAAGAGCCATCATGTTCACAGGAGACCCGCTGAAGTCTCGAATACTTGCCCAGAATCCTTGGCTTATTGCTACGGATGTCGCTCGAAGTGAAATATTAGCGACGAAGAAAATTGACGATTTGCTCAGTAAGTACGGCTCTCAAGCGGTGATTCTTTCTTCGGCAGATGCGGGTACACTTGTCCAGCAAGCAACTAACTGTGACGCCTCCGCGAATGGTATAGTCTTAGCAGCTGGCGGTGGATTTATTACGAACTATGACGATTGTCATTCGGATATAACACACATCTTTGATACAATCTTATTAGGCATGGAAGCGGATGGCGTATTGGATGAAATATTGAACAAATACAGCACGGATACATGCGATGCAAATGCAAGCGCGAGCAAAATCGATTACACGATTGCGTTAGACAAAACTGCTGGTATATTCATTATCTTATCTTGCGTCGTTGCTCTGCTCTTTTCCATATCGTTTGGGAGAAGGAGGTTTAAATTTCGACACGTCGAGGAGAAGGCGAGCGAAGAAAAGGGAGCCGACGAGAGTAACCTTTAAAAAAGAGGAGATTTCTGAGAATACTTTCACACACACACATACACACACACACAAACACACACGCACACGCGCGCGCGCAAGCGAGTGCGAGTTGCATGTATCATACATGCATTGAATGTGATAATAACGCATGATTCTACTGTAATAAAATATATATAAGAATAAATTTCTACCGGTATTACTATGTGAACATGTTTATTTTTTACTGGGGTGACCTCTTCCTTTTTCATCTTCTTTTTATGCAGAAAGTATAGTACGGCATGGCTTCTTCGACGGCGGTGAACACTTCTTTCGGATAGTCTGCTAGCTCGAAAGATTCGCTCCGTACTGGTGCTTTTAATTCCGTTGAGTTGACGGCGTCGGTGTGCCAGCCGCGGAACTTTTTCCAGGAATCGAGTTCTTTCGGTTCCCACGAAAGCATATTTTTACTGAACGCAATCGAGGAAAACGCACAAATCTGCTTCAGAGTCCCTTCCGGATTAGCCATTAAATCTAAATCAGCGTCCACGACCATATACTTTCCTTTAATCCTATCCAATCTCTCCACAATCTTTTGACACTCTTTGAATCCAGATTCAGACGGATCGAAATATAACGATTCCGCAACTGCATTATTGAGACCTACTCGATAGAAAGATTTCAGCGCATCGCTTGGGTTTCGAACCAGAATGACGTGATGAAAGCTTAGAAGCCATTCATCGGTGCACTTCTCCTCATCGAAATAACAAGAGAGCTCTTTGCATAAATAATATGGTTTTCCTTGCGAGGAATAATCAGTCATCATGAGTTCCATCACGGACGCATACGAGCAACCGCTCGAGGATACGTTTAATGTCTGCTGTCCATTTTTTATCTTTTCGTAATTGTCTGGCGTATTTTCTTTCAAATACGGTTCGGTCAAAAGTTCGTGCATGACCATGATTTTTGGGTGCTGCGCGAAAGCTCGCTCTAAAGCCGTTGAACGTCCTCTCGTGACGCTCCAAACGAGAACTCGACCCTTGGATGAGCTGTCGGTCCTTGGATTGAATAAAGGATAGGAACCACCATCCTCGCACCTCCACGCGCGCACCCCGCTTTCGACGATGAAGACTTCTTTCAAGCCAAGGTTTTCCAACATAGCCGCCACGAAAGGCGCACTTGAACACCTTTGTTCGCCTATAACTGCGCAAGGGGCGCTCATATCAACCCCACGATCTTCAAATATCGCAATATTATGTTCGTTATCAAACGGTCGCAATCGCGAGTGAGGTACATTTATAGAGCTTGGAATGTGACCGGCTCTGTCGACGCCGCCGTTCTTTGAAGAAGGACCAGTCTTCGCCCCCCGGCGCACTTTACCGAGAAACAAAGCTTCCGAGCGCGTATCGATAACTTGAAGTCGCTGCGTCGTTAAATTTTGCAACAAATCATACACCGATGCTATCCTTTCATCGTATATTCCCGAGACCGAGGAAACGCTTCTCCTCGCCTCTTCCTCTTCGTCTTCTTCTTTCGTCGACCCTCGCCTCTTCTTCTTCTTCTCCTCCTTCAGGAGCACTTTTATCGGCCCCGTGTGCCCACATCTTCTGAACACGTGCGCGATGTAAAACGGAACGAATACGGACCTATTTCGTTGTCGACGACGAGCGCGACGACGAGCGTTGTTTTCGTTCTTCTCACTTCTATTAGTATTAGTATCATTGTTATTTGCATCTTTATCTGATGTATTCTTCTCTTCCTCTTCGTCTTCTTCGCTCGTTTCTGCTGGCTCATAAAAAATGATCAGAGTTCTTTCCTCCTCCCGCACTTCCTTGGAACAACTCTTGCTCTCTTCTTCCGTGCTCTGGTTGCTGCTTCCCCCTTGCATTTGTATTTTTTTCAAATACGATTTACTTCGCGCGGTGGTTAAGTTTATTTCGTTTGTGTTCTCGTCGTAGAGCGTATCGGTCAACTCGCGCACGTCGATGCGCGTCGCGTTCGTTATCCTCTCGTCTTCCATCCATCGTCGTTCTGTCTCGTCGTCGTCGTCGTCGTCCTCCTCCTCCTCCTCATCTATTTCTTCTTCCTCGTCGTTAAATTCCTCCTCCTCTTCTTCCACCTCTTCCACGTCTTCCAAGGAGAACGACGACGATGTGTTTTTTTTCGCCAGCGCCCCTTCTTTCGATGCGAGGATGGTAAAAAAACGCAAAGACGATGAGTTGTTGAGAGGAGGCAGATCGGATATAACGCACGTGTTCATTTTCCCCTCCTTTCTGCCGCTTTCTCTCTCCTTCGCTCTCAACGCAAAGCTTTTCGTCTTTCTTAGAGCGCGTTGTTGTTGTTGTTGTGTGTGTCGTTGTTGTCAGAGGAATTTGAAAGAGAAAGAGAGGGAATATATTTCTTTCCGTTTTTCTCAAAAGAGAAAGCTCAAAAGGACTATATGGAGAAACACACCTTTAAAATGCGCTCTCTCTTTTTTTTCCCCTCGCCAACCTTTCCGCGCGGAGGGGATGAAAACAGAGAGATGGAAAGAAAAAACGACGAAACGCGGGAGTGGCGATGGTAGATCGCTCCGTTCGCGATCGTTTTGATCTCGTCTTCGGTCGTCTCGCGTCTCTTTTTGCGTCGTGACCTTTCCTAAATTCTTCTTTTTTTTTTGTCCCCCACTTGATTGACCCCCTGGAGCTCGCGTCCTCTTCTTTTTTTTTTGAGGAGGTTTTTATCAAAAAATAAATATCTCCTTCTTCCCCTTTTTGTTCTGAACAATTTATAAAAACACCGGCCTTTCTTACTCCTTATACTCCTTATATTGCGTCGTGCAAAATTCCTCATTATCACACGCTTCAACGCTTCAGACGCGACCAAAGAATTCACACTCAGTCTACATCGACGGACGGGATACTAATTTGTTCGTTTGAGTTGTTGTCGTTGATCTGCGTTACTCGAGCGCAGTTGTTTATATTTATCGCCTTTACGAAAGCAGCGACGAGAGAGAATTTGGTTCGTTGGAGAACAGATTTGCATAATTATCAAGAACAAAATCGACTTTTAAGAGTAGTCCCAGGGGTTTATAAAAAAGAAGAAGAAAAGAAACGAGGAGAGGAAGTTTCGAACCGTTAAATACGTATATAAAAAGCATACCTCAGGGCTACATTTTTTTGTCGTGTTCATCGTTCCCTGCAATCGAGCGATGATGTCATCTTTCAAGCGAACGCGCGGTTGGTCCCCTCTGGCAGTTACAATTTTGACTGCTTTTTTGGTGCTTTCGGGGACACAATTTATGGTTTCGAAAGCTGCGCAACCGCCGATATGTAAACATTTGACAACGCAAAGACCGCAATGCTTCGATGATACGCACGTATCCAATCGGAATTCTGTTCCAGCTTTTCTCTCTAATTTGCTTGGTTTGCGAAATACGATCAACTTGGAAGTTGTTTGGTGGGAAACACAGGCGATGCAGACGTTCGCGCTCGAGATTTTGCTGAGAGAGAAGCTCGGGTACGAAGTTGAGCTCCACGAATATACCGCGTGGTTAGGTTGCATTGACTCATATGCGACGTACGCAGAAGATAACGGCATAGAGAATGGGCCTTATCCGACCGCGCAGCTCCAATATCTCAATCTTATGCTTGGTAAAAAATCTTTCGATGTTGAACTTTGGACGCAAAGCGGTAAAGCGGGAAGAGATTACGTTACCGATAAGGTGACTCTTGCCAACCCGGCCAAGGTCGCTTTTGATGGCATTCTTGGTCCATCCGCTAGAAACGGCTGGTTCATAAACGCCGCTGCGCTTAAAGGCAAATATTTTGATACGCTTTCTCTCATTCAAGCCAACGGTGGTTTCGATACGACGTCTCCAGTTCATCTCGTGCGTCCATCGGAATTGCCCGTTTTGGATGCTCCAGCTTCTTGGAAAGATGATCATTGTTCGGGCGAAGACCGTAAAAACTTTCAAGGTGGAGTTCTAGACTGCGTGTACTGGACTTGGGAGTCACCGACGGCGAATTGTTGCACTCGACGCAAGAAGGCTGAAGGTAATTGCGGCGGTTTGGACGAGTGCTTTGCGCTCATCGTCGAGAATCCTGGATGGTTACCTCCTACTGAGAAGAATGAGATCCGGGTCATTGCCAGTGCTGCACCGCTCGAGATTGTCTACGCTGGACCGGCGAAGACAAAAACTGTGGTGAAAGTTGCCGAAGATTTGGACAAACCAACAATTTTTTATTGGTGGGAACCAGATCTCTTCATTCAGCCGTACGTGAATGATGCTGGCGTCGTCTCGGATTATCGCTTCGCGCGTGTAAACATGCTCGATGAGATGTTCTGCGCGAACAACCAGTTTGTTGAAGCGGGTTATAGATCTTCTTACTCGACGGCTTTTGCCGCGAACCACACCAGCGCGCCTTGCGATTTTGCGAAAGATATTCTCGAGAAGGCTTCGTATTTACCAGACCGGTTATACTTTCAGGATGCATTTTATTTATTTTCAAAATACAGCGTCACGTTTGAAGAGTCGTGGAATTTGGTGAACCAAACCCAAAATACTTCTCTAATTGCGAAGCGAGACGAAATTTGGACTAATTGGGAAGGCGCCGGCGAAGATGAAAGAATCAATTACAACACCTCTTTATTATACTCCCTCGGAGCGTGCGAGTGGTTAAAACAAAACCCACACTTGTGGCAAGATTATATTGAGCCGAACGAGTATATATTCGATGACATCAAAATCATTTTTATTTGCTTGGTCGTTTTTATCGGGTACGTGCTTATTCAGATGGTATGGATTTACCGTCCAGGTGCGTATTATAACGTGGAGGTTAAGAGATCTCTCGAAGTTTTAGAGGCACACGATGTTGAGCCTTTTACAGCTGGAAAGCCTAAACTTTTGGATGGTGTCGATTTGACAAAAAAACCCGCGGCGGTGTCAAAATCTTCGGCTCGAGTAAACTTCATCGTGAAGGAGATCTCGTGTCGTTCGGATGAAAAGTGCGTCGAGTTTTCGATCGAAAGTAACACTCGCCTTGATAATGTTTACATGACGTGCAAATCGGGACCGCACCGATCTGAGGTTCCAGATTCATGGGGCACAGTTCCTCACGCGGTGCTCAATAAAGATTTTGGGTTCCCATATGCCGCGGAAGGTCAGAACACATCAGTCACCAGAGTTGACGATTATACCTTTAGCTTTTCGGTATCGTCGGGAATTACAAAGTTGAGAGTACCAATCCTGCGGAAAAGTAAGCAATTTTCGCCGTTGAAGGGGTTCCACTTTATACTCCAACCTGGGGAAGTGTTCGGCGATGCCGGCGCCGCGAAAGCTGAAAGTATTTCGACGAAGAAACTAACCTCCATGAATTCTTTTGGTGGATCCAAGAGATCAGGACTCCAAGACTCTTCTTCGTTGAAATATGGTGACGCTTCGATATTCGCGTCCTCGATTCCTGTCTTGTCGATAAAGATATTTCCAAGTGAGCCGTTCATGCACGGTTCGTCTTCCACCGGCTTGGACGTGAAAGGAAAAAGCGCATTTTGGACTTATAATTCTCTCTTCGTATTGATCAAAAATTGTTTAAGTGTCCCTTATATCGCAGGTATGCAGTGGAAATATCAATTAAAGCAAGCCAGTGTTGCGATGTTGGAAACATTTTTGTGGGGATTTCTCTTTCAACTCTTACTCGATGAAGGTTTGATCCTTAAAAAAGCAGATTATTGCATTTTTATTGGATTGGCATTCGCGTTTATCGAGGTTTATAAATTTCACGTTGGTTTGCACTATTTCAATGGAGCTTATATGATCAAGTCGCACTTTGAGCAGCTGTTGTTGCTTAAATATAACATTTTATCTACCGCCGATTTGACGCACATCAACGATTCGGAACCATATTTTCGAGTGACAATTTTCACCGACTGCGAAGCGATTCGCGAAGAATTTTGGAAGCCATTGAACGAAATTTTTGAGCAATTGTTTAGAATGGTTGGCGCTTCTGCGTTTCTTGCCTTTTTATTCCGCGAGAATATGGGCATGCTCTTTATGAAGCTTATTTATGGGATCCCGTACGGTTTCTTGGGATTCTCTCTCATTTTCTTGTTTTTCAGATGCTCCCGTGGCTTGAAAATCGGCTTGGACGAGGACAGGCTCGAAGTGATAGTGTACTCTGGAGCACACGTTATTCTGCACAATACTCTTTTGGTGCGAGAGTTAAGAAGTGTCATCGATTTTTGTTCTCTCCAGTACGACAGACTTTGGTTCCAGTTGAACGGCGGCATCTTTGAGCGTTGGTATCATCTCTACTACAACACCTGGATGATGCAAGGTTGCTTAGTTTGCGTTACCGCCGTCTTTTATGCGTTGCCTACCAAATTTTTGAAAGACTACGATGGTGATCAAGGCAAAGTCACGGTTGGTGAATATCTTGTTTCTTTGACCGCCATGATTCAACTTTTGACCGGTTGCGTTCAGATCTTTGTTTGCAGTTCATCCGTTCTCGAAGTTTTATCCAAAGTCGAGCACATTGCGGAACTTTTGAACTTCCAAAGTTCGGAAGAGAAGAGAATCTGTAATATACCAATGAACGAAGATGGTATGCGCGATCATGAAGGATCTTGTATTACTCTGTCCGATGGCGTGCCTCTCTTGGTGTTCGAGGACGTATCAGTCGCGTACGCTTCGAGAAGTATTTTTGAAAATTGCTCTTTAGTGGACCGATCTTCCAGAAAAGTCAGTGACGTTCGAACGGGTGGTATAATCGGAGTCTTAAGAAATTCTGACGGCTCTTCCAGAACTCTCATGAATCTCTTGATGAGAGAGGAAATTTCGACAACCGGTAAAGTTGGAATTTCGCCGACGCTTTTCGCCTGTCGGGTGAACTCCGAACATGGCGCTTTCGTGCAATCTGCAAGTTTGCGCTCGAACTTAATACTAAACGCTGAATCTCGCGTGAGAGACTTAGCTGAATATTCGGAAGAAAACTCTCTGTTTTTGAATCAAATCCGAAGTTATGATTCTCGAAAAATCTGGGATATCTGCAAATTCGTTGGCCTGAGTTCCGTCGTCATCGGAAGCGTACATGAATCGAACTGGTCCGAGGTTACTTTGGATTCGCTCTTGGCTTTGTTGGATCATAATGATCTCATCAAAATTAGGCTCGTGAGAGCGTTGCTCGCGCTTCCTGAAGTGCTCGTTTTGGACGAAGTCGGCGATGATATGTCTGTACAAGACTTGCAAGAAATGCACAAAGTATTGGTCGCGTACTTGGAGTATAAGATTCCCGGCGTTGATGATACGGAAACCTGCAAGTTGCTCCGAAAAGTTGCCAACGTGCCGCGGACGATCATATGGTCTGGATTTAAGAGAACTTTACAACCGTACGTGGACGCGAAGAACTTCATGCTCGTCGTCAAAGACTCTTCGAAGATTATCTTCACAGCCCCCGACGGTGCATGGTAAAAAAAAAGGAAAATTTTGTACACATAATCATGCAGCGCAGCTAAAACGAAGGCGACGGCAATGATTTCGACGACGAGGATACGAACAACCAGGAATGGATTGACCTCCTCCTATTTATTATTCCTATTTATTGCACTTCTTTAATATAATACACTTTAATACTTTATTTAATGCGAAAAACGTCCAAAGAAACAAACAACAAAAATTTATTTAAAGGTGACTCACTCGGATCCTCCCTCCCCCGTTTATGTGTCTCATCTCATATAATCCTCTTTCTCTCTCTCCTTCAACGTTTTAATTCTTCACTTTTCACTTTCTCTCTCTGTATTGCCCCCTCCCCACCGCGTTTGGAATAACGATATATATCTATCACATCACATCAACTCGAGAGTAATATACGCGCACCACAAACAGGCTCCCGAAGATGTCGGCCCCGCCTCCTGTGAAAGGAAAAAAAGTGATCGTCATAATCGGCGCCGGTCTTTCCTCCGTCGCGTTGGTGAAAGCTTTACGCCGAGGCGACTCGACGATTTCCAAAATCATCATTCTCGAAGCGAAAGATGACATCGGTGGGACCTGGAATCCTAAACAGTGTTACCATAATCTCCAAACGCACGGTGTCAGAGCTGGATTTTCGTTACTTCCCTGGGATCGATTCGATTCGCCGTACGATCACGCGCACCATAAAGATGTCCACGGCGCGATGAAAAATTTGTTCCGGAAAGAGAACGTCGTCGTCGTCGAGGGTGCGCAACACCAAAATTTTGGTCAAAATTCCAACGGCAACGAAGAAGAAAAAGAAGAAGAAAAAAGCAACGCGGAGAAAAATATGACCACGGAAAAAAGAGTCGAAGTTACGGTGTATCTTTCCACGCGCGTGAAGTCTATGGAGATGGTTCAAACGACCTCTTCGTCCTCCTCGCGAGTGAAACTCAACGTGCTCTGCACTAAATTTTCGGAGGCGGACAAAGACGAAGAAGAGCGAGCGCTCTTTGCAGATTTTGTGATATACACCGGAACGACGCATCAACCGAAAGTGCCTGAATTTGCTCAAGGTAAGAATAAATACACAGGTGAGATTCTTGCAGCAGCTGATGTTTCATCGAACAAATTCGATGAAATTCTGGAGCGAAAGCATAAAGTTGTCGTACTCGGCGGTTCTAAAGCCGCCATGGATACGGTTTGGAATTTTAATCAGCGAGGCTACACGTCTTTTGTGTGGTTGTTTAGAAAGACGTATTGGGGAACGAACTTTTCTTACTTTCAGAGTTCTTTCATCAACAAATCGTCTCTATTCGCGCGATGGCGAAAAGTTCTTCAATATGTGTTCATGAAAGTTCGATTGGATTTTGATATGTCGCGATCGAGTTGGCTCTCTCGAGTCGGTTTGTTTATTCTCGCAAAAGTTGGTTATCTTTTGAATCCTTTCGATGCGACTACGTATGATCTCGGTAACTTTCACGGCGCAATCATTGAACCAGAGCGAATGCAGCCGTACCGGAAATCTTCTCATTTGCGCGGAGAGATTGGTTATCTAGAAGGGAAAAAGCTTTACACCACGAAAGGATTAGGGGTTGACGCAGATGTCATCATCTGCTGCACTGGATACGACAATCCTAAAGCTCCTATTTTATTCCCAAATGGCACGAAGTTTTTTGCACACGAGGAATCCGGAGATAAGTTTTGGAAAGGCATGGTGACACCAGCAATTCCTCACGTTCTTTTCATGAACACTTTCTCCTTGGGGAATATTTTACATGACGCGACGACGGTTGGTCATTGGCTTCGCTCGTGCTATTTTCCGCAACTCTTTGACAAGCCGATCGAGTCGACAAAATCTATAATTCAGAAAGGATTAGACGCGCAAAACGAGGAGATGAAGAACACAAAGTGTCGTTCGTATAATTTATGGAATTCTTTCGACCGACCGGTTCAATACATGTATTATTGCGGAAGAACATTTGAGAAGGAAATTTACGAGGCAGATTTATTATCCTGTTCGGGAAAAAGTGGGGGAATTTCCATTTCTTCGCCTATACGAAGATGGATGTATAGCTGGAGTTGCGCCAGCTTTCTCTTGGCGGATGACACGAATGTAAATTAGCTAGCTGCGCGTGTATTTATTACAGATTCTATTTATACATACCTTGATTACCCAAATCTTTCATCATCCTTCAGTTTGTCCGCTTTCCTTTGCGCGAGATTTTGAAGCGACGCCATCCGCAACTTGATGCAGTTTTGAGAGCACGCTAACACCAACTAACACGGCACTTCCGAGAACAAAGATGCCAGAAATGCGAAATAAGCCAACTTGATACTTCGATTTTGGACTTTCCGTTTTGATCACGGACGTGCATTTTTTATTCGCGTAGGAAGCCGTGATGTAATCGAGCGTTCCATCGGACTCCATGGTCATCAGGAGCGAATCAAAAACAAAATTTAAATCCGAAAGGCAATCATCGTAACTCGTAATGAATCCTCCTCCCGCGGATATGGCCACGCCGGAGACTATGACGTCACAGAGATCTGAATTCTGCGCCACGGTCAGCGCGTCCGGCGCCGAAAGAATGACCACCTGTGAGCCGTATTTATCGAGCAAAGCGCGAAAATCGGTGGTATTTAAGATTTCACCCCTAGAAACATCTTCCGGGATGAGCCAAGGGTTTTGCGCTAATATGCGTGACTTGAGCGGATCGCCCTCAAACATTATCGCTTTACCACCGGCGGCGCGCAATTCGCTCATCGTTTTGATCGTACCGGAAGTATTGGCGTCCTCGATGAGAATAGAAGTTAAACTCGCGCCGTACAGTGCAACAACTATTAAGCGGAGAAATCCGTAGGAGCCTTGAACGAGCTGACCTAAATGCGTGCGTGGATCGTGAGCATCACCTCCGCACGCAAATCGGCACCAAGTGTTCCACAACGAGCGGCACAACTCGTCTTTAAAATTTACTCGCTTCGAATCGGTGTGAAAATCGTGCTCGATGTACACCAACGCGGTTGAAACCAAAAGAAACGCCGCGAATAGCACCAACCAAATGTATGACTGAAACGGAGCGAAAAGCATGAGCAGCGAGAAGGTATCTGAACCGGTAGTTTCGAGCACGGTGAGCATTCGAGTGACGTCCGTGTGATAATATCCGCAAGAGACGCCGATGGAGCGCCTTCTCGCCGTATCCGACCACCACTGTCCGCTCACGTCAAAGTCTCGAGTGAAGTTCAAAGCCATTTGCTCGTACGTTTCTCCTCTGCTCGAATCCACGTCCCCGAATATCGTCCAATTCGTTTTAAAGTTCCCAAGCGACGCCATCTTTTCGAAAACGTCAAAGTTATACCCCGATAATTGACTTCCGCAATCGGTACAATACACGTCCGGATAGTCTCTCGTTCGCGTCGGCGCCGCTTCCCCTTCGATGGAAACGTACCCGGGATCCCAAATAGCCGCCACAGTGAGCGTTAAACCTTCCAACCGCGTGTTGAAATTTGCGTTTACTGTGTCGTTGACGTTTTCTAACAAATTCATTCCGCACGCGTTTATTCTGTTCGATGTTGTTGTTGTTTCTTCTTCTCCTCTCACTTCTTTCACAGTATCACAGACGAAGAAGAACACGAAGAAAAACAACAAAAATATCAAAGAAGAAGAAGAAGAAGAAGAAGAAGAGGAGGAAAGAAAACCATAGATTCCTCCCCCCCTTTTCTTGCCATCAAAATTTCCTCGTTGCTTTCTTTTCAGACGAGAACGACTCCCACTCTCACCACTACCACCACTACCACCACCACCACCACCGCAAGATCTGCTCGTCGTCTTTAAAAAACTTCTTTCGTCCTCGTCTTTATTAAAGCGGCAGCACGAGCAGCGCAATTCTTCTTTGCAATTTCGGCGCATTATTATTTTCGTTTCGTTTGGTTCTGTTCTAAAAGGTGTGTGTTTTTGTGGGGACACTTTTTTCATTTTTTCGCAAACAAAAAACAAAAGGAAAAAAAAAGTCGAACCGACGACACAAAAAAGCAAGAAAAAGACAGTTTGGATAAAAAAGAATGAAGCTTTTGTTGTCCCCGTCTTCCTCTTTGAAGAGCGGCCCCGGCGCGGCAATGATGACCGCGAAACTCCTCCTTCGAGGAAGACGTTCTCAGCATCAGCATCATCGCGTCGTTCGGAGGATACCGGTGTTGGTTTCAACGTCTTCTTCAGGCAGTACTACTTTTTCTGACAACGAGTGCGATTGCGGTTTTTGTCCTTCGTGGGGAATGCGGATGATTAAACCTCCTCTTTCTTTTAACAGAATTCAACAGCAACAGCAAAGCAGATACTCATCATCATCATCATCATCGTCTACCAAATCCTCGTCCAACGATGATTCTCTTTACGAAAGGAAAAAGTTATCCTCGATTGAACCACCAACCGTGGCGAAAGAGTTGGTGGAGTATTTGAACAAGTCTTGGACGGCATTTCACGCGACGAAAAACGCGGAAGAGATGCTCAAAAAAGCAGGTTTCGTAAAACTGGACGAGGACAAGAGTTGGTCGTCGTCGAGTTCGAATTCGAATTCGAATCCACCGTTGAAACCGAACGGGAAATATTATGTGGTTAGGAATCAAAGTTGCATCGTGGCGTTTTGTTTGGGTGGAGAGTACGTCCCGGGCGATGGGTTTCACATCATCGCCGCGCATACCGATTCGCCGTGTCCCAAACTGAAACCAGTCTCCAAGCGGAAAGAACGCGCCGGGTGCATAGGCGTCGGCGTGCAACCGTACGGGGGAGGATTGTGGCACACGTGGTTCGATAGAGATTTAAGTGTTGCCGGGAGAGTTTTGCTGAAGAAGAACGACGGTCGAGTCCAAAGCGAGTTGGTGAAGATTGAGCGCCCGATCGTGAGAATACCGTCGCTGGCTATACACTTGGATCGAGAAATCAACCAGTCTGGTTTTAAACCAAACTTGGAGACGAACTTTGCGCCCATCTTGGCCACGGCAATTAAAGCCGAACTCGAAGGTTTCAATAATAACAGAGAGAATAAAAACAAGGACGCCAACAACGATAACAGCAGCAGTTCTAGCGGAGGTGAAACGATGCATCATCCTATCATTCTCGCCATACTCGCCGAGGAGTTGAAGTGCGAACCGGAAGACATCATCGATTTTGAACTCAACGTGTGCGACACGCAAAAGTCTCAAATAGGAGGAGCGACGAACGAATTCATATTTAGTGGAAGACTCGATAACTTGTGCTCTTCTTTTTGCGCTTTGAAAGCGCTCATAGACGCCTCGAAGGATTCGTCTTTGAAGAAACACAAAGGGGCGCGCGCCATCGCTTTATTTGATAACGAGGAAGTTGGATCCGTATCGACAAGCGGCGGCGGCGGTACGGTTATGATTGAAGCCATTAAACGTGCGACTCTGAGTAGTAACAGTAGTAACAGTAGTAACAGCAGTGGAGGAGAGAGTGATGTCATCGAACAATGCCTCGCGAAATCGTTCCTCGTCAGCGCGGACATGGCGCACGCCATCCATCCAAACTACACGGAAAAGCATGAAGAACAACATCAACCGTTATTTCACAAAGGCGTTGTCGTCAAGCACAACGCCAACCAACGGTACGCGACGACCGCACTCACCGCGTACATGTTTCGAGAATGCGCTAAACTCAGTGGTATCCCTACCCAAGAGTTTGTCGTGAAAAACGACATGGGCTGCGGATCCACCATCGGTCCAATCGTCAGCGCGCAAACCGGCATCCGAACCGTCGACGTCGGCGTGCCGCAGTTATCCATGCACTCTGTTCGAGAAATGATGGGCACCGAAGACGTGGACATATGCCATAAACACTTCTTGGCGTTTTACGAGAACATTGCCAAAGTGGATGCCAACGTTCAGATGTCCAGTTAGTCAAGAACTGATGCGAGAGACTTTGTATAATAAATATGAACAAAACTCGTTACAAAAAACGCACTCGTGCTTTGTACTCTTTGAACGGATCTTCGCGTAATGTTGAAGACGTTTTCTTCATCATCATCATCCCTGAACCACCGTTACTCGTCGAGAAGCATCGTCCTCGTCGGCGAAAACAAAAGGCACTCGCGTCCTCGTTCTCGTCCTCGTCGTCGTTCAATTCTTCTCGTACACGCGAAGAAAAAAAGCGGATTCGCCGCCGAGTTGATGAAAAAAAAAGAGGAGGACGACGACGACGATGACGGCCCAAGCACGAGTACTAGTAAAACGAACGAAAACGAACGGTGTCCGTGCGGCTCTTCTAGCTCTTACAAGTCCTGTTGCCGCCCGTATCACGATTTGGAACGATATCCACCCGACCCGGTGACTCTGATGAAATCTCGATTTTCAGCCTACGCCAAAGGCAAAGCGAAATACGTCGTTATGACCACGCACTCGGAAAATGAAATCAAAAAAGACGGGAGCAAAACAAAGAGCGGAGTGAAAGTGAGCACGTTAGAAGCGGACGTGATCGCGACGTGCGAAAAAGTTGAATTTTATGGATTGAAAATCGCCAACGAGAAGAAGAAGAACGAGACGGAACATCTGGTTTCTTTCAGTTATAACTGCCGTGTGCGAGGTCAAAAAGGTTTCGATCGAGGCAGAGAGGAGACGCAGTCGGAGCTGTCCACGTTTAGGAAAGAGGAAGACGGGAAATGGTATTTTCTTGATGGGATTCAAGGCGCTTGATTGTCGCGTTTTGCTTCTGTGTATTATGATAAACTATTTCTAACATTTACTATCGCTACTACTACTACTACTATCACCATCATCGTCATCATCAAGCGACTGCTTCCCAGCCTCCGGAAAACATGCACGCGTCCGCCCCACCTTTACACTTCAAGCGTTGACTCGTATCGGTTTCGCACGAAAGCAAAGCTGTGTTCTCGCCTTGCGAATGTGACAACGAAGGATAGCAACACGTGGCCGGCCACGGGAATGCTCGAAAATTCTTACCGATGCCTACATTTTTCAAGCCCGAGTTTCGTTGCCAACGCAACATTGCTCTTTCAAATCCAAACTCTTTTAAACCTTTCGCTCTTTCGAGAACGAACTTTGCATCTTTCTCGTCGAAAAACTCAAACTTATTCATCGCTTCTTCGATGCGCATATTCGCGAGTTCACTTAAACACGTGTCTAATTTGTCCCCGAATGAGTTTTTGCCCAAGAATCCATCTCTCGCGTGACACCTGTAATCCAACATCACGCTCAAGCTTACCGAGGTTTTTACTCTCCTCGCATCTGCGTCGCCGTTTACGTGTGAGTTAGAAAATCTCGCAATGCTGAACTTTTCGCTCCCTGGTATGAATACCGACTCCGTCACGCACGCTCTCCAACCGCGTCCAAACATTTGATCGTTATCTATGAATGTCATTTTCGAATACGTTTCGTTCACCACGTCGATGAATATATTTTCACCGTGTCGATCGCATTGACCTAACAAAGCATCCATCACCGCCGCTTTCACGACAGACTCGTGATCGACGTTCGCCAACGCGTCGCGAGCGCCAATCGGGTCACTTTTCACCAGCCGTCCATCTAATTGCGTGATTGAAATTCCCGGCGCGATAGACATGAATAGCGCGTCCGTTTCTATCTTTCGAGTATTGCTGGGATGCACGCTCTTCACGCGCTCTGTCCAGTGTCGCACGGAAATTTCCGACGCGTCGCAATAATCGAGAATCTTTTGCATCGTCACTGAATTCCGCATCGTTCTCACGGCTTTCGTGCGCTGCGGCGACGTCGCGTCTACGATTACGTTTCCTTCTTTTCGATAGCACACGTCGGCGCCGCCTTGATCCACCGTCGCGCCGTCCGGTTTCTTTTTTTCTCCCACGCACCACATCTTTGCAATCGCCCACTCCTCGTCTTCTTCGTCGCTCTTCGTCGTCGTCGTCTTCTTCTCTCTCCTTTTCACTTTCACCAGCGTCGCCGGCGATGCGCCTATTTCCGGTTCGTACGTCTTATTTTTCATCGTCACCGTTCTCACCATCTCTTTCAAAACGTGCGTGCACCCGAAGCACACGTCGCACTTCTTGCCGTTTTCCGCGAGCTCTTTCGCTTTGGCGTTGTCGTGCCCTTCGTCAGAGGACGAAGAAGAAGAAGATAAAGAGGAACGGCGAAAACGCTCGTTTTTGTCCGCTCCTCTTTCTTCAATACTTTCTTCAAAACCTTTGTCTTCTTCTTCTTCCGATACAGTCGCGCATCTTTGGCACGTCCCGCACGACGCGGCGAACGACGATTCAGACGACGAACCCGAAGGCGCTTTCGCCACCACGAAAACGACCAAATCCTCCTCCTGAAGAAGAAGAAGAAGAAAAACAGCACACAACAAAAGAAGAAGAAGAAGAATCAGCTTTTGCGATGATCGTTTTTGTCGTCGTCGTCGTCCCATCATTTTTATCATCATCATCATCATCAGTAGTGGTGGTGGTATACTCGTCGCGCGCGCATCGTGAAAGACATCCTCATCGTCTCAGCTCTCAACAAAGGCAGTCAGTTGTTGTAGAGAAAAATGTGGATTTTCGATGAAAAAAGTGTCTCCTCTCTCTGCTCTGCTTCTGCTCATCATCGTCTGCTTTTATTGCGAAAAAGAGGAGGATGATGATAAAAAAATCTCTCTTTTTTTCTCCTCTGTCTGTGTTTTCTTCCGCTCTCTTCGAAAAAGAGGGCGTGTGCCACTTTTGTAGAAAAGGATACGTTTTTACGGGGAAGAAAACCACAGATAAACACGCACACTCACGTAAGAGCGTTTCAGAACAGACACGACGCACTTTCAGTACTACTTTCAGTACTTTTGTTGGCGCTGTTTTTAGAAGATATACGGTGTTTCTTCAACCTCCTCGCGCGATGAAGACGACGACGACCTGCTTTTGCATCGTCCTCGTGATGATGTCAGGGGGCGTGTGGCGGCCGACGACGACGAGTTCGCGAGGTGGATTTTTTTTACTCGGTGCGGAAGCGGCGGAGTTAGAGATTGGTTGGGATGGGTTGGTGTATACCGTCGACGACGATTCGACTATAAAAGAAGATAAAGATTTTGACGGCGTGACGAAAACGATCGGACCGTATTATCTCTCCGAGCGCGCGCAGCACATCAAAGACGAGTTCATCGTACCGTACGACTGGGATGATTATTTGCAAGATTTTGAATCGTACATGGATGAATTTTGCGAAGCTTCTGGTGGCGACGATTGGACTAAGTTTACTGGCTACGCGTTCACGCCATCTAATGGTGGCACGAGAGTTACTTCGGATAAGTTCATGACCAAATACTTGACGGACACCATCACTGCCGCCAAGGCGGGGACTGCGCCAGCCGACGGAGCCCTCGAAAAGGTTGAAAAGACGGTCAAGGACATGTGCGGAATTCACGCCGTTTTGCGCTATTTGTACTTGGGCTACGCTACGGGTAACGATGATACCAACTGGGATAGAGCTGCGGCGGTGTATTACGGCCAAAATAAACTTGGATCTCTTTATCATCGCTCGGAGTATTTGGGTGGACAATTTGGTACGACGTCGGGCGGCAACTCTGCTACGAATGTAAAGATCAACGCAGCTTTTAGACAAGGCAAACAATCTACGTCGACTGCGACGAAAGCTGAAAAGTACGAGATTATTGAGCACCAAATGCGCATCGTGTACGCGCAAGGTATCATTAAGTACGCGCTTCAAATGGACCACGCAATTGCCGAAAAAACGGCGACGGCGTACATGGAAGCGCAAGCGGAAGGTCAAGCATTCGCTCGTATTCTCGCACCATGGGTAAACGGATACTCGCAGAACAATGCGACGGCGTTAGAAGCAATGTTTGACACGTCTAAAGTTCCGCGAGGGTACGCGCATTACAACTACTGCGCGGCAAAAGCGATTTTGCAATCGGACATCAACGGCGGGATTTCTGACGAAGAGATTGGAACTTACGACCACATGGATGAGATTATCTGTCCGACAATCGACGCGCATATGAGCAATTTGCAAAGAAGTGGTACGGATACATACACGCCGCAATCCATTGTCGGTCCAGACTTGTCCGTTTCGCAGGCGGTTTCGCAAGTGAAAACGTTGCTCGGGGACTCGTCCGACTACGCGACCATTAAGGAAACGTACACTGAGTTGGGATTACGCGCGTTGGCTGATACCGATCACACGGGCGAGCCTGTTTGGAACGCTTTCAAGGCGCACTTTGGTTCTGCCACGTGGATTTCTGACTTTGTCGATCTAATCTGCGATGGCACGACTTTATCTTCGCACCCGGGCGCGAGAGCGGAACTGCTCGAAAAGACCGTCATGGACGCGTTGCAAGTGCAAGCGATCATCAGCGATCTCTATCAAGGCTACTCGAACGACGACCAGGATAAATGGGACCAAGGTGCGGCGAAGTTTCACGGCGCCGGCGACAGTTACGACTCCACCGTCTTTGCGCGCGGCGACAAGAGAGCGGCCAACTACAACACCCCGCAATCGGGTACTACTGTCGCGAAAGCGAACAGTGCCATCGCGACTGCCTTGGTCTCGGGTAAAACTGAGGCCAACTACAACACGGTGTTGAAAAACATCAAAATTATCTACGCGCAAGCTACTATTCGATACGCGTGGCTTATCGATCGCGACGTTGTTGAAGGCACCGATTATCGCGAACACCAGGCGGAAGGGTTGGCGTTTTTCAGAGTCATTGCGCCGTGGGTCAAATCTATCGACAGCTCCGGTTACGATACCGTATCTCAAATCTTCGACACGACGAAGAGGCCGTTTTCAGTCATTGGTCACTCGTATTGTCTCGTTGAACAAATCATTACGGATGCTTTATCCATCTCCAATTCGGACTTGGGCTCCTTGGAAGACGCTACTTCTTTGGCTTCGTGTTCAAACGTGGCAACTTCGAAGGTCATCTCCGAAGGTGACACTACGCTTTTCACGGCAACGACTGATATTGGCGCTTCTTTAGAGACGTCCAATCTCGTTTCTGACGTCAAAGCTATCCTCGATGTTACCTCGCCAAACTTTGCCGCGATCAAGGCAAAATACAGATCGGACGGTTTGCGCGGCATGGCGGACGCGGACAGATCTGGCGAGCCCGCGTATAATCTCTTTTACGCTTATTACGCCTCGAAGACGTGGATTTCAGATTTCCTCTATCGCGCAACTGATGGCACGGCGACGTCTAATTCAGAACCGGCACGATTGGAGGCGGTTGAGAAAACTATGTGGGACGCGACCATGGTGAACGCGATTGCGTCCGACCTCTATCGAGGCATCTCGGACAAGAATGCGTGGGACGCTGCGGCGGCGAAATATTTCGGAAAAGCAACGACGCGATCGACGACTATTTACGGGCGCGCGAATAAGCGCGCGGCGAATTTTGGAACCTTAAGTTCGGATGGAGTTACGGCCAAGGTGAACGCCGCGATATCCGCCGCGTTCATATCTGGACAAAGCCAAAACAACCACGACATCATCTTGAAATCAATCAAGACTATCTACGCGCAGTGTGCCGTTAGATACGGTTTGATGTTAGACCAAGACGTGGCCAGTGGAGCAGATTACCGCGAGCATCAAGCGGAGGGATGGGCATTCTGGAGAGTCCTCGCGCCGTGGGTATCGGAAGTCGATTCGAGCGGAGCGCAAGTTTTGGATTACATGTTCAACACGGCGACGACGCCGAACCACGCGAACCACTACTGCTTTGCGGTGAATGTGGTAAAGAATTTGAACATAGCCGCGGACGACATGGGTGTCCACGAAGGCGCGCCGTCTCTCGATAGTTGCGTTGGTATCGAACCGACAATTATCGGAGCGACGCCTTCCTCTGGCTTTACCCACTTTGCGGCGAAGAGCATGTTTTTCGTGTACTTTGCGGCGACATTCTTGGTAGCTTCCTTGGCTTTGTGTGCGCTTTAATATAACAACAACAACAACACTGAAAAGTATACGACGAACAAAACGGAACGATTAAATAGGAAAGATGGAACAAATACGAAAGTGAGTACTCGTACTATTATAGGAAGGGATTGGTAATAATGCAATCTCTCTCATTTTTTTATTCACACACAATATCAAACTAATGAGACACACAAACACCAACATACAAATTCGTCTCGAATACCGCCGTTCCTTTCTTTTACTCTCGCTATCTTTCCCGCACGCACTCGCGTCTTCTTTTTACGGCCAAATCGGCAACCCTTTTCTATTGACGGAGAAATTATCGCCGTACGCCTTTGGTTGCGTTCCTATCTTCCCCGCGCCCGGGATGATCGAGCTCCCGCGTTGCGTGAAATGCTCCGTCTCTTTCTTCTCGAGAACTTCCAACGACCACCCTCTCTTTTGGCAGAATTTCTCCATCGCCTCTCTCGTTTCAAACTCCAACGTTTTCGGTACTTTACCTTCGGAACCGAACGAAACGTACCCTTGCAAAGGGTTCTCCCAGTGGTTGACCTCTCCGCTCGCCGTGGCGTCTCTCAACCTCCACGGGTTAGAAATGTACGACGCGCCTTGCGACGAGGCTATTTTCGACGGCTTAAACCCAATCACTTTCTTAAAGTGCTCGCCTTCCCGCAACGTGTTTTTCTCGAAAGAAGAACTCGTGTGATGATGATGTGGAGACGTTGAAAATCGGTTCGTTTTCATCATCGTCGACATCATCATCATCGCGCTCCCCGCAGGAGCAAAAGAAGAAGAAGACAAAGAAGAAGAACACGAGGAGAACGACGACGACGCGCGTCTCGCGCACATCATCATCGTCTGCTGCACCACCGTTCGTCGCAACGAGGGTACTAACTGTGTCATTTTCTTTTTATTAAATACGAGTATCAGTACGTAAAGTATAAGGGGAGGTGTTATTCTGTATAAGGGAAGGTGTTTAAAGGTAAAAATACAACTCGTAACGAAAGAATTTTTGAAGACGTCAATTTTGTGTTATTTTGACACCACACAAAACGCTCGAAAAGTGCTGAACACACGCACCAGTACTGCTAAAAATCGAAAGAAAGAAAGAAAGAAGAAGACAAATGCCGAGAACACCAACTCTTCTGGGAGGAGGAGGAGGAGGAGGCGCCGGCCTTGGAGGTGTTTTAGGAGGAGGAGGATCATCTCGAAGTGGTGGTGGATTGTTTCGTCTGAAACTCTCCTCTCCGCTGTGCATCGCGGCGGTGATGAGCGTCACGTTTTTCGTCTACGTTTTCTCCAACTCCTCCTCTTCTGCTATCCATCAACATCATAATCATAATCATCATCGTTTGCAACAAC
The DNA here is from genome assembly GCF_002220235.1 of Bathycoccus prasinos. Lineage (NCBI taxonomy): Eukaryota > Viridiplantae > Chlorophyta > Mamiellophyceae > Mamiellales > Bathycoccaceae > Bathycoccus > Bathycoccus prasinos. The sequence continues at coordinate 68,691 of NC_024003.1, forward strand.
AACAACAACAAAACAGTCGACGGTTCGGAGGAGGAGCGTCCGAACATCATCATCGTCGTCATCATCGCGACGAGGTCGACAATTTCGAAGACGACGATGAACTTCACGACGACGCGCATTCTTCTCGCAACAGCTACCATCGCAATCATCATCAGGAAGAGGAGGAAGAAGGAGGAGGAAAAAGCAACACAATTTTAGGAAGAGAGAGGACGAAAAAGAAAGGATCCGGGGCCGGGTCGTCGTTGCCAAAATCATCGGTTTCCTACCCGAAGGCGAAGAAGGATAGCGCGAGTCTGATCGCGCAGAGTTGCAACGGAGGGAATTCTAATGATGATAATAATAACAACAACAATAGCGAAGGCGAGGACCAACCGAAAGTGTTTCTCGTCACCGGTACGGCTGGCTTTGTCGGCTACCACGTCGCGACGAAACTGAAAGAGAGAGGTGATTACGTCGTCGGCTTGGACGTGGTGAACGATTATTATCCGCAAGGTTTGAAACGCGCGAGGTTAAAGGAGCTCAACAGAGCGGGCGTGCACACGGTTGAAGCAGATTTGAACGATCAAGAGACGCTCGCGGAGATGTTTTCTTTGTGCACGTTTACGCACGTGTTGCATCTGGCGGCGCAAGCGGGCGTTCGATACGCGGCGAAGAATCCGCACGCGTACGTCCACTCCAACGTTGCTGGTTTCGTGTCTCTCATGGAAGTTGCCGTGAGACAGCGACCGTTTATTCCCAGAGTCATTTTCGCCTCTTCGAGTTCTGTGTACGGGTTGAATACGAAAGTACCATTTAGCGAAACGGATATGACTGATTCCCCTGCGAGTTTATACGCCGCGACGAAGAAATCAGACGAGTTGCTCGCACACACGTACAACGCCATACACGGCGTCGCGGTGACAGCGTTGAGATTTTTTACCGTGTACGGTCCTTTAGGGAGACCGGATATGGCGTACTTCTCGTTTGCGAACAACATCGTGAAAGGGAAACCAATCAAAATCTTCACTGGCCCGGGCGGCTCAGAGTTAGCGAGAGATTTTACGTACATCGACGACGTCGCTAGAGGTGTCATCGCGAGTTGCGATACGAGCGAGCCGAGCAACACGCCGAGCGAGAAAACAGCCGGAAAGAAGAAACCAAAGTTTAGAGTGTACAACTTGGGGAACACGCACCCGGTGACGGTGTCGGACTTCGTGAGCACGTTGGAAAAGCATCTCGGGAAAGAAGCTATTCGAGAATACGTTCCGATGCCAAAGACGGGCGACGTTCCGTTTACGCACGCGGACGTTTCGGCGGCGAGACGCGATTTAGGATACGAGCCACGCGTCAGTTTGGACGAAGGTTTGAAGAAGTTTGTAGATTGGTACACGTCCTATTACGTGGACGGTAAACACTCCGAGGATCAAAACTACGTCCCGAATTAATAACAACAATAATTGCTAATAATAATAATTGCTCGTGATACCAGTACCTCGAGGTACCTGGTACTATGATTAGACTTTATTTAATAACTCGACTCTCGACTAATAACAAGAACACTACTACCGCTCTGCTGAAACGAGAATATATAGTCTTTAAATTTGGAACCCTGAAATATTTATATTCCTTTTACTAAACCCTAACGTTCATGTTTTTCAAAAGAAGAAAGAGAAATCTTTCTCTTCCTTCTCTTTTCACTGAGAGAAGCTGATGTGGTCTAGTGGTATGATTCACCCTTAGGGTGGGTGAGGCCCCGGTTTCGATTACCGGCATCGGCCTTTTTTTTGCGTGCGGGGTAAAAGCTACTTTGAGCGCGCGCCTTTTTTTGCGTCGCCTTGTTCTACTTCTTCTACCGTTTTACACAATCAACTATATATTGCTATGACGACGCAGAAGAGCTTCTTCGACGTCGTCGCCTATATTTTCTCCTCCTGAATAATCTCCTTCTCGTTCTCGTTCTTGTTCTTCTTTTTCTTCTTCTAAATCATCTTCTTCTTCTTCCTCCTCCTCCTCCTCCTCCTCGAAAAACGAATCGTCTTTTTCTTCCTCGTCTCGCTCCACGGCGAGCTCGGCGCGAGAGACCGCCTCGGGCCAATCAATCGTCCACTGCGAGTTTTTAAAGTTTGGAAACATTTCACCACCAAACACGACGAAGAGTACCCAAAACGCGTGGAAGAAAACGCCGATCGACATCCCGATCCATAATCCCACTAGAGACATTTTCCGTTGAAACGCTAAATACACGCCGACGGGAAGCGCGAGCATCCAATACGAGACGAACAAAGCGGGCATCGTCTTCGATTGAAAACCAGCGCCAGTAACGACACCCGCTGAACCCACTTGCACACCATCCAAAAGCATAAACAAGGAGACTAAATTCGTCAAAGGCTTGACGTAATTGTCCAAGATTATGCGCGCGGAAGGATCGTGGTCGTTCGAGTAAAGAGCGTTCATGCACTCGAAACCAAACGCGTAATAAAGAGAGGAAATCAAAAGCGTTCCTGAAAAGGCGCTGATAAACGAAGCCGTGGCGTATATTTTCGCCTCTTTCGCTTTTTTAGCTCCTAACGCGTTTCCTACGCAACTCGATGCGCCGCGTTGGACGCACCCGGCGATGTTATACACGACAATCATGGAATTCGTCTGGATCGTTTGCGCCGCCAAAGCGTCCTTCGCGTTTGGAAGTTGTCCCGTCAAGAGATTCATGAGATCCCAGGCCCACCATTCGAATATGGATAAAACCAAATTTGGAAGCGCAATCTTGAAAAACGTCGTCCATTTCGAAAACGCGGCTTTCCCGAACTGCGCGACGGCGCCACGACGACGACGACGACTGCTATTCTCGCTTTGACGACGAAGAACGAAACATTTCTTCACGTCCTCGTCCAAGACAAACGTCGAGAGACAATAACACGCGGCTTTAAAGACGTCGACTAAAGTCAGCGCTAACGGCGCGCCGACGAAACCAAACTTCATTTTTGCAATGCACGCGTACGTCAACAACATCGTCATCGGACTGCTCACGACGCTAATTTTCGCCACCGTGTTTGATTTCTTACACGCCAACAACGTTTTCAAACACGCGCACGAGAAACACTGCGCCAACAACCCAGGCGCGTACGCCATCGCGTACACTTCCACCAACTTTGCCACGTCTTTCGGAAACTTCATGAAACATAAAATCTCCTCCGCGAACGACCAAACAATCATCGCCGGCAACCAACACGTGCACACCAATATCGCCACCGCTCGCCAAAATAACTCCCCGACTCTCCTCCGTTTCTTCATCCCAAACGATTGACTGGAAAGCGTATCCAACGCGCCTCCGATTCCCCATAAAAAGCAATGCCCGGTGACTGAACATAAACTCGTTCCTAAACCGTACGCGGCCACGCAGGTTGTATCTTCGTGGTGCGAAATCAAGCTCACGGCGAAGAGAGACGCCACGGCGGCGGAAACGTTTTGCAAACACGTCGGCCAACCGATGGAGAATATGTGTTTGGTCGCGGTTGAAAGCGAGAGCGTGGACGACGATGCCATCCTTTCTTTTCCTCCTCTTCCTCCGTTTCTTCCTCTCTCGTCGTCGTCGTCGTTTGCTTCTTTTTCTTCTTCTTCTTCTTCTTCTTCTTCTTCTACATCGTCTGATTCTAAGCGACGTCGACGACGAGAAGAAGAAGAAGACAAAGACAACAACGTTTCAGAGCGAGACATCGTGAAATCCTCCGCCGTGACTCCAAACCCGAACAGAGAGAGCGAAGAAGACATAGTAACGCTCTTTTTCTCTTCTTCTTCGTCGTCGTCGTCGTCTCTTCGTTTTGTCTCTTCTTCTCTTTTTAGTAAAACAACAACATGCTTTATTTTATATGCGGTGAGTTTGTGTAAAATTCGTGTGTGTTTTTTGAAGGCGAAAAAAGCAAAAGTTCTTTTTCTTCTTTTGTTTTTTTCAAAGGAATCTTCTTCTTCTTCTTCTTCTTCTTCTTCTTCTTCTTTCTCTCTCTTCGTCTTCTCTGAAAAAGTCAAAAAAACGACTTTTTTTTGTTTGTCCGAAAGAACAACAACAGAACAACACCATTAACAGACTTTTTTCTTCCTCAAAATCCTTCGAAGGAAAGACTTTTGAGTAATCAATTTCTCAATGTCTTCTTCTTCTTCTGCCGCTGCTTTTTCTTCGTCTTCTGAGATGTACCCACCGAGAGCAGGATCGAAGAACAACAATTTCAACAGTAACGGGGGTCGACGAAAATCGTCGAATAACAACAACACCGTGATGCGCGTGCAACTTCTCACGAATCACAAAGAAACGCAGATTCCGTTTCTTTTTGGATTTCTGAGCGCGATGGCGTTACGGTTCGTCGCGAAAACGTTCTCGAGAGGATACGGTTTACCACCGAAACAAATCTCCGTGACGGATAAGTTCGGGAAGAAAAAAACCATTCGACGGTTACAAGCGAACGATTACGAGAAAGGCTTCGTGGATCTGCTGAAACAACTCACCGTGGCGCCGAAGATGACAAAGAAGAGATTCGTGAAACGTTGGCACCAAATGAGAGAAGGACCGGAGTTTTGTTACGTGTTGGAAAACGAGGAGAAAACGAAAATTCTCGCGACGGCGACGTTAATGGTGGAACGGAAATTCGGACGAAATTTAGGTCTCTCCGGACACGTAGAAGACGTCGTCGTGGACGAAGAAGCGCGAGACTCTGGATTAGGGAAGGTTATGATTGACGCGATGTCGATTATATCGAGGAACCACGTGAAGTGTTATAAAACCATTTTGGACTGCTCCGCGGAAAACGTTCAGTTTTACGAAAAGTGCGGGTTTGCCCCGAAGGAAGTGCAGATGGCGAAGTATTACACGGAGGACAGAGGGTATGGGAACGCGTCGTACTCGTACGAAAACGATAACAATAAGAAGAAGAAGAATAAATCGTCGTCGAACGACGCGAAGAGAAACGGCATCGTAAAGTTGAACAACGGCGGCGAGAACAACGGGTCTTCGACGAGCGAGAAGAAGAAAAGCGCGAAAAGACGAGTCACGTACGCGGCTGGGACCGACGAAGGGTTCGTTGGAAGTCCAGTGAAAGCGTTGAACCAAACCGTGTATTACTCGGACGATGAGTAAAAGAACACTTATTATACATATACGAATTTTTTAAAAGAACGACAACAACAACAACAACAACAACAAGAAACGTTTCCGCTTGTGAATATTACTACTACTACTACTGCTACTACCACTACTACTACAATTACTACTCTTTACAGCTTACCTCGAAACTTATTTCGCATCTCCTCCAACGCCCGCTTCTCGAGTTGCTTCACGCGCGCAAGCTCTCTCTCTAGCTCTTTCTTCTTTTCGTCTTTAGTCACTTCATCTTCGTCTTCGTCGGCGGCGATATCGGTCAGCAACTCTCGGAACGCTTCCTTGGCCAAATCGAATTCGTTCTCGTCGAGAAAAATGCACCCTTTTAACATTTTAGCCTTGAACGATCTCTCATTTTCCGGAATTTTCTCCAAGCTTTTCCTCGCGGCGGTGTAATCTCTCAACTTCTTTGCCGTTACCGCGGCGTTCAAGAGCACGTTGTTTCTCAAAGCGACGATCCGAGGTTCGTACTTTTCTCCTTCTCCTTCTTCTTCTTCGAGCAACACGCGCGAGGCGAGCTGATTCAACTTTTGCGCCACGCTTTCGTACTTTTCCAACGCTTCGATGAGCATACCGTTTTTGAACAGCGCGTTCGCGTCCGTTTTCAAATCTTCGCCGTCTTTGATGCAAACGGCGACGGCGTCGCTGTACCAATTGACAATCTTATCAAAGCCCGTCAAAGTGCACTCAAACGTAACTTGCACGAGTCGAAAACCACCATCCTCAGCTTTGAGCAGATTTTGCTCGTCGTCGTCTCGAGATACCAGTTTGGTTAACGTATCACTCAATACGTACGAGTCTAAATACGCGCGCATCCTTTCCTTTCGTTGTTTGAGCGCAAACGCTGTCCTTTCTTCTTCTCGCACATCTACAGTCACGCGAATAGTTTCGCCAATGCACGCGGTTCGGAGCGCGGTTTCTAAAGCACGCGGCATCTCTCCCGACGCTAATCGAAACGAAAAGTCTTCGCCAATTAGATGCTGCTCGTTTTTGTCGGTGCCTATTATACCTTCAGTCCCTGATGTGGTTTTCGCGCTCGCGCGGAGATTGGAAATGTACACTTTCGTATCTTGCACGGGAGAATCGTTCGGAAAACTCTTCGACGGATCCCTCTTTTCCAGCACCGTTTTTATGACTTTTCCGTCTCCGAAACAGTCTCTCGCGCTCACCCAATCAATCAAGTGCACTTCAATCGCGACGTAGTCTTCGTAATCGTAGGAGTTGTTGTTATTTTTACGTATCGCATCGATAACCTTCCCCACCTCTTCGTGTTGCGGGAACGTGAAATCGAGGAAGCGTTCTTTGGGAACGAACGCAACCGACGTCTCCTTCTTTCGCATCGTTCTCACCAAAGCCATCACGAATCTCTCGTAGGAATCCTTCTTACTCTCGTGTCTTTTCAAAACGAACGTGTGCGCGTTACTTTTACCATTCATGTCGTTTATCCTCAGCGAGATTTCTGAAAAATCCGAAGGCGTCTCCCAACTTTCGCCCGGGACCACGACCCTCTTCAAAACGGCACATCTCGATCGTCTCTCTTCTTCTACTTCTACTTCTATTTCTATTCCTACTCGTGCATTTTTTTCGTCGTTGTCGTCTTTATCACGATCAGCGAATGTTGATTTCTCGTACGTGGATAGTTCGTGAATCTCTATAATCTCAAACGCTTCAACTAAACGCGCTTCGCACGCCAATTTTGCGTTCGCGTCCACGTCCTTAAAAATCTCTCTGAACGTATCGCTCTTTCTATTCATCGACGGGTGTTTGAACGCCACGTTTGATGTCATCTCAATTTTAAGCGTATCACCATCACCATCGTTCTCATCCTCCTTAGAGGTAGAGTTCGTCCTCGAAAGTCTCTCCGCCTCTGCAGCGAGCGCCAAACTCACTCCTCTCAACTGAAACCCGTCGCTCGTTCGGTTCGGATCCGCGTCTACGCGCGCCAGGAGTAGTTTCTTACTCTTCTTAAAACTACTTTTACTCCTATTACTGCTATTCATAGTATCCTCCTCTGTTGTTAAATTATCGTACAACACCACCTTCTTCTCTTTCTCGTCCGTTAAAGTCCAAATCTTCATTCGGTACGCGATTATTTTTTCTCTTCCTCTTCTTCCTCTTCTCTCTTCCTCCTCGGCCACGGAAAGTGAATTCAGACGAAAAACGCATTCGTTTTTCATCTTCGAAGAAGCTCTAAAAACCACGTCTCCCGTTCGCTCGCACATCTCCAGCTCGTTTAGTATTTTCGTCTCTCTGTTTGCACTCATTTTTGCTCTCTTGTTGTTCACATCGTCGTCTGAATCGTCGTCCTTACGCAGTGGTTTCACGAACGCCAGCGGAGATACTCGAAGGAACGAAAAGTCGTTGAAACTTTGTCGATGCTGTTTTTTTATCAACGCGCACTCGTCGAGGAACGTTTGCATCGATTTTGAGGAGGATGTAGAGGATGTAGTGTCGGTCGCCGTCATCGTTTGAATGCGAATCGGAGCAGACGATGACGACGACCAAGTGAAGAGTCTTGTTTTTGTGTGGGAAGAGATACAAAATGAAGAGAGAATTCGTCCATCACGCTTAAAGGACTACAACTAAAATCAATATACTATCTACTGAACAACAGTCTTTTCTACTATATTCTACTACGCGCATTTTATCTACTCGAGACTCTCTTCGTCGTCGTCGTCGTTTACGTCGTCTGAATCGTCGTCTAATCCTAAGAGACTCCAGTCCAACATCCGAAGCGTTTGCTGCGCAACCGTCCCGGGATTGTTCTGTTCCTGTATTTCATCCTCTGCTATTACGCGATGATTAGCATCATCACTTTTACTACTCGGTCGAACGAAACTTACGAGAATATCGGTCTCGTATTTCTTCTCCAGTCTGTGCACGTACATGGATATCGTGACCGAACGAGTGGAGTCTTTGCCTTCTTGGTTTTCCTTGGAAGGGACGAGACAGTTTTTTTCCTCGGCGAAGGATATCCACTCGCACTTATTCTTTACGTAGTCGTCGTTTACGTCGTCGTCGTTTTCCTCCTTTGGCTTTCCTTCCCGTTCCTCTTCTCCGTCGTCATCTTCTTTTGGTAGCGTCAACGATAAATCTTCCATCTTCTTCATCGCCTCCTTCTTCGCGTCCTCGTTTTTGCCGTCTACGAATATCGCGCGTACGTCTGAGTGTACTTTCCTCCCAGATGAGAGTTCATATCTCCAATCTTTCGTTCTGATCGTTTTACTGTTGTGACTCTCATCATCATCCCTCGTCGCGATGTCCATCAGCTCTTTCAAGTCCTCCAAGTAAAACTTTGCCAAGTTGTCCTCTTCTCTGAACTTTTGCGAGTGTACGCCAGTCACGTCGTCTCCGACGCGTTCGACAATCTCCACGCACATCATCGACGGCTCTAAAGCGTTGAAATCGCTAAACATTTCTTGGTTATCCGGCACTGGTCGGTAGTCCGAGACGTCCAGCCATTCCAGAGGGATCAAAGTTGTCATGCAGTTTCCAAAGAGTGGCACTTGTTTGTACTCTCTCTCTCCTTTAAAATTACTCTTATTAGTATTCGCCATTATTAGTTAGTAGTATTGTTCTCAACTACCGCATCTCACCACTTTTGCCTCTGTTGTTTGTTTTTGTGTTGTTTTTTGAGGAAGAAGAGGAAAACGCGAATTTTTTGGTCTCTGTTGTCCGTTGGGTCTTCTGTCTTCAAAACGAAGCTCATTCCTCACAAACAAGACCCACAGAAGAAAAAATGCCGAAGAAACGTCGAGCGAACGGGAGAAACAAACCCTCCGGGGCCAGAGGACACGTACGTTGTTTTACACGGAGCGAACATTTGTTCATCTAGAATCGATCGCGAGTGTCGTTTTTATCGGTCGCGAGTGGATGTTTTCCGCGCGTGAACGATTTCGAGAGTCGTTTTTGCTCCTTACGTTCAAACCCAAAATGAGCGGGTTTTGGAAAAGCGCGGAGATTTGCAAAGACGCGAAGACGACGCGACGTTTTGTGTCCATTTATTTCCATCGAAACTGACTCGTGCGATATTTTTTCATCCACATTTACACAGGTCAAGAGAGTATTTTGCGAATCTAGCGGTGCGTTGGTGCCAAAAGACAAAGCCGTGAAGAGGTTCATCGTTAGAAACATGGTTGAATCTGCAGCCATTCGCGATCTCCAAGAGGCGTGCGCGTACGAAACGTATACTTTACCGAAGATGTACAGAAAGGTGCACTACTCCATCTCTGCTGCGATTCACAGCAAAGTCGTGAGAGTGCGATCCAGAGAGGCGAGAAGAATCAGAGAACCGCCTCGCAGAGCACCGAGAAAACAAGAGAAGTAAATCTCTCCTTCACCCTTGTCGTGATTGTTGTTGTAGTATTCTAAAAGATTTTACGACAACCCGACACGATTGATGGTATGATCGCACGTCCTTGTTTTGTAATGTTTAGCTGGAGAGAGTAAGAGACTTAGAAGAAGATGCGAATGTTAATATGCTCGCGAAGTTTTAGTAGCTTGTTGTTTTAATATATTCGCATGTAGTTTACTATAATAAAAACGTATCGCGAAGCACACTTTTCGGGAGACGCGAGTTTAACTAATACTCAGCGGCGACCACGTTTGGTGCTCTCAACGGCACCATTACATCGACCGTAGGTTCAGCTAAGAGAGTTTCTGGCGCTACGTACTTGGGGACTCCGCCTCCAAAATCTCTGCTCACGCCGCCGTGAATAAAGTCCGCGCCGAAGATGGACCACGTGCCGATGGTTATGACCGAAATAACCGCTATTAAAGGCGCAAACGAAGCCGTGGACGTCACGGCGAGTTTCAAAAGTTCGCCCGCGCGCGTCGGAAATCCCTCTAAACCTTCGCTGTTTAGTAGTCTCGATTTTTTCAACTGGTCGTCTTCTTCTTTGTTCGCCCCGCCGTCGCCGTCCCCGCGCGGCTGCGCGAACCTCGGTGGAGGTTTTGGCGCCGCCGCCGAGTCCGACGATCCAAACGGAGATTTCACCGCTTTCGCTACGTTTGCAAACGGATTGCTACTGCTGCTGCTGCTCGTTCCTTCTCCGTTCTCGTCGTCGCTTTTTATGTCCGAAGCTTCTTTGATGCCTCTTTTTCTCAATTCCTCCGCGAACGACATCGAAACGTCACCGTTTTTTTCTTCTTCTCCTCCTTTAGTATCATCATCATCATCATCACCGTTTGACGACGACGATTCAGACGATACTCGAACTACCACGAGAGATGATGATTTCCTTCTTCTGCTGATAGTACTGACGTTCGTTCCTCTGAATTGGATGTGTTTGTTTATGCTTTGTTGTTGGTGGTGTTGTCCTCCTTCGTGTGATGATGATGACGACCGGGAAAGATACGAATTTTGTTTCTTCGATTGAAACGAACGACAAGGAGAACAACATCCCAAACTCATCCTCCTTTGAAACCTCCGATTGAAAAAAGTGCTCGAAACACGACCACCGCAATTAAAGGAGTCAACGTTTTGTACCACGTGTTGTCGGTTTTGAGCGGCAAACATTTTGTACAGGAGTAGTTTTTTATGGGGAGCAAAAAACAACGAGCGGAAAAAAAATCAATTCATATGCACAAGACAAACATTTCATTATTCGCTATTACGCAAAGTGCGAGCGCTCAATCAAGTTTACAAAGGCATCTCGACGACGATTTTCCCTTTTTTCGACGCGTCTCCCAACGCTTTGAACGCTCTTTCCACGCTCTCCAAGCCGAGGAAGGGTCCTGATTGTTCGTGTTTCGTATCGTCGTAGACTTTCACGGATAAGAAACCTTTATCGACGAGGTATTCGATCAAATTCGTGGCGTCGAAATCGTTCGCGTTGGCGTACCCCCAATCGTATCCGATGTCGTATTGAAGTCGAGCGAAGGCTTTTTCGCGCAAGAGCTCTAAAGACGCTTGGGCACCGCCGCGAAGAACGCCGGATTCGCCTATGAGTTGCGCCATGTCGCCGTGTAAGGTGATGTACGTGCCCGTACCTTTTTTCAGCGCTTTCGCGGCTTGGAACTTCGTTTTTGCACTTCCGACGGTGTCGATGGCGACGTCGAATGAAGGTTCGGCGTCATCGACGAACCGCGAATTCTTCGCCGAAAAGTTCTCGCCTTCCCTCACTTCGCTTGTTTTTCTGTCGCCGCTATTGTGGCTACTGCTACCACTACTATTGCTACTCGTTGTACTACCGCTACTACTACTACTACTACTACTGTCGCCGTGATCTTGATTCTTCATCTCTCCATCCTTCTTTTTGTTTTCGTATCCAATCACTCGCTCGACGCCAACGTCTTCCATCAACATCTGTTTGCTCGCTTTCCCGGCCGTCGCAACCACTGTCGACGCGAATCCGCTCCTCAAAGCTATCCTCGCCACGCACTCTCCAACCGCGCTCCCGCCGCCAAACACCAAAATCCTCTTTGGATCTTTCCTATCCACGCACCCGGTCGTTCTCAAGCACGCGTACGCCGTGTACGCCGCAAACGGTATCGCGCACGCCTCTTTATGCGTCAACCGTTTTGGTTTTCTCATCAACTGTTTCCGGTCGACGAGGACGTACTCCGCCATCGTCCCGTTCCTAAAATCCGCCGCCGATATCGCTCCAAACACCTCGTCCCCAATCTCAAACTTTCCTCCATCTCCTCCTCCTCTTCCCAGTTTCACGATTTCGCCGCTAAAGTCTTTCCCTAATCCAATGCCGCCTTTTCCTCCATCCAAGCGTGGAAGAAACTTTCCTAAATATCCGCGCGCGACTTCCGCGTCCAACGGGTTCACCGAAAACGCTCGGACTTTCACCAAAACTTGATTCTTCCCAATGTTCATCTTTTCTTCTTCTTCTTTGTTATTGTCGTCGTCATCGGCCCCCGAGATTATCAAGTGTTTGTTCAGCTCTGGAAACGCCATTTTTGTCTTTAGCTTCGTTTCTGAAAATCCTTCTTTTTCTTCTTCTTCTTCTCCTCCGACGACGTATTCTTTCAGAGTGATTCTTTTCCCGTGGTGGTGGTAACTCCGTCGACGATTGTTGTTGTTAAAAGTATTCGCAGTACAATACTCATCGCGCAGGAGGTGACGACAACACGCAAAAGTGGCAAAGGAGGAGGACGAGGCGCGATGACGCGTTGTCCTTATCATCATCATGCGTCTTATTCGTCGTCTTCTTTTAATGTTTCTTCTTCTTCTTTGACGGCAAAAAGTGACGTACGAAGCGAGAGAAAACTACTACTGCAGATAGAATAAGCTTAGTATTAGTATTAGTATTAAATTGCGGTGGTAAGATAATGATGATATTAAAGACGGTGAGAAGGACAAAAACGATCATCGATGCTTTACTCGGAAGCGGGCGCTTGTTCTTCTTGGGTGGTCGGCGTCGGTGCCGCGCGTTCGTTCTTGACCAAGTTTTCTGCGCCTCTGACGATTTTCATGCTGACGATTTCGTCGTCAACCTTCATGTCTCTCAACAACTCTTGGTTATCGACGACGTAACCAAAGATGGAGTATCTTCCGTCTAAAATGTTCGTACCAGACGGGGTCAACTCCGATTCTCTCAACAAAAAGAAGAACTGAGAGCTCGCGGAGTTGTTATCGGCTTCTCTTCTGGCCATGGCTAACGTGCCAAAAGCGTTGAACGGTAAGACTGGTTGTTCGCGGTACATGCCGTTTTCCTCAAACGTGAAATCGTATTCCGGCGCTTTTTTCTTCATGAACGAACTTTCAGGCATAATCTCCAACGGAACGGAGCGTTCTTTGCCCGTGGCTGGATCGATGTAGCCATCCACGCCTTTTGGCGCATTTTCTGGTTTCCCGGATTGGACGACGAAACCGTCCGATCTTTGGATTTTCATCCCGTCGTAAAATTTCTTCTGAATCAAATCCGTAAAGTTCCCAGCCGATACGGGCGCGTTGTACCCGTCCAAGACGATCGTGAGCTTACCCCCCGGAGTCACCGCGTTGTCTTTAATTTTCACCTCCATTTCAACCGTCGCTCGACCTTCTAATCTCGGCAACGTCGTGTCGTACGGCGCCGGCACTTGGTACGGAAACTCGTTCACCAACGCCTCCTCAATCTTCGTCACCAAACTCAAACACTTTTGCTGCGCGACTGGCACCTCTTGCTTATCTTTGTTCGCGACAATCGTTTGGAAATCTTGCAATTCTGTCCCTAAATCTTTCAAGTACTGTCTCACCTGGTCTTTCTTCGCCGAGGCCGTTTTGTCCACTATTTTGTTCGCGTCGTTCTTGACGATTTTCAAAGACTTGTTGACGCTTTCCTCGACGCCGGAAAATTTCACCCCCGGGACTCTCAAATCGTCCGAAATCGATTCCAACGCTTTTTGTATCTGGCGAATTTCTTTGCAATCGATCGGGAGTGAGTTTCTTAACAACGCGCGTGCGTTCGTCACCGGGTTCGCTTGTAACCCAGCGAGTTGAGATATTTGATTTTGATTATATTCGTACGCTTGCGCGACATCATCACCCACCAATGGCATCGTCGTCATCGTCAGCGACACGCCCAACGCCGTCGAAAGGGAGACGATTTTTTTCGCCATCGTGGTATTCTTCGTTTCGTCGTCGCGAGTCTTTTTCTTCTCTTCTTCTTCTTCGTTTTTGCCAGCAAAGCATTTTATTCTTCTTCTCGTTGATGATTTTGGTGACGACGACGACACGCGAGACGACGACGACGATGATTTTGATTGTTTTTTTGTTCCTTTTAAAAGTGAACAACTTGTCTTCGTCGCCGAACGAGAGGTGGTGGTCGTGGTAAAACGCATACTCATCGTCTTCTTCGCGTTACGTGCGTGTTAAAGTGTGCGTGTGTGTGTATTAATATAAAGTGTGTAGTGTATAAACACGAGAGAGGACAAAAAGTAAAGAGCTGTTATCCTGATGATGATTTTGCCAAAGAGGATAGAAGAGAGAGAAAAGGAAAAAAAGTGCATAAAAAGAGGTGCCACGCAAAAACAAGAGAAGCACGAAAACACACTTTCTGCCAAAAGAGAGAGAAAAGAGAGAAAAAAGGGAAACCAAAAAACTTCCAAAAAACTCCTTCTTCTTCTGTTCTTCGTTACAAAAAAGAGTAATCATCTTTCACTCGAGGCATCTCTCGTACTCGTTCATAACTTACTTAAAGAGAGTATTCATACCATCATCGACAACAACGACAACGATAATACCTCTCTACTACCGGAACGACGATTCAGACGATGTCCGACGAGAATCAAAACAATACTAATAATGCTAATAAAAACGCGTTCGATTGCCTACGAGCGATTGAGAATGCCTTTCCGAACAACGAACGGTTCACGATTGGCGATTTACACGCCATCGTTCCGGAGTTTCCCGGTGGCGTTAGTGGGTTACGACGAACGGTGTTTATTTGCGCTTCAAAGGTGGACGCGCTGGTGGAAACAACGACAACGACAGCAGCAAAAACGACGACGATGAAAGAACAACAACAACAACAGCGAGAAGAAGACAAAGTCAAAGAAGAAGAAGAAACGAAAAAATACGAGGTGGTGTTTTCCTTCCCGAGACACTGTCGATCGGTCTACATGGCGCGAGATGCCGCTTTTCGCGCTTCTTTGTTGAGAAGGCGAACGTTTCGCGCGTTTTACACGTTTTTGCGCGTGAGTTTTAGCGTCATGTTGATCGTTTCGGTCGTCGTCGTCGCTTTAGCGTTGGTCGCGATGCTCATATTAGTTTTGGCAAACGGTCGTGGCGATAATCGCGGCGGGGGAGGAGGAGAGATCCCTTTGTTTATGAATCCAGGATACGGGCCTGGAGGAGGTGGAGGAGGAGGAGGTAACATGGATGGATTTTGGATGTATTTATACATGAGAGATATCATGTGGCTGTCGTATTGGGACGATTTAGAACGAAGACGCGTGTATTTGAATGGCGATATTTATAACAACGCGAACGTAGTAACGGGCGTTCCAGTCAAACCATCCGGTGGAAGAGGAGAAGGAAGAGGAGGAGGAGGAGGAGGAGGAGGAGACGACGACGACGATAATAGCAACAGTTACAACAACAACAATAATAGTAATTTTCCGGACCCGGAAATGTATCGCCGGTTGATGATTGCCGAAGAGGACGACCACGACGACGATATTGTCGATAAAAAGAAAGAGTTATCGTTCATCGAATCGATTTATGCGTTTGTCTTCGGGAGAGGCGATCCGAACGAATTTTTAGAGCACGAGCGGTCGAAAGCGATATCGCAGCTACTTCGCGCAAACCGAGGCGTCGTTTTCGCCGAGCAACTCGCGGCGTTTACGGATGCGTTCTTACTGTCGAAGAAAGATCGAAAAGGTATGCGAGGAGGAGGATCTCTTTTTTCCTCGTTCTTCGGTGGAAATAGACGCGATGTTAAAAAAGACGACGGGTCGCGCAGTTTAGACGACCGCGAAGAGCGACAGCACGAAGGATACGTGTTGAGAATTCTGGAACAGTTTTACGGTCACGCCGAGTCCGACGATTACGGAAGATTAATATACATCTTTCCATCTTTCCAAGTCACGGCTGAAGAGAACAAAACGGACGCGCAAATCGCAAAGTTTGCGCCTCCACCAATCCCACCACCGATTTATGAAAATCAAAAGCCAGTGTTCGAGTACGGAGTGAAAGGTCCGTTAGTCGTATTCACTGGAATATTCAACGTGTTTTTGTTGTTTCTGTTTTATCGCGTCGGCGGATTGGATTTTAAAGCGCCGAGACGAACAGTCACGAGAGCGCAATTACGACGATCGATGGGAAGACGCGGCGGTCAGTTTTCAGAGTCGCAAAACAAACTCTTAAATGCGGGACCAGACGACGAGGAAATCATTATCGAGCAACCTCCAGCTCTGGTTGCTTTCTTTGAGATTTTTCCAAAGCTCGCGCAATGGATGTACAAACCGATGGTTTATTACGCCATCTTTTTCTTTGCAGTTCCGTTAATCCGAGCGTTTTTTATTCAACGAGAGAACAAAGCAATCGCGAGACGAAACGCGATACGTAAAGTGAGAGCCAAAGAAGCGTTGTTAATGTGCGTGAAGGCGTGCGAGGAGAAGCGAGACTTGGCTGAGCGTAAACAAAAACGAAAGAGCGTTTTCACCGAAAACGGGTCCGTATCGAATGTATAAAAAAATGAATGCGCGCGCGTACTGGACCAGAGAAGAGCAGCATTAAGAACGATAGCAGTAGTAATAGTAGTAATAGTAGTAGTAGTAGCAGTATATTATATTATATTATAAGTACTTTAAAAGAATGAAGAAAGTACCTTGGAAAGCCAAGTTGATGAAGATGAAGTTGATGACCACCTTCGGACCTCCCAAAAATTCGATGAAATAATTCAACTGTCCGTATTCTGAGTTCTTCTCCATTTCATCTGCGCCGGTTAAATCGGTTCCAAAACTGGCGTAATCTTCCCCGTCTCTGTTCTCCGCGCCTAATCTGACCACAGATTGATTGAAGATGCGAAATCGGTTGTTCTTTCGCAACTGAAATCCGTCCACGTACGTTCCGTTGGTGGATCCCAAATCCGTGACGTATAACTTATTTCTCTCCATTTCGAGTTGGCAATGGACGCCAGAGACGCACGGTAACGGCACGCTCACGTCTACGCCATTTCCTTTCTCTCTCCCAATGATGAAAACGTCACCGTTTTTCAAGTTGATCTTACCCAAACGTTTCTTCGTCGTCGAGGAGTCTGGCGTTAACGTCCACTTCGCGGTGCTCGTATCTGTCGCTTCCATCAAAGCCGCCGCCGCTTTCGAGGACACTCTCTCCTTGATCGCCGTATCAAAATCTCGTTCGCCTTGCGCAGCTTTCGTCATTTGCACCGACTTGGACTTTTTCAGCATTTTCGCGAACGGGTTCGAGGTTTCCGTCGATTCTTCCTCCTTTTCTTCTTCTTCTTCGTACGCCGGCGTTTGCGTCGCGGCGCTGGCTTTCTTTTCTGGTATTTTAAACTTCGGGACGGAAAACTTTGGAATCAAATTCTCCGCCGCGGATGAAAACCTTTTGTTGTTCGTTTCCATCTCCTCTTCCATCTCGTCCACGGTGTTGTCGTAGTTCACGTACTCCTCGTCGCCTTCGTCTCGACTGATGAAGGCTGGTTTTTTCATTCCTTTCTGCAACATCGTCTTGAACGGGTTCGCGTTCTCGTCGTCGTAATCCGTCGACTCTTCTGGATACGCATCTTGTTCTTCTTCTTCTTTTTCGTCGTCGTCCCTGGATTTCTCCAACACTTGCGAGGCTTTCTGTTTCAAATCGTCGAAAAAAGCGGACGTTTTCACTAATCCATCTTTTCGTTCTCGTCGTCTTCGGGAAAAGGATGATGACAACAAAGGTGATGATGATGATTTTTTAATAGCGCTGTTATTCGTATGAAAGCTATCACTCGCGCGCGCGCTCGACATCGTCGTCGTTTGAGAATTTGCGACGACGCGCATCAGTCGCACGTTTTAATAGAAGTTGTCTCGACGCGCTTTTCGGTGGTAGGAATAAAGAAAGCGTTGTTGTTGTTGTTGTTGTTCTTTTGAAGAAGAAGGATATCTTTCTCTCTCTGCATATCTTTCTCTCTTTCTCTCCTCTTTTTTTTCTCGAACATGCAAAAAAAAAAAAAATTCAACAGATCGACGTTTTTTTTGAATTTGCGCTTTTCCTCATTCTGTCATTCGTCATTAATAAAAGACGAAAAGGGAAAAAAGAGGTTTGAAAACAAATAATAATGTCGTCCTCGGTGTCTTGCGCGCAACACCATCAACACCAACAATTGTCGTTCAGAGGCCGCGTCGGGAAGACCTCTTCGTCTGCCTCGTCGTCGTGCTCGACTTCTTTTTCTTCTTTGTCCAGAGGAGGAAGAAAAGCGACTTTAAAGTGCTTCGCCGGAGAAGGAGCGATTTCAAAACCGTGGGACATCCAGAAGCCCTGTAAGTTGGTTTTGGAAGACGGGTCGGTGTGGCAAGGGAAAGCGTTCGGGGCGGACGGGACGAAAGTTGGAGAGGTTGTGTTTAACACCTCTCTGTCCGGGTGCGTTTCATTCTCTCTTTTATGATACTCTTTTACTCTCTCTTTATTTTGTTATCATCGCGCTTTCGTCTCGTCGTCGTCATCTTAAGCATGTGTGAAAAGAGAGAGAGATCGGCCGCCCAAGCACGCAACGTTCAAATCTTCTTCGCATCAAAAACAACACAAAATATTTAAAAAATTTCCTCGAATACTGCTGACAATATCATCTTCTTTGTCTTCTTAACTCTTCCTTCCTCGTATTCATATTTGAACAACATTAACAACAACAACAACAGATACCAAGAAATCTTGACCGACCCGTCCTACGCCGGTCAGTTTGTGTTGTTCACGTGCCCGCACATCGGGAACGTCGGCATCAACCCGCTCGACATGGAATCGACGAAAGTGCACATGGGCGCTACTTTGGTCAGACACGAGGCCTTGAACGTATCGAACTACCGCTCGACGCAAACGTTGGACTCGTACTTGAAAGAGCAAGGCGTTATCGGGATTTCCGATATCGATACGCGCGCGATCACGGTGAGATTACGCGAGAAAGGATCGTTGAATGGCGTGGTCACGACGGATATGAGCATCTCGGACGACGAGTTGTTGAAAATGTCCAAAGGCTACGATATCGTCGGTAAGGACTTAATCGGTGAAGTGTGCGTGAAAGAACCGTACAAATGGGTCGATCCAACCGCGAGCGAGTGGGAATTCGCGGAAAAGGCGAAGAGCAACAAGGACAAGTTCAACGTCGTTTGCTTTGATTTCGGCATCAAGAATAACATCATGCGCCGATTGGCCTCGTTTGGTTGCGATTTGACCGTCGTGCCGGCAAACTACTCCGCCGAAGACGTCATGAAGTTGAACCCGGACGGGATATTGTTTTCCAACGGACCTGGAGATCCTTCCGCTGCCCCGTACGCGGTTGAAAACTGCAAGAAGTTACTCGGCAAAGTCCCGGTGTTTGGCATTTGCATGGGACATCAAGTTTTGGGACAAGCCTTTGGCGGCAAAACGTTCAAGATGAAGTTTGGACACCACGGAGGTAATCACCCGGTGAGAAATGAATTCACCCAAGCGGTTGAGATTTCCGCGCAAAACCATAACTTTGCCGTGGATTTGAACTCGTTGCCGAAAGAGGTGAAAGTTTCGCACTTGAACTTGAACGACGGCACGTGCGCCGGCATGGTTTGGGAAGAAAAGATGGCCATGACCATTCAATATCACCCGGAAGCGAGTCCTGGACCGCACGATTCCGATAACTGCTTCGCCCAATTCGTGGATATGATTAGAGCAAACAAAGGCATGGCTGTTTCGCGATAACAACAAAACATTTTCATCTTCAGAAGCATCATTAATAATCGTTGTTGTTAATATTATTATATTTTTATTCTCATTTTCACATTTGTTCTCGTCTCTGAATGAGACACTCGTCAGACAAAATTCTTCACTCAATACTGCGTATACTTCCACCGCTGAGAACAACAACAACAACAACAACAACAACAACAACAACAACAACAACAACAACAACGCGCAAAGAAGCACAGTAACGAGAGCGTTTCAGAGAGAAATGAAGAGCGCGATGTCACTCTCCTCCTCGAAAAAGAAAAAGAATAACAGCAGCATCGCAACACCATCAACAGATTCATCCGTGGAAAACAACAACAACGTGAACGACGACGACAGAAATCTCGCACCAACGAAAACTTCTTCAATCATGAATACTCAAAAGAACGTCCCGAGAGTGCAATCCTCGGACGCTTTCTTCTTGGGCAAAGGTGACTTTCTCAAAGTCGGCGAGGAACCGTTTCAACCAGATCCAGACGATCCATCTATTCGGCCGTTTCGAAGTGGATTTGAGCTGGATAAGAAATCGTTCGAACAAAAAGACGTTGAGTTTTTGGATTCGCCGAACGAACAACGACGACCGAAAACGCCCGAGCAGTTGATTTCTCTGCAAAAGCAAAAGAGCTCGATTTTGCCAGCTTTGTTGAATTGTTCTGGAGTCGTTCAAGACGCGTGCAATGCCATCGTGGACGACTCGTTCAATCGATGTTTTCAAATGAAAGACCAAAGGCCGTGGAACTTCAACTTTTACTTGTACCCTCTGTGGGTGGTTGGCTTTATCATCAGACACTGCATTTTACTGCCGTTACGATTCACGTGGTTGGTCTTATCGTTAGTTCTGTTCTTCTTGTTGTTCTTTATCGTCCATTACACTTTGCCGGAAAAGAGAGCGCAAGTGGTGAAGAGAAAGTTGTTGGAGTATTTAGCCGCGGCTTTCGTCATGTCGTGGACGGGCGTGATTAAATACCACGGACCGAAACCAACGAGGAGAGGCGGGTGCGTGTACGTGTCCAATCACACGTCCATGATTGATTATCACGTGGTCGCGCAAGTGTCTTTGTTCGCGTGCATCATGCAGAAACACCCCGGGTGGGTTGGGTTTATTCAAAACACCGCGTTGAAAGCAGTCGATTGCATCACGTTTAATCGAACCGATATCAAAGATAAACAAGCGGTATCGAGACGATTGAAAGAACACGTCAGAGATCCCACAAAGTTACCGCTGTTGATTTTCCCAGAAGGCACGTGCGTGAACAACGAGCACTGCGTCATGTTTAAACGAGGTGCGTTTGATTTAGGCGTCCCGGTATGTCCAATTGCCATTAAGTACGATAAAACCTTCGTGGACGCGTTTTGGAACTCTCGGAAACAAAGCTTTACCGCGCACTTGATAAAATTAATGTCCTCGTGGAGCGTCGTCGCGGACGTTTGGTTCATGGAACCGCAAACTATTGGAGAAAACGAAACGAGCATAGAATTCGCCGAACGCGTTCGGGCGATGATTGCGAAAAAAGCCGGCTTAAAAATGGTCGCTTGGGACGGAATGTTGAAATATTATCGACCGCATCCTCGCGAACGCACCGCGAGACAGAAAATTTTCGGCGAAAGATTTCAAACCATTCTCTCCACTCTTGGGTTCTACCATCACAGTCACAGCAGTCGAGAGATGAGTTACTCCGAATGATGATAGAGAATATTAATAATCAAACACACGTAGCAACACAAACATATAGTAGAAAAGAGAGTTGTAAAAATAAAGCATATATATAAGTAGCAGACGACGAGCGTAACTTCATCACAATGCCGGCGCGCGTGCGCGTGTCTAACTACATTTCATATCATTGAGGCAGAGCGGCAGTCGCTTGTATCTCCACTAACAGTTGCACGCCTTCCTGTTTATACACCATGTTACTCTCCACGCACGCTCGCACCGGTTTCCCATCTTTGATCCACTCGTTGTATACCTCGTTCATCCCCGCGTAGTCGTTCTTGATATCTTTCACCCAAATCATGCATTGCAACAAGTTCGTCTTATCCGTCCCGGCGAGCGATAACAACTGGTCGATTTTATCGCACGTTTCTTTCGTTTGCGCTTTGATATCGGCACCTCCGCTCCCAACTTGACCGCTTAAATACACCGTGTTGTTGTGAATGACAATCTGCGACAACCGTGGATCTTCCGGGCCGAGTCGCTGGATGTTTGCGTTCGATTGTGTCGTAACATTTCTCATCGTTCTCGTTCTCGTTCTCGTTCTCGTTCTGAGCGACGACGACGATGATGATGATGATGATGATTGTTTTTTCTTCACGACGACGAATCCGACTTTTGACGACGACGACGAAGAAGAGGGAGAAGTTACGGCGAACATTTACGTTGTTGTTGTTGTTGCGCGTAAAGAGAAGTGAGGAGAGACTTCAGAGTAAAAGTCCCCCGTATCTTTTCCATTATTAAAAACAGACAAAGCACTTCTTTCACCAAATCGAAGAAGAAGGATGACGACGACGATGACATTTTCGGCAGCGACTGCTCGCGATGATGCGTCGTCGCTGAGAACGAGAAGACATCATTTACGTCGCACAACCTTGAATAATAATAATACTAAACCATCATCATCGTCATCTTCATCATCATCGAGAAGAAGAAGAAGAAGAAGAAGAAGAACAATCATCATCACGCGGAGTTTCTTTAACAACAACAACAACAAGAAAGAAGAAGAAGAAGAAGACAGCGGAGACTTCATCACCAACTTAGTCGGAAAACTCTTCCCGGGGATGTTAGACGACCCAGAACCAGCCGGGTTGAAACGAATGACGAGAGAGGAGTGGCCGGACCAATGGCCGGCGAATTGCGAGGAATTTTTAGAACCGATGTCTGATATCGACGATACGAGAGAGTTGCGTTTAGTTCGAAGAGTTCTGAAGCAGACGCAAATGGAGTCGAAAAGATTGGGCATCGCGTACGACGCGGAGACGCACGGATGGAGTGGGTCGAGTTTTCACACGCAATTAGATGGACAAGGGTGCGGTTTGTTAATAGCGGAGACAACCGACGGGGTGGTGTTTGGCGGTTATAATCCTAAAGGTTGGGTCGGATACGGAGAGTGGGCGGACGCAATCAGCGCGTTTTTGTTCGTGTACGCGAGAGGTACGAAAGAGAATCCAACGAAGTGCGCGAAAATCGGTGGCAGCGGAATGGCAATCATCGACGAGGCGGGTAAATCGCCTCAATGGGGACCGGATGGTTTGAAAATCCAGCTCGAATCGAAAATGGCCGCGAGTCGACTCGGCACGTACTACGGAAATGACTCAGACCCGGACGTTTCGACGAGTTTATTCGGTACGGTTGGAGGTGGCAGAGGATCGTCCAAAAGTACGACCGTGCGCTTGAAGAGTTTAAGAGTGTACGTGAAACTCGAAGACTCGGAATTGGAAAAGAACTACAAACCAAACGCGTTGCAGTTTCAAGAAGGCGAGCTCGAGAAACTCAGAGAAAACGATTGATAAAATTTTGAGAGTTTCGTTCAAATTGAGTTGTATTATTAATATTGACGGTGCTTTTGTGCGTGTTGTTGTGCGGCGCGCGTACGATTGTCTCTCCTATTATGTGTTGATGATGGTATAAATAATATTGGTATTTTTTTTTTACAAAGAGACTCGTCGTGCGTGAGAGGACCTATCTCTCTGCTCTGTTTTCTTCACGTATCATACACACACGCAATAAATAATAATATTGTTTTTTAGTTTTTTAAAGGAAGAACAACAACGCTTTCGAAAATATTAAGCCTTGGAGTCGAGTTCTTTCTCGAAGTTGTACGCGTTTCCGCCGTGGTGGGAGGTGTCCAAACCAACTTCTTCCTCTTCGACGGGAACGCGAAGCATGCCGGCGTACTTGAGCACGCCGAACAAAACGGAACTGGTGATTCCGACCCAAGCGATGATGGCGAGAACGCCGGCGATTTGGTTGCCGAGTTGTTTACCGCCGCCTCCGTATAAAGCGCCGTAGTCGTCGGCACCGCCTTCGGCTCCGTAGTCGTTCAAGACGTACTTTTGCTTGGCGAATAAACCGGCGGCGATGACGCCCCAAGCGCCGCAGGCACCGTGGACGGAAGAGGCATCGAGCGGATCGTCGATTTTAAGCTTCCTGAGAAGCGCGCTGAAACCGTAATAGATGGCTGCACCGATCGCTCCGATGAGCGCAGCGGCCCATGGTTCGATTACGACGCAGTTACCGGTGATAGCAACGAGTCCGGCGAGGATCCCGTTACACATCGGCCCGACGTCCAAAGACTTTGTGAAGCCGTAGTGGATGGAAAGCGCCGTGACGCCGCCAGCCGCGGCGCCTAACGTCGTCGTCACAGCAACACGCGCGGCAGTTTCCATGTATTCAAACGCGAGCGTACTGACTGGGTTGAAACCGTACCACCCGAACCAAAGGATAAAGGTACCGAGCGCGACCAAGACGGAGGAGTGACCGGGCATATCGATGCACTCTCCCGAGGGAGAAAATCGACCAGTTCTCGGACCGAGAAAGATAGCACCGACGAGCGCAGCTACGCCGCCAGTCATGTGAACGATCCCGGAACCGGCAAAGTCAATCATACCGTTCGCGCCGAGAAACGGCTCAGTGCCGGTCCACGGAGAAAGCCAACCGTGGGCACTCCAGCCCCAGTTGACGACAACTGGATAAATGACTCCAGTTAAGGCAGCCGTGTACGCTAAATACGCGCCGAATTTGCACCTCTCGGCGACGGCACCAGACACGATGGTCGACGCAGCAGCCGCGAACGCCCACTGAAACATCCACCCGGCATAGTAATGGCCAGAGCCAGCGTTCCCGAGTGGCGCGAGCTCCGCCGCTTTGTTCATAAGAACATCCGCGCCGTTTCCGACGAACCCGTTACAGTCGCTGCCGCCCGTGCACGAGTCCTTTGTCCCGTACGCGAGGTGGTACCCAATAAAATACCACACGAGCGCACCGAGGCACCCATCCATTAGGTTTTTAATCAGGATGTTTTTCGTGTTTTTCGCGCGAACTGATCCGGCTTCGAGAAGCGCGAATCCAGCCTGTTAAAGTTTAATAATAACACGACGGTTCGTGGTTGAGAAAGAGAGTCAGTCAAAATGTCAATTTTTTTTTCTTTCGAAAAACAACCACAAAAAAAATTTAAGTTTTGCGGAAGACTGAAAAAACAGTTCAAAACGACGCTTCAATCGCGTCGTTTCTGAGCACTTTTTTAAAATATCTCCCAAGCGACGCCAATTTGTACGGAAAAAAAAGACGGATGATACGAGATGAAGAGGAAATCATCGCTTACCTGCATCAAAAACACCATGTACGCTCCGAGGAGCAACCACAGAGTGGTTAAGTTGCTTAAATTTGTATCGGCATCCGTCATGATGTCGTTGTTGTTCTCGTTCGTTGATAATAAATTTTGTTAATTCTTTTCCGTGTCTGTTCGTTATCAATTATGAATTGTTGTGGATAATGATTATTGAGAAGAGTTTATGCACGCGCGGGTGTGAGTAAAGAAAGAAAGAAAGAAAGAGAAGAAGAGTGTTCTTCTTCTTCTTGAACATCATTCGCGCGAACGACTGCAGAGAGAGAAAAAGACGATGATGCGCGCGCGTACCTGCAGTGTGTGTGTAAATGCTGCTTGTGCGGAATGTATAAATATTAATGACGTTTTCTGCAGAAAAGACGCAGTGAAAGCACTATTTGAAACACCGCTTTTTTGAAACGACGGAAGAGAAGAGCGTTGACTTTTTTTTTCCACCACAAAACGCACTTTGAGTTTTCATCTCACGATCTCTCGTTCGAGAAAAGAAAAAGAGATGAAAAAAAGGAAAATTTTTTTGGACGAGGGTTCGCAAAAAGTAAAAAAACTTGTCTTTTGTGGTGTCTGGAGGACAGAGGAGGAGGAAGGAAAGAGAGAGAGAAAAGACTCACAATTAAAACAACACAAAACAGAAGGAAGAGAGAGAGAAAGAAAAAAGAAACGAAAAATTATGCGTCTTCAACGTCGGTGTGGGTCTTGCGTGAAGAAGGTGATGAACACCTTAACGTCGTCGACGACGACGACGACGGCTGCGATGGGAGGAGGAGGATCTTCTTCTTCGTCTTCGCGGAGAAGAAGCTCAGTCGGAGGCGCGTTTCTGTCGTCGTCGATTCTCGAAGAACACCAACAATTTCAACACCGTCGATCGATGGGTCTTTTTGCAACATCTTCATCTTCATCGTCGTCTTCTGCTTCTGCTTCGGGGTTGGTAGGGAAGATGAGACTGATGTCTACTTCTTCTTCCTCGGATGATGGTGATGGTGACGAGGACGGCAAAGAGAGCACGTCAGTAACAACAACAGAAACAGAAGGAGGAGATACGTCCACCTCTCAAGAAGAAGAAGAGAATGAGGAGATGAAGGCGAAGAGCGAAAGCGAGAGTTTAAGTGCGGCTACGACGCCGACGACGACGACTTCTACTTCTGCGCCGCAGAAGCGAACCCTTAAAAAATTCGTTCCAATGTTCAAACGTGCGAAAGAAGAAGGCTTAAAAGACGACTCGGGGCATCTAGGTTTACGAAACCTTCCGCAAGGCGTCGCCGCGAACGATCTCAGGAAATTGTTCTCCAAGTTTGGCGAGATTCGTTCGGTGAAGTCTATTCGCCCTGACGGTGAAAAACCGAGAGCGCATATCCGATTTCGATCTTTGGCGGATGCCGAGAAAGCGTTGGAGGCGTTACGAAGCGAGGAAGGAATTATGATTGGACCGAGTAAGACGCCCGCGGAGATAAAATGGGAAGGACGGCTTAAACGAAAAGAAGAAGGAGAGGCGGCTGGCGAGGGAGAGGAAACCTCACCCTCTTCCGAAGAAGATGTTGTTGGCGGCGACGATAAGAATCACGACGGCATGAGAAAGATTAAAGGAGAAATATACGATCCAACGAAGCCGAAGCAAAGTGAGGTTGTGGCTGAAATGCGACGCGAGAGGAAAGAGGGCTCGTATGTGGTTAGAAACACGAGGATCGTAAATACGCAGGAGTCTGAACCTCTAATACGAACAGTTCAAGAAGAGAAGGAGGAACAAACGAAAATGGTGGTACATAAAGATCCTCTGGAAGGTATTGATACGTCGGGAATGACCCCGTTAGAAATTCGAAAGTTGACTTTGCAAAAAAGACGCGAACAACGCCAAGAACACTTTGCGAAGCAAAAAAGAGTAGCAGAAATGAAACAGAAAGTCATGAAGGATATGAGAAGCGAGCGTCTAGCGGATGGAGCCATGAGAGCGAGAAGTTACGTGCCACGATACAAAAGAGACGGGGATGGGAATGCGCTCAGTGCGAGTGATACCGATGTCTCGTTGCCTTCGTTGCAAGTTCGCGACCAAAGAACACGAAGAGCCGCAGCGTTTGGTGGAAAAACGTTTGAACTGAGAAAACGTAACGCGGCGGCAGGCGCGGGGCAGCAGCAAGGTAGGCGAGAAAAGAATCCCGAAAACGATCGCATAAAGCGACTACTTCGGGAACGTGTTGATGCGGCAAAGAAGATGCAGACGGATGGTGTTGAACTCGACTACGACGTCGCCAGACTCGAGAAGGACATGCAGATGCGATTCGGTGAGTATACGAGTTGGCCGGTGGGTATGGACCAGAAACCGTGGATTTTTGGTGAAAAGGATCCAAACGAAGACGTATCACCGGGAGATTATTTAGATTCAAAGAAGGCTTTTGTGATGGAGCAATTGAACTTGACCTCAGATTCGCAATATGAAAGTTTAAAGAAGGATTCTTTGGAGGAGTTTGAAAAGATGCTCGCGAAGGAGAAGTATCGAACGGAATCATTCGGAGAATCGCCGGCGGAGGATGTCTTTGAGCACAGAAAAATCATGTTTGATATGGCTCGCGGAGCCGTCGACAACGAAAAAAATCCTTTGCATAAGTTTGCGCAAAGAGCTGCGTCCATTTTGGATGCCAATCCGGGATGGAGTTTCGGCAAGAAGAAAAAACTTTTCGATCGATTATCGATCGATGCCAAACAGTTCGACGATTGGGAAGAAGAACAAGATGAAAGTAGCACGAACCAGAAGCAATAACTAGTTTACAAATAGAACGCAATTAGCACCTCGTAGTCATTCAGCAATGTTTTCGTAATGAGAACTTTGATTAAATAGAATAAATAGTAATAATAAAACATTTGTACAGGGGTGTGACTTCCGGGAGCGCACTCATTTATTTACTCAGCAACGAGCGAACGGAAAATTTTTTGCTCCCAGGAGCTTCATTAACCAAACCACCCTCGATATCTCTACTTTTTGGCGACATTTGTCCCGTGGTAGAAACTGCATCGCTCGCACCATAGCTAGATTTCGTTTGAATACCGAATCCACCAGTTTCTTGGGTGGAGGAAGCCCCTTTCCCGTTGGACGCTTCTCGGAAAAACGGAGCTTTTGGATCAAACGTAATACCGTGGTTGAACTTTGGCCCGTATTTCTGCGCGGTTTCCACCAAAATTGCCAACGCACAAACCGTCAAGCACACCGCACCGAGCATTTTATACGAGGAGGTATCAAACGCATCCAATTGTTCCCGCCGTGACTTCGGCGTCTCCTCTTCGAGAGCTCCCATCGCCGCCTCATCAGTGTCTTCGTCATCATCATCTCTCGCAGCGGAGACTTTCTTCGAGGATCTAGAAGCGTGTTTCTTATCAAATTTTCTGCCTTCGCGTTCAGCTAATACATCCTCGTAATCATCCGACTCCGAGTACGAAGAGCTCGATGCTACCGTGTCGTCTGATGCCGGAGAAGAGGAAGTCCAACTGCCAAACAACCTCGCAAAAATTCCTTTCTTCTCCTCCTCTGGAACGTGCTCGTACTCGTCGTAGTCACCATCGTCGTGATGCACGATAATTTTCCCGTGCTTTCTACTCGATGGTTTCTTGTTCAGCTTTTCGATTTTTCGAAGAATCGCTTGTCGTTCTTTTTCTGCCTCCGCGCCGTCTGAACTCTCCGTGATCAGAGGCTTGACCGATTGTTCCGAAGCTTTGTTGTTTACAACACCGGCTTGGGGAGTAAACTTCTTCGAGTGATCGCTAACATCCATCGGGACGTCGACTGAAGTCGACTTATGTTTACCGAGTGCCGGTAATACGGTTGAAATCCAAGATCTCTTTTCTCGCGGTGCGCCCAACGTTGGAATCGCCAACGGAGGTTTCGGCGCCAACTCTTTCGGTACGCACGTGGAAATCGGTCCGACGTTGATAACACCTTCTCGATCTCTGCAAGTGTACCTATTGTTAAAAGCCCAAGCTCCATCGAAGATTCTTCCCCACTCGCCATTCTGAACAGCGTCGGCAGCCAAACCCTTCCACGTGTGAATCGGTTGCTGGAAATTCTTCGCTCCGGTGAACATGTAAAACATGTCTTTGACCTTGCGAACATCCCAACGCTCCAACGGTTGATTGAAATCTTCGGCGTGCGCAAACATCGAACGCATGGTCGTAACGTGCGACACATCCCAGTTGATAATATCCTTGTTAAATCGACTCGCTTTTTGGAACATATTCGACATATCCGTCACTTTGCTCGTGTCCCAGGCTCCGATAGGTTGGTTAAACGAGGTCGCACCTTCGAACATGTTATTCATGGTAATCACGTTACTCGTATCCCATTTCGTAATGTCTGCGTTAAAGTCTTTGCGATCTTTGAACAGATTTTCCATGTTGCGAATTTGACTTGTGTCCCAGTTTGGCATAGTGCCTCTTCGAGAGGTCTTCGCGTATTCATGACATTGACCATCAACCGGTGCTTCCTTCAAACAATCTTCAATACCAGCTTTAAACCAGTTGCATCCAGACACTGGCCCGTGAACGGACATGCCTGGGCACGAGAAACTTTCGAGGAAGTTCTGCGCGTCCTCAAAAATTTCGTGCGCAGCAGCTTCCGCTGCTGGACCTTTCCACAGCGACAAGTCAAAGTTGAAACTTTGCGCATGTTTGAACATGTACGACATGTCCGTAACTTGTCCGACATCCCAATTCCCAACATTTTGGTTGAATTTAAGCGCCGCGTAAAACATACCCGTCATATCTTTCACATTCTTCGTGTTCCACCGACTTAAATCTTGGTCGAAGGTTTGCGCTTCGTAAAACATGTGCTTCATGTTTGTTACCTGCGAAACGTCCCAGTTGGACAAGTCCTGGTTAAATTGCCTCTTGTACATAAAAGCACCGGCCATGTTCGTCACCTTCGACGTGTCCCATTCAGAGATGTGTCCGAAGTACGAATCCGTGCAATCACCTTCCGGAGACTGACGAAAGCACGCGGCCAAAGCAGTTTTGAATTGCTCCGGGTGCGAGAATCCGGGGTGGTTCGCCACCGGTTTCTGTCGTTGAGCGCTGCCGAGCATATCGACATCCGTGCGATCGACTTTCGGCTTGTCGTGAACGCGAGGATAGTCGTAATCGATAGAACCGTCTGGTTTTCTGTGCGTAATTCTTTCGACCGAAGCAGCTTGTTCCTCGTCCATCGTCGACGCTTTTTCTTTCGCGAGCCACGGATTGACGTCTTTTTTAGGCACGACTTTTTTAACCGCGTTTTGCTCCTCCTCGAGATCGTCGTCGATGATTTGTGCACCTTCTCCAGCTTTTGCAACGTTGTCTTCGTCTTTCCAGAAGCCTTCGTCTTCGTCGTCTTCGGAGACTTTCTTTGCAGGTGCGGATGATGACGCAGTAGCCGCACCGACAGACACAGACTTTTTGGCGTTCGGGGCAGTCATTCCCGCCGATTCCTTCACGTCGTCGTTGTCGTCGCCCAAATTCTCTAAATCTTCATCCTGAGACGGCCAAAATGCTTTTGGAGCTTCCTCCGCTTCATCCACTTCCACGGATTCTTGCTGTTTCGGTTGTCTTTCTTCCGCTTGCTGTTTAGGAGACGACAAACTTTTACCCTCGGTGACGAAAACATCCTTTTCCTCCTCGAAGCTCGCCGGCTGTTCCATTTGGACATTTTCCACTCGGCGTTGCTCTTGTCGTTCGTAGATATTGTTGTTGTTGTTGTTATTGTTATTGTTATTATTATTATTGTTATTGGTGGTGGTGGTTTGAGCAAGCGCCTTTTGTACGATCAAGTCTGCTTTCATCGTCGCCTCCTCGAGCACTTTCTTCGCGACGCCTTCCGCTTTCTTCTTGGCGTTTTCAACGACGCGATCGACAATTTTTTGCGCGTGTTCGTCCGCACTCAGCGCATTCGCCGCATCCTGGTGAATATCTTTATTTTGTTGTTGTTGTTGTTGTTGTTGTTGTTGTTGTTGTTCTTGTTGGCGTTGTTCTTGTTGACGTTGCTGGCGCTGTTTCTCTTCCGCCCGCGCTCTTGGATCCGCGAGCGCATTCGCCAGTACCGGCCAGCTCCCGCCCTCGTCGTTGTTGATCGTGTTGCCATCGCCATTTGAAGCACCATTATTCACAGTAAAAACATTAGCATTCTTCTTCTTGCTCAACTCTTCTCGCTTCTCTCTCTCCGCGTCTTCTCTTTCCTTTTTCTCATCCTTCGAGCGTTGCATTTCTTTCGCCGCTTCTTGTTTCGTTTGCGTCAAAGACTCCTCCAAAGCTTTCTTTTCCCTCGCGGTCGCTTTCAATTCTTCCAAAAGCATCTGTTTTTTTACCACGGGGAGTAAAGCCTCCTCTTTGTTGTTGTTACCGTTTGTGTTGCTCAAAGTCGAACCTCGCTTCGTCGCTGTAATTTGTGGAACGCGTTCTTGTTCTTCTCGTTGTTGTTGATCAACTCGTGCGACTTCTTCTTCTTCTCCGATCGCTGCGAACGTCCCGTCGTCCGAAGTCCTCTCATTGCTCGTGCCGTCCAAAACCACCGGCGAGTCGTGACTCCTCGTGGTCGTGGTCGTCTGCGCCGCGCTCACGATGTTCGCTCCACCAGACCACGCGTGCGCGTCTTTCACCAATCCCCCACTGGCCGCGGCGAGGACACAGACCGCCCCGACCGCAGATTTCATCGAAATCATCTTCAACAAAGACGAGGACGACGACGCTCTTCTCGTCGCAGCAGCGGCGGTAGTATTCTTCTTTCTTCTTCTTCCGTGATAATGCGCCTTCATCGTCTCGTTTTGTGCTTCTCGCGCCTGCGAACCCAAACACACACAGAGAGAGAGAGAGAGAGAGAGAGAGAGATGTGCTCGTGCTATTAAAAGTGTGGTCGATTGTGTCACCTCCACTCTGATGGATTTGTGCTTTATTCCTCTTTCTTTTCCGCGGCCTCTTTCTTCTCCTCTCAAATTTCTCTCTCGTGTCCTTTTTTGTTTTTTTCTTCGTTTTTCTTCTTTTTTTTTTGTCGTCTCTCTTCTTGGGCGACACCGAATTTCGGCCAACTTTTTTCCGGTCAGTTGCCCCTATAAAAGTTGGCCGAAATCGGTTAATTTTTTTTTTAGGGCCGTGGAGAGACTTGAGACTTGAGACTTGAGAGACAACCATGGAGAGACTTTACGGCTCCCATAATCGAGCACGACCTTCGCGTATAGTTTGCCAACCTTCTGACGTAATTTTATGGATAAATACGCCTTTTGATACGAAGAACTTCAAGCGCAAATATGAAAGTCTTATAAAACTGCACCACTTTTGAAGGTGGTATTTTCTGTTTTTTGGGGAGGCTGTAAAAAAAAAATTAACCGATTTCGGCCAACTTTTTTGGCTGACCGGAAAAAAGTTGGCCGAAATTCGGTGTTGCCGTCTCCAGCTCTCTTCTTTTGCTTTGTTTTGTTTTTTTTTCAAGCATCGAGAAAAGGCAAAAGCTGCTGGATTTTGGAAAGACCACGGGAAGAAAAGAACACGACGACGACTCTCGTACGTTATTCTGATACTAATACTCTCTGCTAACGCAAAGGGGGCAAAAAAGATGTCCGATGAGACTCGTCGTTTAGCCTCTTCTTTGTCTTCTTCTTCGTCGTCGTCTTCTTCGTCTTCTTACGACGACGAAAACAACAATAACAAGAAAGAAGAAAAGAGCGCGATGATGAAGATGAAGGAGTCGACCAACTTTGAACGACGACTGAGAGAGACGCAGAAAACTTTGGTGAAAGAACGCAGGCAGCGAGAAATCACCGAGGCGGTGTTGGAAGAAACGACGAGAGCGTTGGACAGCGTGAGACGAGCGTCGATCGTTTTAGCCGCAGGAGCGGCGAGTTTTAAGACGACGAATAATGGTGGAAATGGCTCCAACACCAATGTTCAGCCCGCGTCTGCATCATCGAGTGTTAAATTTATGACCGTCGGACGAACGTTAAAAATCCTCTCGAACGGAGGTAAAGGCGCGGAAGAGACGATTGAGGATTTACTGAGCGAAATCGAACGGTTGAGGAACGAGTTGGAGACGACGTCGCTGAAATACGACGAGCAAGACGCGGAATTAGCGGCGACGAAACAACAACTTCGAGCGAAAGAGGCGTATATTAAAGATCGAAGACAAAACGTGGTGGAGCTGAAAATGGACATACGAGAGGTGACGAGTGACGAGCAAATTGAGTTCATAGATAAGACGAGAGAAGTGTTGAAGGCGGCGGTGCATTCGAGTTTGCAGATTGAACAGCTCAAGAAAATGGATCGCAAAAGGACGCAAGCGCTGGCGAAACTGGTCGAACACATGCAGATGCAACGAGACGCTTTACAGTTGAAGTTGAACGATTTAGGATTTAAGGACACGTCGGAAGATGACGCCATACACGAGGCTATGATTGCGAAAAAGTTTCACAACGCGAACGATGGTGGGAAAGAAGAGCCGGTGAAAACGCCGAGCGGAAAAACTTTTTACGTCACGCGAATAAAAAGCTCCTTATACGAACGCCTGTTTGGAATTCA
Organism: Bathycoccus prasinos; assembly: GCF_002220235.1. Taxonomy (NCBI): domain Eukaryota; kingdom Viridiplantae; phylum Chlorophyta; class Mamiellophyceae; order Mamiellales; family Bathycoccaceae; genus Bathycoccus; species Bathycoccus prasinos. The sequence goes on from NC_024003.1 coordinate 102,016, forward strand.
TATTTAAGAAGAAGAAGAAGAAGAAGAAGAAGAAGAAGAAGAAAATTTAGATTTAGATTTAGAGAGGTAGAGATTCTATACACTTACCAAAATAGTAAAAGTAGTACAGCTATAGAGTATTTAACAACACGTATTCAATTACAACACGCACGTCGCGTAAATCATCGCGTGCGTCGCTTGCAACAATAAACTCGAAAACGCCGTGCTCGGGTACTTGTTCCAACAATACTCCAAACACAACATGATGCCGCCGTTCCTCATGCATTCGAAAATCATATTAATATTACCTTTACGATGTATCAACGACGTCCGATTGAATAAAATCAACGGTAATAAATTGAAATACCACGAGTAAAACTGATAGTGCAGACTCCGAGCGCACAAAACGCCAATAAAATTCCCTTGCGCCAACATCAGCGCCGCGTCGTTTTCACTCGGATACTTTATTCTTTCCAACTCTTTGTCATTATCATCATCTGAGCCACTCTTTTCGCTATTCCTATTTTCTATTCCACTCCTTCTACTTCTCGTACTACTACTACTGCTACTACTTTTACCACGAAACGCAGACGAAATATCTCTCTTTGCGATGCGAAAGAAGTTTCCAAAGAAATCCCAAAAGAACCTTTGCTCCTTTGCTCCTGGAGGAAGATTTCGTCGCCGGAACCATTTTCTGTGCGCGGCGACGAAAAGCGCCGCGACGTGCACCGAGAGTAATCCATGCGCCAATTCTTTCGAAACGAAACAATCTTCGCTCAAAAATTTAAAGTTCACCGTCCATTTATACGTAAACACACGCGTCAGCTCAAACGCTCTCGCCAGATAACTCTTCGGAAACGTCAACAGAAACGGCAGCGCTAACGCGACTTGTACGCCCACGAAAACTATTACGCATAAAAGTATCTCCCACAGGGTCTGTCCGTATCCGACTAAAAGCACGAGCGCCGGTGGAAGGTACAACAACGCGTTCATCTTAATCGAAGTTGCCACGGAAAGCCACGCGAAACCTCTCAAACACGCGCGTCCATTATTTATCGTCATCTTCTTCGCCTTCTTCTCCTTCTCCTTCTTTGCGCCGTCCATAAACGCCAACACCGCCAAGTGACAGAAAATTGTGCACACGCCGTCGTTGAACATTCTCAGCGTAAATATTGAGTGCATCCGTTTACTCAAACACGTCGCCGCGTAAAACGCAATCGGCACTTTCCCACTTCTTTGCAAAATACGTAGCGCTAACCACTGATTAAACACGTACAAAAACGCAAACAAAACTTGCGCGTTTCTCACTTCTTCTCCTGTAATCCATCGTATGAAGCCGTAACAGTAGACAAATCCGGCTGGATACACCAAAGGTCCCGTGTGTCCTCCTAGCTTTCTGTAATCGTACTCTTTGAACTTGAAAAATCCGTCCACTTCTTCCCCGTACGCGATCCAATCGATTTCCGTGTAACTGACGTATTTTATGATCAAAAGACTCAACGCAAGTTCGAAGATGCACAAGAGAGAAATCATCATTATTTGAGGAGAGGTCTTCCCTCTCGTCGTCATCTCAACGCATTAGTACAAGAGAGAGAGAGAGAGAGAGAGAGAGAGAGAGAGACCAACAGGAGAGACGAGTGTAAGTGTGTTTGTTTTGTAACGAACTTTTCTAAAGATTTTCCATTTCTTTGCACGCTTCAGAGGGGGGTCAAATGTTCTTCGTTAAAACGAGTTTTACTTTCAATAGTAGTATTAATACTACTCATTCTTCTACTTCTTCTCGGTCTTCTTCTTTGAGACGCGTTTTGTCATCATCGTCGTCACGAAAAGCGGCGACGAGTAAGAATAGGACGACGACGAGAATTATTCGGTGCGAACAACAAACGGTGATGCGGGAAATTAAAGTGTGCACGAAGAAAGAGTGCAGACGATTAGGTTCGCAAAAAACGTTCGAGTTTCTGGAAGCGCGAGGAGAAAAGTTTGATTTAAAAGTCACCGCGGTGAAGTGCCTCTCGGAATGTGGGATGGGACCGAACGTGGAACTTCCGTGCGGAACAATCTTGAACAGAGTGAAAGGAGAGGAGAGCTGCTTGAAAGCTTTGGCGAGAACGGTGAACGAAGGCGAGGAGTGCGGCGCATTTATGTGACGTAGGAAGAGGGTGTGAGTTCGCGTTTAAATCCGTTGTTGTTACTTCGCTGTGTATTGTTGTATGTGTATATTATTTTGCCTGTTTATATTGCCTGTCTACGCGTCATCAACTTCTTCTTCATCGTTATCGTTTTCATCATCACTAATGTCCGCCGCCGCCGCCCGAGCTTTCTAACAGCCCTCTCTCCTTCAACTCATCTTTCAAAATCTTCGCCCCCGTGACCATAAACAGCGTCTGCCAAATGCCTAAACCGACTCTTGGAACGATCCCGCGAAACAACCCGCCGACGCCGTTCTCTTTGACGATGTCCTTCATCACGCTCACCATGCTCCCGGTTTCTTGTCCCAAACTCCCTCTGGTTTGCGCTTCTATTCGAGCGACTTCAAACGGATGGTTCCAACACGCCATCGTCCCGCCAATTACCCCGCATATAACTTCTTGTCCTTTCGTCATCTTCACTTCTTTCGCATCGACGTCCGGGTACCAAACCGCCTTCGCTTTCTCGCGAACGATTTCGGTGAAACCTTGACGACTGGCCCAGTTCGTCGCCTGTCGAAACGCGATGGCGGTTCCTCCCGGGTAAAACCCTTTCACTCCAGATCTCGCGTACGTTTCCTTTATTCTCTCCACGCTCGATTTCCCGGACGGATCGTTCACCGCGCCGGTGACTAAATACGTGCACGGACCCATGACGGAAACTTGCGCGATCCCTCCACCGGCGCCGGCGAGAACCCCGGCGACGCCTGGATCCACGTCGTTTTTCAACAAACTCTCGTTTATTCCCTCTTTCGCGTACATCAATATCGCGCCTTTCGTCCCACTTTCGACCATTTTCGCCGACGTGCCTCTCCAAAACGCGTGTATTCCGCCTCCGGATTTGTACACGTTTTTCAACGCCTCCACAGTTCCTTCCGTTCGGTGTCTTCCCATTCGTGTTTTCCAGACTTCGAAAGGCATGCCTAAAGACGCCGCTTCGGCCATTTGGATAGCCGGACCGATGATGATATCAATCGCAGGCATTTTATAGTATTTATTTGTGTGTGTGCTCTTCTATGATCTATCTTTATTAAACTACTATAGTGTGTAAGTGTTAAGTGTGTACGACTAATGTGGAAAGACTTGTCTGTTCGTTTGTTTTCATAAAAGTATATAGAAAATTTTACATTTTGCTGCTAAAAAAAAGTAATACAAAGAGAACCTCCTTTCCTTCCTCTCTTTAAACACAGAAACACACAGACACACACACACATTTCTTCGATGCAGTAATAGTGTTCGTCGTTTTTGTTCTCGTTCTCGCGGATTTATCAGCCATTTTAATATATATATTAAATCTCTCGGCGGGTTCGTATTTTAAAACGAAAATTTTCCCGCGCGCGGCGTCACATTAAGAAGAATAAAATCTTCTTCCGCGAAAACTATGTCTCTCTCTCTCTCTCTCTCTCTCTCTCTCTTCTTCTTCGCTTTGCGTTTTCACATCGTCGCGTGAAAAAAATCGCAAAGCGCGCTTATCCTCACGCGGAACCGCAACACCCGGCGTCTTGCGGCGTCGAAAAGCCGCCGTTGCCCAAGGCGCCGTCCACTCTTTTACTCCCCGTGGTCACCGGTCCTTTTGCCGCGCGTTCTAATTTATCCGCTTCCAACTGTTTCAACAGAGCTTCTTTCGCCGAGCAACAGCCGCCGCTCGACGCTCCCGCTGCTTTCGACCGCGCGGCAACCCTTCGCCGAAACGCCGCTTGCAACTCTTTCTGCAACGTTTCTTTTCTTTCCGTCACCTCTCTCACGTCCTGAAAAGTTTGTTGAACCGCTTCGGGGAGTTTCAACACTCTCTCATTCGTCTCTCCTTCTTCGAGCACCCACCCGTGGGTTAAAAAACATTGCACCGCACTCTCATTACTCGTCGTCGATTTCCCGCTCTCGAACGCGGCTTTGATTTTCGCGTTGGTTTCAAACTTTACTTTTCGATATTTCTTCTCCGATGGATTTTGTGCGCAGTTTTTGAACAACTTTTCAATCATTTCCAAGCACTCCACGGATTCCACCTGACGTAACGCTTTTTGTTTCTGTTTTATTTTGTTTTTATTACGACGATGATGATAGTGATGATGATTCATCGTGAGCGTCAGATGAATGGGTCCGTGTCGTTTCGAGAAGAGATGACGCGAGAAGACCGATTTTTCTCGAAACGACGAAAGAGAGATAACAGAAGAAAGAAAGAAAGAGAGAGAGAAGAAGAAAGTAAATAAAGCTGCACTGCTAGTAATAGTAGTACCTCGGTGAGTTCTTGGACGGAGTGTCCGGGAGCGTATCCCGCGTACCCCATGATATTAAGATGAGACGCGAGAATAAGAAGTAGAAAAGTAACGATTTCTTCTTCTTTTTATCTTTTTTTGAGATGAGTTTTCAAGCGTTTTGTGGCTAAAAATTAGTTGACGAAAACGAGAACCGTTTCATCGAATATCATGATCAAAAATTATTACTTCTTAATATTATTAAAACGAAGCGCGTCATGTATTATATATTTTCATACTCATTAGTATCAGCGCTGCTTTTCTCACTTCTCACGGCGATGAATGATGATGCTTTTATCTTCTCGGCATGGAGAGTTTTTCCGCCCATTGAGGGTCGTATTCGCCCGAATCCACGTTGAGTTGCGGGTTCGCGATTCGCGAGACCGCGACTAAGAGGATTACCCACATGACGAAATAAGACATGCCGAGCATGAGGAAGCCACCCCAGAGAACTTTGAGCGCATCAACGACGGTGTGTAAGGTCGAGGTGATTTCCGCGGTTTCCGATTGAACAAAGTCGCACGTGATGAGTTGGCCGACGGAATCTTCAACGGCCAGAACGTACCCGAGGTTGTTGAAGAGCGCCACGAATTCATCGTAAGCATCAGAGGCGACCTGGTTTTGGCCGCATGTCGCCCCGCCAGCAATTTGCGCGGTGGTAAAATCACATTTCGTGTATTGTCCACCACCCGCAGTTGGGTCGATTTTCCCGGTATCCACGGTTTTTGGAATGTACGCCCAACCGCCGTATTTTTGTACGTCCAAGTAGTGATTTCTGCAGACCGGATCGGCGTAGTAGAGATCGGATTTATCATTTTGACTTTTATACCAGTTGCAATAATCATCCACGGATACCTTGTTGTAAATTTGAGACACTGGACTGCAGGTGGGGCAGATTGCAGGATCCGCCGCTTTCGGTTGTATCTCGTTGATGATGTCGTAGTACGTGGAACGTAAATCTTCGTTGACGCTCGAGGCGGAGTTGTATCGACTCGGGCAAAGAGACGAACCGGTCGGAAACGCGTTTTGAATGTTTGCATCCATGGCAAAGGCATCAAAACCAAGGGCGATGTCGTCGATCAAAGTTCCGATGGTACCAAGAGCGCCAAAGACGATCCAGCACACGATCATGACCAAAGACAAAGTGAAAAAGAACAACATCAACATGGTCGACCAGCCGAGGCATACCAAACCCGTCGCGATGATAGCTACGATGAAAACGATAGCCGCGACGACCATGAAAGACAATTCAATTTTCTCCGCGACACCTTTGATTTGATCATTAAAATCAACCACGGACGATGAGATGTCGACGCTGCTCGATTGCAAATCGGCGAGATCTTCCGACCCTTCTTGGGACGCCTGGACGAGCGCGGCGTACCAATCGTTGATGATCACCTCGAGCGACTTCGTCGTGTTGACGAGTTCGTCTCCGAAATCAGTGACTCCTTTGGACACTTCCGTTCCTTGAGAGAAGACCAAAACGCACCCGATGCCTCCGATGATGCAAAAGACCAGCATCGCCCACTTTGTAATTTTCAGCTGTCTCGAGGTGTACTCCTTGGGTCTGAAACACTTCTCGTCCCAGCAACTCCCGGGGCAGCACATGGCGCAGCATTTCGTGCACACGCGCAAGAACACCACCAAAAAGCACACGATGAACAATAAAGAGGCGATGGCAATCCCCGGAATGGCTGGCGTGACCAGCGTTTCCAGGTATTGCGTGCTCAAATCGCTCGCGGACAAATACGCCGGTTCCGAGCCAGAGGCATCGTTCCGAGGTAACCCCGTGAAGGTTTCGTAATCCATTAGATTGAAATACGTGTCTTCGATCGCGGACGAGCTGTAGCCGTTTTGGATGATCTGCATCAGCGCCGCGTGGCGCGCATCGTCGTTCGCCATCTTTATGAGATAGATTCTTCTTCTTTCACTTCTTCTTTAACTTCTTCTTCTTCGGAAGGGAAGGGAATTCTTTATGCAGCTATCTCGTCCTCTCTTAATACTAATACTCCCCCTTTTTTTCGCCAGAAGATTGCTTTTTTCACAGAGAAGATTTTTTTATTTTTTGTTCAAAGCGCCGCCCTCTTTTTCTCTGTCTGGCGGTTTTTTCGTTGTTGGTGTTGTTCTTTTTTTGTTCTGCTGATGTGTGTTGTTTGTCTTTTTTTTCTTTCTAGCTGCCTTTTTTTTTCGCTTTTCACTTTGCTTTTTTTCCGCTTTGGGGGGTTTCATTTCGACAACACAGGAGAAAGGAGAAAGAAACAAATGAGAAGATAGAATAGGATGGAGAGAGTGATGAGAGAGAGAGTTGAAACGATTTCAGAGAGATGACCACCACCACCTTTATTAATTCTTCCGGGGGAGACGGGGTGCTGCGACCAGCGGCGGCGGATTTGGAGGAAGAGGAGGACACAAAGGATGGCGGCAAAGGAGGAACTTCTTCATCGCGTTGTCACGCGATGATGATGAAAAGTTTTCGGACGACGAAGAAAAGTGTACACACCACCACCAGCGCACGACTCGCTTTCGCTCTGATGAGTATTATTGTTCTTCTGTTCATCTACTTCTCGTCGTCGTCGTCGTCGTCGTCGCTGGTATCATCATCGTTATCCTTCATCTCATCCTCCTCCTCGGGATGGACTTTGCAAAATCGAGCAGCGAAAAAGTTGATGTTGTTGGACGCGACGTCTACGAAAACGCACAACGCGGATGCGTTGGCGCAGCTCTTATTGAATGATAACGACGAGAATGATAACGATAACGAAGGAGGAGACGACAAAGCGACGACGAGTGATGAAGAAACTGACTCCGATGGTGTCATGGACGATGCGATAAAAGTAGAAAACGATTCGTTCAAGATTGAGATAACGCGGAACGCGCACCTGTCGCAAAGATACCAGAACGAGGTGAGAGAGTTGGGGAAGAAAGAAAACGACGCTTGGAATAAAGCAGCAAAGTGGAAGAAACAAGCGGCGGTGAAAGTGATGATGCGGAGTAAAGAGCTTGGGAAGCGAGCGATTTTGAGCTCGACGACGAGGAAAATGTCCATCAATCCGCCGTGTAAACCGATACTCGTCGCGAGGGAGTCCATCGTGGATGCGCCGAAAGCGGTGAGCGCAATCACTCAGAGAGCATGCCGACAAAAATACGTCGAACTGCCGGAGGTGAGCATAGGACTCGTTTTAAGCGATAAGGACAACAAGTTCGCTCGTGATCAAGGAGCAGTAGAGGCTATCGTTGCAAAAGTTAGGGATCAAGTACAAAAGAAGTTGAAGGCGAGCGAGCTGATTGTTTTCTTAGACGGCGATATCGTCTCGAGTCATCTGTTGGAGAACCAGAACAAACCGTTTTCAAAAAATGCTTTAAAAATGACATCGAGGGCGAACGATTGGATGTTCGCGTCGAAGCATAGGAACGGGAATGCGCGTGTATTCAACAAGATGATGCGAGGGACGAGAGCAGAATTCGCGTTACTCTTGAGAGAGGAAGATTTTCTCCATCGCGACGGAATGAGTAGCGGTAATAGCGGTAGTGATAGCAGCAGGGATGGCAATAGTAATACAGATTTAGATGCGAGGGTACGGAATATCGTCGCATGGGCGAACGAAGCGTTGAAGTTGCTCAAGAGAGACGAGCATCTCGCGATGGTGACGCCGCAAAACGCCGAGTATTCCTCTTCTGCTACTCAGAACGAACAGGCGGTACAAATAAAATCTCCGAGCTCGTCGGCTAAACCAAACTTGGCATTTTTCGATGGGCGCCGAAGGCAGCCAGTGCTTGAGCAGCAACAGCAAAAAGCGAAAAATTTCGCGTCGGAGGAAGAAGAAGAAGAAGAAGAAGACAAAGAAGAAATTGCGACATCCACCGTGGACGAGCTCGGGAAAGATCATCTTCGCTACGCGACGCCTATTTTTGTTCGTCCGAATGCTTTACACCAGATTGGTGGTTTTGAAGAGTGGGGAACATGCTCAGGAGATGTTCTTTTCGATGAAACTTTGCGCGAGATGTCCATTCGTCTCTGGAGAGGTGGTTTTAAGAGCGCTGCTTTTGGTATTCCTGAGGTTTCCAAGACCGCATCTTTTTTCTCTCGGGCGAGTAGCGCAAAGAAAGGGAACAAAATTAGTGCCTATGCAAATTTCGCAAAGACGGAAATTTATCCTAAAAAACGATACGATATGCCGTGGGATAAGAGCGCGGATGGAATGTGGCCATTTCTCGTGCCTGGATTAACTTCGGATGATATCATCGAGGCTGAGATGCGCGTCGAACGCGTGCGTTCAAAAAGATGGAAGCCTTTCGACAGTCCAACCGTCGTCGGTAACTGTTTTCCTCCAGACGTTACGGCAAAAGGAGATCCACCAAAGTCCATCCTGAGACAATGCAAGTCTTCTGCAACGCGAGAATTCCCGGTTGCAACGTTAGTCATGCAGTATTTCAACAGAAAAGCTGGTGTGAAGAAACTTTTAGAATCTTTGGAAACGCTTTCATTACCGGTGGAGATTATTATCAACGACGATTCGCGCACGGAGCTTGCCGCATTTTCAAAGTTCTCCAAAAAGCAGCCGAAGAAAAACTCGTTCATTTTGGCGATGCCGAACGACGTGCACGAGATTCGCGCGTATAATCGGTTAGCTCTGATGGCGTCTGCGGAAATTGTAGCTTTGATTCAAGACGATGATTACATGCCTAAAGGAGACGCTTGGCTCTCGAAAGCGATTTCATTATTCAAGAAGTATCCCAAACTGGGCTTACTAGGTGGATACAGAGGTCGCTTAGATGACGGAACGAAGATGATACCTCAGCAAAATCAAAACGATGGTTCTAAGTACGGCGCCGAGCCAGAGAAGGACCGCGCGAAACGAACGAAAGATATTTTATTCAAGGATGTCTCCGTTAACGTTGACTTTATGTTTGCCTATAAAGTAAACTTAGCTCCGATGATTACGAGACGATCGTTGTTTGCTGAAGTTGGTGGTTTTAATCACAACTTTTCCTGTCCAGGACAACCCGGCATTGGCTTGGATTTCGAGTTATCTATTCGCATGTGGAGGTTAGGACGTTCTGTTGGTTTATACGATTCGAAATTTAAACACGGCGTCGGCGACTCAAAATTTTCTGGCACTCACTCTGGCATCGCAAAGACCAAACGCAAAGCGAACGAGTTACGGAATAATCTCTTGCTCTACTCCATGTATCCTTCGTTTCACCACAAGAAAGGCACGAGTAAAGTAATCAGTGAGAATAAGAAAATGGTCGACGCTAAACTGATGAGTAAAAATAGAATAACCGCGGCGAGGAAAAAGGAAATCGAGAGACTCGCGCGAGCCGATATCGAGCAAGGGAAGAGAATGCGCGCACGACAGAATCGAAGATCGAGAAATTCTGGATAACGATGATGAATGATGATGTGTCTCTTTTTGTTGTTGTTCTAACACGTAGTCGTAGTAGTAGTCAGTAGAAATAGTTGAATACTCAATTTTTAACAGGGCAAATTCGAGTTTGTCCTATAGAATGTGAGAACACCAAGCACACTCTTTTCTTCAAAACTTTTTCTCGAAAGACGATACTATTTTTTACCGTAAGAAGAAGGAGACGGAGAAAATAAACGTGAACGCAAAGAGTATTATACCTCCATCATCATCGTCGTTTTCGTTTACGTCTTCATTATGGAATTGAGCGACCGAGAAGGGTTCGTGCGCGCGTGCTTGTCGAAAAGTCCAAAATCGTTTCACCAGTTCGTCGTCGAATCGTGCGAACGCGTCTCCCGCGTTTTTGACGAAGAAAAGAAAAAGGAGAACAACATTTCGAACAACACCGAGGAGGAAACGATCATAGAAGACGGCGTTAGGATGATTTTAATCGAAACGGCGAGGTTAAACGTGCAAAGAGACGAGTTAGAGCGGACTTTGAAGGAGGAGATTTTCTTCTCGTCAGAAGCAAAAGAAGAAGAAGAAGAAGGAGATGAAGGAAAAAATCTTCTGACGAGGACATCTGACGCTCTCGTGGACGGTGTATACCCTTTCGTGAAAGGTGTTCAAAATATACTCGGAGAAATGGAAGAAGACGAAGGCAGGGTAGATGGTAGTGGAGGAACGAGTCGCGGAATAAAACGTTTGGAATCGTGCGAGGTGAGAGTGGACGCCGTCGTCGCGGAGAAAAACTCGAGCGAGTACCGAACGCGGTTGGAAAACCGCTGGCACTTTGCAGAAGAAGATAGCGATGGCTTGAAAAGAAGGTCAGAGTTGAAGTTTGCGTGCAGCGAAGAAGAAGGTGAAATGCTATCGAACGCGCTGAAAGAAGCGCTGAGAGCGGCGGAAAATGCCCGATTATGAAAAAGACAACGTTGTAAAGTTCGTATATTGCCTTGTTTTTTTAACTACATGTTCGCAACGCTTGATCAATATTATACAAATTTCTATTTGGTTTCTATTTGGTTTCTATACTTATCATCATCAAAATATGCTTAATTCGATTCGGACGATCCTTTACTCGAGTACCGATGTCTCAGAGCATTGCCAAAGAGAATTGCGGAACTGTCCTGCTCGCTTTTACCCATCGCCGCGTCTTTCTCGTTCTCTTCGTCCTCTTCGTCCGGAGGCGGGCATTTGGGATAATATTCCGCTTTGATGGCACTCGCTTGCCACTCGTTATCATCTTGGAGAGACTCCTCGGACCCGAGAGACGCTTCGCCTTCCTTGTCGACAACCTCAGGAATATCAATCGGGTATCCCAACACTCTAAAATCTGCCTCGTACGTGTCCAGAAAATCCGCGATTGTCTTCGCCGGCAAGTCCGGGTTGTTTCTCCAACACTTTCGAACTTCAGCCGAAGCGATATCGTTTTCTTCGCTCACGTCGGGCAATTCGATTTTATCCGAAAACCGCTTCTGCAAAAACGAAATCAAGTTGGGTTGCATCTTCTTGTTCTCGTTTACTAATTCGCCAAAGTTTCGACGGAAAAAAGACGTGGAAAACGATCCCTTTCTGGACTCCGACGGAAACTCCTCCGTTTCCTCTAAATACTTTTGCTTCTCCAAACCTTCCACGCGAGGATCCGGGCAAAAACCTTTCGCGTTGCCAAAACACTTCTCGAAACTGAACAACTTTTCTACTTTGTTCGCTAAGACTACTTGTGGATAATCGTGCGAATTCTGCGACGTGACTGGTTCTTCGTCCTTGGCCTCCTCGCCGGCGAAAAATTCGCTCTCGTCGTCGTCATCCGTAAACGTTTCATCGCACGCATCTATACCTTTCGAATCAAATTTCGTCCTCTTATAACACTGCAATCTATCGTCCACGTTTGCCCAATTCTCCATCTTATCCGTGGCCCATTTACCGAACGCTTCGCACGTCTTTTTCTGATTGTGCGGGAACTCCGCCCGATTGGAGACTTTCGCCCAACGAGGGTCGTATAAAAACTGCGACTGAAACCTATCGAACGGATTCCTACAAATAGCAAAACTATCTTGCACTAACTTCTTCGGTTGAGCGTGCCACGGCGCGACTTCTTTATCCCATCCCGGCGCAATTTCGTACGGTCTCTTCTCGTTACACGCGCCTATTCTCCCGCCTACGCTTCCCACCGCGCTCTCTACCAGCGTCCCGCCCGCTTTCGGCACGTGCACGAAGCTCGGCAACAGTTGACCTTCCTCCTTTTTCTCGTTCTTCGTTGTTGCAATCATCTCCTCGTCAAAGTTCTCCGGATTGGAGTAGCACCCAGGCATGGAGCACCACGAGAGCGCGGCTTCTTTTAAAATCTCCATGTTTTTCAAGTGCATCTTATACACTCGCAATAAGAGCCAAGGGTGCCCGACTCGACTCAACGCCACCAACGGGGCGACGAGAAATAAAATCGCAAAAAACGTCCACGTGTGCGCGCGATTCTTATTCTTCATGATTGGTTTGAGCAATAACGGCACGTTTTCTTCGTTTACTGCTCTGTCGTTTACGTCGTCATTTATATCTTTGTTGTTGTTATCGTTTGTCTTCTTCTTCTCCTTCTTTGATGAAAAGCGCATCGTTTCTCGTTTTTCTTCCGCGTCCTCCCAAATCCAAATTCTTTCTTCAGCACAAAAGTGAGTGATATTATGCTATTACTAATACTCTGTATATTTGCTGCTGTTCAAACTATTCACCTCCTTCTCCTTGACTTCTTCTTCTTGACTTCTTCTTCTCGACTTCTTCTCGTCTTCTTCTTCCGCGTAACGCTACTCTCTTCTTTTATAAAGAAGCACCGAGCGTTGATTTTTATTTTTTGTGCCGCGAGAAGGGAGGATGAGAAAAAGAAGAAGAGAAAAGAAAAAGCTGTTGGTTGTTACGATTTGATAGTAATAAACAACAAAAGATGATGATGATGATGATTACGATGATGGGTATTTGTATGCACACACACGCGTCGCGTTCATATAAAAAAGCGGACTCGATTTTTTGCTCATTCGAGCGCTTTCGCCCAGGACGACTCGCTTTCGTCGTTGGCGACGTTCCAGACGAACGCGCTCAAATCGTCTATTTCTTTCTCAGTCAGTCGTTTCGCGAACGTGCACTTACCTTTCCCGACGCAGTTTTCCCCGTAACCGGGCATTTTATTCTTCCCCAACGATATCACTTCCGCCACGTCTTCTTTACCGTTCGCGCCGTTCTTTCGCAAGTCTTGAAGCGAGAGCGTTTTGCCAGCTTCTACGATATTTCCACCGGCGGCGTGGCATCCGATGCATCCTCCGGCGCCTTTAAAAAGCGCTTTGCCGTTGTTCATGCTGCTAATGTTTGAGTCTTCTTCCATCGTCATCGTCGATGCCGTCGCCGGAGAAGGAGGAGAAAAGTGCATGGGAAGCAAAACGCACGCGACGAAACACCACGAGGAGACGAAAACAGTTGAAGACCACTTTTGGTGCTTTTGATGCAATTGCCACAACGACGACGACTTCAAACGATTATCATGATTGTCTCTCTCTTCTTTTCCTTCTTCTCGATGCAACGACAGGTCCCCGAAGTTCCGTCGTGTGCTGCGAGTACTGTGACTCGAAAGCTTCATCGCTTTCTTCGTCTTCATCTCAACCTTTTCAGAGGAAGGGGAAGAGGATTTTGCGACGAAGAACAGACTGCTGCTCCCCATCATCAGGGTAGTATTTTTAGTAGTATTCCCTCTATTCCGAGGAACAATGAAAGAAACAGACGACGATTCAGACGACGAGTAACAAGTCCCTTTGTCCTTTATTCTTATCAGACTGTTTATTGTGTGAGTACTATATATACAAGACGTAAGCTGCGTTTCATTTTATACAACTGGAGAGGAAAAAAGTGGAGAAAAATGCTCCTCACAACACAAAAAGAGGCATTTCGGAGAGACACCAACCACCGCACGCGTCGTCGCATGGAATCAACCTCGTCGTCAGTTGCACGAGTTCGGAGGCCCGTCGTCTGCGCTCGTGCACGCGTACGTTGCCTGAAATGCTGTCGCACCAAGGAACATGTCGGTTGTGCTCGTGGCAGAACCGATGCTCCAACCAGAAAGTTCTTGAGTAAAATCCAGTGCTCCTTTGAACATCATTTCCATGGTCGTCACGCTTGAAACGTCCCAGCTAGATATATCGGCGTTGAAGGATCCCTGATTTTCAAACGCACCATTCATGTTAGTCACCGCAGAAACGTCCCAGTATGGCATCATTCCGATGTAGTTAGTAGTCGAATCAGGGAAATTTTTGCCGCTATACTCTTTACACAAACCGTCGATAGGTGCTTCCGCGAGACACCCTGTGACGTGCGTCGCAAAGTCACTATCAGAAATTGATCTACAACTTCGATACCACTCAAAGGATGAATCCCCCCCGTAGCTATCACCCCATGATCCTGAAGACGCCCAAATACACTCGCCGTTTGATGTGCGGTAATTGATACTCGCGCAATCGTCACATTTGGAACACGTCTCAAAGCACTTCGTTGGATCCGATACGATCATAGACGTCGCACCATCGCACGTTATTCCTGTAAAACTCCCCAAACTTCTTCTACTATATGTGGCACTCATGCAGTATTTCGACCTTCGTAACTTGCACGAGTTCGGAGGCCCGTCGTCTGCGCTCGTGCACGCGTACGTTGCCTGAAATGCTGTCGCACCAAGGAACATGTCGGTTGTGCTCGTGGCAGAACCGATGCTCCAACCAGAAAGTTCTTGAGTAAAATCCAGTGCTCCTTTGAACATCATTTCCATGGTCGTCACGCTTGAAACGTCCCAGCTAGATATATCGGCGTTGAAGGATCCCTGATTTTCAAACGCACCATTCATGTTAGTCACCGCAGAAACGTCCCAGTATGGCATCATTCCGATGTAGTTAGTAGTCGAATCAGGGAAATTTTTGCCGCTATACTCTTTACACAAACCGTCGATAGGTGCTTCCGCGAGACACCCTGTGACGTGCGTCGCAAAGTCACTATCAGAAATTGATCTACAACTTCGATACCACTCAAAGGATGAATCCCCCCCGTAGCTATCACCCCATGATCCTGAAGACGCCCAAATACACTCGCCGTTTGATGTGCGGTAATTGATACTCACGCAATCGTCACATTCCGAACACGTCTGAAAGCACTCCGTTGGATCCGATGAAATCATAGACGTCGCACCATCGCACGTTATTCCTGTAAAACTCCCTTTACTTCTTCTACTATATGAGGCACTCATGCAGTGGTCGTATTTCTGCTTCAAACTCAGTGGTGAAGGGGGAGGAGGAGGCGACGGAGGAGAAGGCGGTGGAGGAGGAGGCATCGGACTCGGTGGCGGCGGAGGAGCAGGCGACGGAGGAGGAGGCGACGGAGGAGGAGGCAACGGAGGAGGAGGCATCGGACTCGGTGGCGGCGGAGGAGCAGGCGACGGAGGAGGAGGCGACGGAGGAGGAGGCAACGGAGGAGCAGGCGACGGAGGAGGAGGCGACGGAGGAGGAGGCAACGGAGGAGGAGGCATCGGACTCGGTGGCGGCGGAGGAGCAGGCGACGGAGGAGGAGGCATCGGACTCGGTGGCGGCGGAGGAGCAGGCGACGGAGGAGGAGGCGACGGAGGAGGAGGCGGCGGATTTGGTGGCTGAAATACCGTGTCAACCTTGGCGTACAACGCGTTGAACGACGCGCGGAGGTTTGCGTTCTCCGCTCGAAGGATCGCATTTTCGTCTAAGAATTCTTTCGTCAAACTCTCCATTTTCGCAAAGATAGTTTCCAATCGTTCGCCAACCTCGATTTTGTTGCCTTCCTCGTCGTTTCCGATGTATAACGTCTCTCGACACTGCACGTCTTCCCAAAATTGGTAATCAGCGCTCGTTTTGACACGATGCGAATTGATTTGTAACTCTTTACCGTTCTTCCCTCCCGTGTTTACGTTAAAAATGCCGTTCGCATACTCTGTACGTTTTGGGCCTCTTTGAATCCCGACTAATCCAGAGACGCGAGGCTGCGTCTCTTCCTCCGTAGACGTCGTCTGTGTTGGGTTCAGTTCAACGCCTTGCCCTGAACACTTTTCAAAGGTGAAAGTGTCGCCGTAATAGCCTTTCGCGGAGTAATCATCGGTACCGCAACCGCCAACACTTCGAATGTTCGTGTTGGATGGATCCGGACAAAAATCTTTTTGATTCGTACCCGGATTAGACGCTTTCCCGCCCGCTTTTCTGCACGACCAAAACGAATCACCAGAGGACGTTCTCACGCTCGGGTCGCCACCAGAACCTGAATCTCCAACCCATCTGCAGTAATCTTGGCAAATACCGCACCCACTCGCGTCGTACCAGCCGCGATAGGTATCCGCGTACCCTTGGTCGCCTGTACCGTTGCTGATCGGACACGTTGAAGCGTCGAGAACTTCTTCCCCAAGGGTCGCGAGAGAAGTGAACACATGCACCCACGATGTGACGCAAAAAAAACACGAAAGAAGATGCATCTTCTTCTTCTTCTTTCGCGCAGGACCGAACGACGCGCCATTTCGCGACGATCTCCGTCTCCCCCGTGGTATCTTCTCTTTCATTAGTAGATTATTATCTTCTTCTTCTCTCAGATCTAAAACCTTTTCTCATCCTCGTCGTCTCGTGAAATGTATTATTAAAATCCGAACACAAAAAAGGCATTTTTATCTGCCTTTCGTCTGGCGCGGAAAAAAGATAAACTCCGAAACGTCGCCAAAAACCTCTGTCAGTGGGTGGCTTTTTTTTGCATTTTGAAGCAGAGCTTTTAATTTTTTTGCATGAAGCAAAATCCATTCAACAGCTCCTTTCTCCTCCTCAGATTTTTTGTCAGAAAAAAGAAGCGTCACCACTCTCGTCATCTTCATTATAGTATTCGCGCGCATAAACACACGCACCACATATACTCTGCGTTCGGGCAAACAACCGACTCTTAAAAAAAAGAGTCCGCGCGAAGAAGATATTTGTGTGCACAAATAATGGAGTCTTTGTGTGGTGTTCCAGTCGCGTCATCAGTTGTCGCACGTTTGAGTCCTGCGAATAATCGAAGAAGGAAAAATAATTCCTCGTCCGAATCGACGACACCAACGACGCGGTGTTTGCACCGCTCGAATTCGCACCGAACGGCGTCGTGTTCTTTTTCTTCCCAAAATGGAAGTTTTCAGAGGAGGCTTTCTGAGAATAAAGTCAACAACTTTAACGAGAGCAAATTACAATACCAACAACATCGTCTCTCTGGTGGACGTCGTCGAAAGAACAGTTTGAAAGTGTATTCTTCGTTACCGTCGTTCGGGAGTGCCCAGTGGCTGGTTGAACAAGGCGCGCTTTCCGCCGTCGCCGCGGGTGCCTTTCTCTTTCGGGACCGCATCAAAGCGTTAGTCGGGGGAAGCAACAAATCTCCTAACGGACAAACGAAGAACTTTTTCGGGTCAGGACGGGAAGATTGCCCCACGTGCGAAGGGACTGGATACGCGACGTGCGCGTGCACAAAGTGGTCAAACGACGGAGAGGGGTGCGGGACGTGCAACTATACGTGTCGAACGATATGCCCAAGCTGCAGAGGTGGCGGTAAAGGCGTACGCGCGACATTGGATTTGAAAATTGACGACGAAGAAACGGACCGAGAGAACATGAGACGACAGAGGGAGCGAGATACGCACTCGTGGAAAGCGTGGAATAATAGCAGTACGAAGAGTAGCGGAGCAGCAGCGGCAATGACGACGACAATGAACCCATTGACGACGCCTTTGATTTGTCTCCCGGTAGTTTCGGCTCCAGAATCGAACGAAAGCGGAGGGCGACGCTCGGCATCGTCCTCGGATAACGGCGATAGATCGAGCAACCAGAACAAAAAAGAACCAGACGACGAGTTCTACGCGCAGTCGGGCGAAGCCATTCGTACCTTGCGCGAAGACTATCCGTTTTTTCTATCAAAAGAACCACGGTTTTCGATATTCAGGGAAGACGTTGGATTAGTCGACGCGACGTGTACTTTTGGACGAAACCGAGATCCAGACAGCTTGATCGGCGGAGACGGAGGATACGTCATGGCCAGAGGTTTGAATCATTATAAAAGAGTTTTCAAAGTCATCAGAACGATTGCGGCCATCATATTCAGTTCGTGTTCGGTGAAAGTGACGAGAATTTGGTCGCCATTAAGCACGACCGGGAAGCGAACTATTCGCGTGCGATGGAGCGTACGCGGTCATATTCGTCTCGGAGCGGCGATTGGAGTCGACGTCGCGCAGTTTGACGGCATTAGTGAATACAAATTGGACAAGGCTGGGTACATCTACGAGCACGTGATTACTGATTTGGATTGGGACGTCGCTCAACTGAGAGAAAGAGTTGTCGCGATGATGGGTGCGGTGAATAAAGCGCCGTCGATTAGTGGTCAATTTTAAAAAGCGCCGCGTATAATAAGAAAGCGAAAGATTTTTGTAAATTAAAAAGTAACACTGGTACATAATAAAGTAGAGTAATGATATACTGGTATATAGAAATCAACGCAAACGAGCAACGCGAGCAACGACGAAACCGCGAGCGAGCGCTTTCTACTCGTCGTCCTGAACGCTCGATAGCTTTGAAGCGGCGGCGAGATCCAAAAACCAAATCGTAGAAAACGCGTCCACCATTGCTCCCGGTAATTCACCAAACTCCAAATCTTCCTCCAACGCTTTCTTTACAGTTTCGGCTTTCCCGGCGCCGGTCGCCGCGACGACCACGCGATCGGCTTGATTTATCAAGTGTAAACTCATCGAAATCGTTCGCTTCCCTGGCATGTCCACGGCGAAAACGTTCGTGGAGATGTTCTCGTCTTTCGCTTGCGGAGAATTGGGATAAATAGAACCCACGTGGCCATCGGCACCCATCCCAAGTAAAATCAAATCAAACACAGGCGCTTTCGTGTATTCGTCTCTCGGCAACACTTCGTCCTCGGCCAACGCGAACATTTGCGCCTCGTAGTCTTTGGCGACTCCGTCCAAATCCTCCGCGTTTTCCATCACTTTGTGTAAATTCTCCAATTTAAATTTCCCTTGCGCGATGAATTCATCCACCCACGTTGTTCTCGCCAAATTATAGCACTTTTGTTCCTCCGGTCTCTCGTTGACGAAAAACACGTGCATTTTGCTCCAATCCAAACCTTCGTCCTCCAATTCGCACAATCCTTTCAAAGCTTTCGCCACGCTCCCGCCTGGTATGGCTAACGAGAACGCGCCTCTGTCTTCGATGCACGCTTTCGCGTTTTCAAACACTTCCAAGCACAACGCCGCGGATAATTCTTCCTCCGTATCGAACGCTTCCACGATAAACTCTCCCTCGTCTATTTCGAACATTTCTTCATCGTCCTCGTCCTCCCCCTCCTCGTTTTCGGCGGCAACCGCAGCCACATTAAAATGTACGAATTGACTCCGAGTGGTCCTTTGTCGTCTTCGAATACCCCCCACGCCGCTGCTGCTTTTATTGCTTTTACTGCAACAACTCTTCTTCTTTGAAAGAGGATGATTTGATGCGACCAAAGCAGCGCGAGGAGTAGTGAGAAGAGAAGTGACACTTTGCATTCTCTCTCTTAATTCAGTTTGTTGTGTGAAGAATAAAGAAGAATAAAATTCTGCTGTTTTTTGTTGTTCTGTTTTGTGTTGTTCTTCAAATTTTTCTCTCTTCTGTTCCCCTCTTTTTTATAACGAACAAACAACATCAAACTTTTTACAAAGAGAGAGAGAGAGAGAGAGACAGAGACAGAGAGAGACAGATGAGGATGAGGATGATGATAATGATGTTACGACGAAGAAGACAAAGAAGAAGAAGAAGAGAGAAAATGTGTAGCGCTACTATTGACGACGACACGATGACGAGCAAAAGCGAAAAGGAGTTCAGATGAAAAGAAGAAAAACATCAACGAGCACGACGGAGAAACGAGGACAACAACAGCGAGAAGGAAAAGGAGAAGAAGAGAAAAAGAAGAAGAAGCGCAAAAAGAGCGACGGGAGAGAAACGCTCTCGGAAATAGGACCGTTCCGGATTCCGAATTTCGAGGAGGAGGATGCGCTGCTGACGGCGAGAACAGTCGCACACATTTGTCGAGAGATTGTTAAGTTTCTGCTCTTCAACAGAAACCAAATTCCGCTCATGTATGCAGATTTGGTGTCGCTGCGGAGAGTAGAACAAAAAGAAGAAGAAGAGGAGGATCCAAACGAAGAGAATGCAAAGGAGAAAACGAAGAAGAAGAGGAAAAGAAAGAGCAGCAAGAGATCGGAGAAGAAGTTATTTAATCAGATTGCGCAAATTGAGCGCTTGATGGAGTCTCTGAGCGAAGAAGAGTTCGCGTCGAGACAACCGGTGAAGCGAGTGGCGGTGTGTTTTGGCGCGACTGTGAATCGACCGGTTGAAACGTACATCATCGATTTAGAAGACGTGAGATATAGTGCGACGAGAGGAGAAGGAGGAGAAGAAGAAGAAGCACAGAGCGAAAAGAAGACGAAATCGGCGGCGAATAGAATAGTGAGAGCGGTGATGCCGCACGTCGCCGGCTTGCGAACGAATCCCTCGCGCACTTCGCAAAAGATTTGGATATTTTTAAAACACGAAGACGCCGCTGATAATGACGATGAGAGCGATGATGAAAAGAACGCACTGAGAGCAGAACTGAGCAATCGCTTCGCGATGAAGAGAAATCTCAACGGCCTGTTCGAAGCAGAAGAAAAAGAAGAAAGGAGAGGAACGCGCAAAAACGTAAAAGGAAACGTCTTCGCGAGGATCGTCTTGAAATCCTCCTCGAAGCCGTCGTCGTCGTCGGTCGTTCCCGCGTCTTCTTGCTCGTGGTACCAAAGTCGTCTCGTTTCAAAAGGGTTTCGTTTCAAAGAAACTGCTGCTGGTTCTCTTCGATAAAATAGAAACTTATTAGAAAGACAAAGTTATAGAAAAAAAGAGCTTTAGTTACACACACACAGACAGAATCCCACACTTCAGATTTTCCTTTAAAGGGGAGAGATACATCATCATGGGCGCCCAATCTTCTAAACCAGCTCGTCGTGGAGAGGAGTCTCTGGAAAGAAGGGAGCAAAGAGCGGCGTCTCTTTTCGCCAAAGTCGCCAGTTCTTCTTCTTCTTCTTCTTCTTCTTCTTCTGCGCGAGAACGAGACAACGGGAAAACAACGACTTCGGAGGCGAACTTTATGCCGAAGAATTTGGACGACGGCGTCGACGAGGACGATGACGACAGAAGGAAAAAGATAGAGGAAACGAGAAGGAGATCTTCATTCTCGTCGTCCTCGTCGGGAATTTCGAAACTGAGTAAGCTGAGAGAGACGAGTTCGATTCCAATTTCTCAGCGCGCGACGGACCTTCCCAAACACCAACAAGATGAAAAGAGCAGAACAAAAAATTGGACGTATCCTTCGCCGAAGATGTTTTACGAAGCGATTAAACGGAAAGGGTGGCAACCACCGGAAACAGACATCGACAACGTAGTTAAAATTCACAACGTCGTCAACGAGAGGTGTTGGCAAGAAATTCTAAAGTGGGAGAAAGAGTTTCATCCGAAGACGCTTAGCGGAGGAGGAGGAGGAGGAGGAGGAGATCCAGGCGAGGAAGAAACAAACAACGCGTCTGTTTCTCTTTTGCGGTTTAAGGGGAAACCAAGAGATTACTCCCCGAAAGCGAGATTATTGAACGCGCTCGGGTATAAGTTACCTTTTGATAGACACGATTGGATAATCGATAGAAACGGTGAAGACGTTCGGTACGTCATAGATTTTTACAACGCCAAAGTTCCTCCGCAAGGAAAGGGCGATTCTTCCTCTCTCGAGGTTGGACCGATAGCAATGCACGTAGACGTTCGACCAGCGCTGGATTCTCTCGAAGCGTTCTACGAAAGAGCGTACATGCAAATGAAATGGATTTCCAGCGGGAGGTGGATGCGATAATATAGAATATTTTGATGATGATGATGATGATGATGATGATATAGTTTTTCGTAGATACAAGTGCGTGTGTTTAATAGCGTCCCGGCCACGTTCCATTGTCGCGTTCTTCGTTCCATTTCTCCACCCATTCTCCCGGACAAATAGATCTGTACAATCTCGCCATAGAAGCGCACTCTTCTTCTCCCTTTTCAGCCGCGCACTTGTGATACTCGTTGTATCGCGTGTAGCAATGCTTCGCTTGATTTTGCTGCGGGAACCTCGGGTCGAACGGCGTAGTTTTAACCACAATATCTTCAGACGATGCTTCTTCCTCTTGTTCTGGCTCTTCCTCTGCTGCTACTTGTTCTTCTTCTACTTGTTCCTCTTCGTTCTGTTTTTGAATAGTATTATATATTAGAGAGTGAGAGAGAGAGAGTTTGAAAAATCGCGTTAGTAAAATAAGCATCGCATTTTTCTCTCCTTTTTGGAGGAAGGAAGCCCTTTCTTCTTCTTCTTGTTTTCGCCCAAAATCACGATTCCTCCTTTCCCTTCGCGGAGGAGAGAGAGGAATCGTTTCTCTCTTTCTCTTTTCTACTTTGCAACAAAAGAAAGAGACCACTCCTTTCTACTCATCGTGGACGAAGAAGTGCTGCGATGATGTCTTCGCGTGAGAGAACGCGTTTGGATGATGATATCGATGCGCTTCTTCTCTCTCATCAAATGCATTCAAAAGAAAGAATAAAAAAAGAGAGAAGAGGTTGAAGCGTTTGGATCCATCCCTACACGTGAGAATGACAGAGAGGAGTCATCCATCATGGCTTCCTCCTCGCTTTAAAAAGTCGCGTTCTCGTAGCGTCGAAAGAGAGAAGAAGAAAAGCAAGAACTCTCGGTCTTTCGCTCGCTCTTCAAAAGTCGTACCTTTTCCGGTGCTTCTTCGCACTGCGCGCTGCTCGTCAGCCATTCCGTCATCAGTCTTCCCAACATTTTCTTCCGTCTCACCTCTTTATATTTTTACGAGTGCGGTTTTTGTCTCGACCACGAACGAAAGTCGTCGAAAGATTATTGCTTTTTATTCATTTTGGTGGTCTCGGGCCGCTGTTTGGCTTCATTCTCTGCGGAGCAAAAAATTTTCCTCTCTTTCCCTCTTCTCTCTCTCTCTCTCTCTCTCTCTTTCGATTATATATACGTATATATACGAGAAGAAGTTAAAGAAGTCCTCTTCAAAACCGGTGGTGGTCGTTTAGAAGAGAGTTTATTCTTTTCTTTTGATAGAAGAAGAAGAAGAAAGTTTGCGCATCATCGAAAATTGAATTGAGTACACGCGTGCTCCACGCATATAAATTTACAAATTGAGCAATAAAAACAACGAGAGAAAGAGAGAAGAGTTTGGTCAAAGATGATCAAAGCGTTTATCGTGGTGAATAACCACGCGATGGTTCGACTGTGCAGATTTTACGAACAGCTGGTACGTCTCTTTTAGTATATACGTGTTATAATCTCTCTTCTCTCTCTCTCTTTCTCTCTCTCTGTGTTCGCCAATTATGCGCGAGACTGAACTGATATATGTATCCACTTCTTCTCTTCTAAACAACAAAAACAACAAAAACAGGCTGTCGATAAGCAATCCGAGCTGTGTCAAACCGTGTATAAGATTGTCACCTCGCGTCCAGACCATTTGTGTTCGTTCGTGGACGATAGCAATACCTTCGGCCCGGACACGAAGCTCGTCTACAGACACTTTGCGACTTTGTATTTTTGCATCCTCTCCGACCGATCGGAATCTGAATTAGCCATGCTCGATTTGATTCAAGTGTACGTGGAAACCTTGGACAGAGTGTTTGAGAACGTCTGCGAGTTAGACTTGATTTTCAACTCGCCGAAAGCGTACACGGTTTTGGACGAAACCGTCGTCGGCGGTTTAGTCTTGGAAATCAACTCTCAAAAGATTTTAACCGTGTACGATCAGTTACAAAAGCTAGAAAAGATGCACTCGAGCTTAATCGATAAGTTACAAGTAGGAAGTTAATCCTCACGGTGTGTTGCCTGTTGTTTATGCAGGGATGCGTTTTGTTTTCGTGTAATAAAACTAATAATAAAACTAATACTAATACTAATACTTTCTCGCGAAACTCGTACATATTTTTCTCTCTCTCTCCGTCTTTTGTGCTCTAAATTTTGTGCCGATCCAGCGAAAAGCTTTTTTTTGTGGGGTTTTTCATCTTTGACGAAAACCCGCAAAGTTCTTTCTTTCTCCGTCATAAAGCATTTACGAATAAAGAATAAAAATAGATAGAAAAAATGCTCCGATCATCGACGCTTTTGAGACGATTATCCAGCCACGCTTCGGCGTCGTCGTCCTCAACGTCGTCGTTGTGTTCGTCATCGTGGATCAGCAGCTCCTCCGAAAAGAGTCTTCTTTATACCAACACTAATTTGAGTAACGAGAAGAAGAGAAGACATTTCTCGTCCTCTCCGTCGTCGTCGTCGGAAAACGATCAAAAAAATAATAATGAGATCGTCACGCCGGAACAGACGAAAGCTTTGTCGGACAAACCAGTGGCGACGGATTTAACCTCCATCGTGGACGCGTCCGCGAACACGTTGTTCTTAACCGAACTTTTTCGAGGGATGAGTTTAACGTTGAAATACTTTTTTGATACCAAGGTGACGATAAATTACCCGTTCGAAAAAGGTCCTCTCTCGCCGAGGTTTCGCGGGGAACACGCGTTGAGAAGATA
Source organism: Bathycoccus prasinos (assembly GCF_002220235.1). Lineage (NCBI taxonomy): Eukaryota > Viridiplantae > Chlorophyta > Mamiellophyceae > Mamiellales > Bathycoccaceae > Bathycoccus > Bathycoccus prasinos. The sequence continues at coordinate 126,510 of NC_024003.1, forward strand.
CCCAACCGGGGAGGAGAGATGTATCGCGTGTAAATTGTGCGAAGCCATCTGTCCGGCGCAAGCGATTACCATAGACGCGGAAGAAAGAGAAGATGGATCGCGAAGAACGACAAAGTACGACATCGATATGACCAAGTGCATATACTGCGGTTTTTGCCAAGAGGCGTGTCCGGTAGACGCGATTGTGGAAGGACCAAACTTTGAATACGCGACGTACAGTCACGAGGAGCTTTTGTACGATAAGGAAAAGTTGTTGGCGAATGGAGACAAGTGGGAAAAAGAAATTGCAAAGAACTTGCAAAGCGAGTCTTTGTATCGTTAATCGCTTTGCCCTCTCCGAAGCTTACTACTAACTAATACACACAGAAAAATAGAGAAATTGTTTGGAATCGATCGGGAGGGCAGTATTTGTAATATATATTTAAACAACACAAACACAGAACAAAAATAATTTTTGATCTTCTAATAGCGTCCTCCTCGGCCTCCTCGGCCTCGACCTCTGCCACGACCTCTTCCGCGACCGTGAACGCTCGTATGCGTCGCGCCTTCTCTTCCAAAAGTCTCCGAATCAACTTTTCTTTGTTCCGCCATTCTTTGAAAGTGCGCACTTCTGTTTTCTTTTTGCGTCGCGTCCGAGGACATGGTATCAAAGAAGTCGTCCTTTTCATATTTTGCGACGCCGAGATCGTTTGCCGTTTGTTCTCTAGCTTTGTCAAATTTAGAAAGCATGCTTTCGAAATCAAAAGCTTCAGTCGGAACAACCGCGCTTTGAGGCAAGTTTTGGTTCGATACGTTACCAAATCGACCGCCACCTCTGCCACCCGCACCTCTTGGTTGCGGGATTCTTCCCCCGGCACCTCTACCACCTGGCGGGGGTGCTGGTCTATCTGGTGGCGGTGGCTTTGGTTTCGATGTTGGCAAACCAGCTTGCGCGGCAGCAGCGAAACTCGTCGGTTTCACGTATGCCGGTTTCGCCGCTTCCATGACTCTTGCCGGCGCCGGCGCTGACTGCGCCGGAACAGCTCCTGGTCGCGCCGGTGGCGGTACCAATCCAGCTGGCTGCTGCCGCTGTGCTTGAGGCGGTGCCTGTCCGAATCCTTGTTGTGGTGGTTGCTGTTGTTGATATCCTTGTTGCTGATACTGTTGTTGTGGCGGTGGTTGTTGCGGGGGAGGTTGTCCCCAGCCACCGTATTGCTGTTGTTGATACTGCTGTGGCGGTGGTTGTTGCTGTTGGAATACCCCCTGTTGAGATTGACTCAAATCATCCGGGACGCCGTGTCTGGTTGTATATCTCTCCATTTCTTGAATCTGAACAATATCTTCGATTTCGTTTTGGAGAAAACGAATCCCCATGTGGACCTCCTGAGAGGGCGGAATCGCCGGTTTCCCCAAACTTCTTCGGTTTTCCGTGCCGTGACTCAACACTGTTTTTAGTATGTAACATCGTGAACAGAGAAAAAGAGATACGCGTGAGTGCGAAAAGAGAGAGAGTAGAAAAAGAAAAAGAACAGCAACTTTGAGACGATTTATTAGTAGTAGTAGTAGTAGTAGTGTATTCTTCCTTCTCCTTTGAGACGATTCGTTCATTCTCTCTCGATCCAGGCCAAGAATTTTCAACTACGTACGAAAGAATAAATAAACGCACCATTATTCAATATGATCGATCCGTCGGTCTGATTGACTTCCGCTAAAATTCCAGTGTATCGAACGCGGGCTGTTGAACTAATCAACGAAAACGTTCCGCCGATATATCCTGCCATGTTTTAATTTCTCTTTCTTTATAAGAACTCGAGGAGATGAGTGAGGTGTGAAGAATCGGTTCTTTTGTTTCCTTCCAGTCGAGAAGAATTATAAAATTTTGGCGGGCAATTTTGGTCTAAAAAAATGATCTCAAAAACTACAACTACTACTACCAGTACTACTACTATTACTATTACTATTACTCTCTTCTCTTCTCTTCTCTTCTCTTCTCTTCTCTTAAGCTCCAACTAAAACACCCAACGCTTCTAACAAACCCTCTAACAAAACATCAAACGCGTCCGTGGCTTCTAAAACAGCCGCAGCATTCCACAAGGCGTGAAGCACGATAGGTGCGACGACGTTTCGAGTTCGGACGTAAAGAATACTGAGCGCCACGGAAAGCGCCGTGAGTGGGAGGAAACGGTCCATCGAAAAGTGTGCCAGAGCAAATATACAGCTAGAAAGACATATGGAGGTGGATACGCGCCACTTTTTCGTCAAAGATGGCATGAGGAAGCCGCGAAAGATTACCTCTTCCCAAATAGGGGCAACCACAGCGACTAAGACGGCGTAGAATAATACGGAGACGCCGTCTCCGCTCATAGCCACGCGCTCAAAATTTGATGGATTTACCACCACTGGAGTGGTTGTCAGTTGAGTACTGGAACCATTACCTCCGAATAAAGATGTCAAGATGCCGCGTAAGCTAAAAATTGTTCCACCGTTTGCAAAATAATCGCACAGTTTTGAGTTCAGTTCCGCGACGAGATTCACGAGAGGAAACGTCGCCACAAACAAAAGAGTCTCTTTCGAACACCGTTTGAACTCTTCGACTGATTCAAACGTAACCCGAAACCAATTCGTATTTTTCAACTCTTCTTGATACTTTCTCGTCCCGAACCACACGCAAAATATCCCAACCACACACGCTGCGATATCCGCAAACAAAGAGTACAGCGCCACGCCTCGACTTGTCAGCGCCTCTGCGTCGAAACCCATATGGAATGTCGCCCAAGGTACAAAAGACTGTCCGACCCACAGAAATGAAATCATCCAGAGCATCATGACCACGACGACGTGCGACAGAGACCACGGTACTGCCCATATTTTTCCAATAGTAATACTTTCATTTCCATCGTCCACGTTAAAGAGTTTTCGTTCCCAGTCTTTTCCTTCTTCTCTCGTTTTCTTTTCAAAATCCTCCTCCCGCTCCTCCTTCTCCTCAAGATGTTGGTGGTTGTTACTACCGTCATTAGTAGTACTACGAACAAATGCTCTTCTCCTTTGTATTCTCACTTCTATTTTGCTGCTATCGCTACCACTCAGGAGCAACTTTGCCTTCCTCGATGGCCGGAGGGGAAATGGGTGTCGTTGTTGTTGTTGTTTCCAACTGGAATCGTATCTTGTTGGTTGAGCTGCTCTTCTATCGGCGACGGCAGCAACTCGAGAAAAGGACGAAGAGGAGACAGAGTGACTCGCGAGGCGAGAAGTCAACATCGTCGTCGTCATCGTCCTCGACCTCCTCGTCACAGACAGGACGATGGATATCTTTTTTTCTGGAGAGAGTTCTTTATCTTCAAAATATCAAATCAAATTACAAATTGCTCTCCCTGTTTGTGCTAGACGTACACGTATATTGAAGCTATGGGCTATTATTGAAACTATAAATACAAATCATACAATTACGAAGGAGGATTGTAGTAATTGTAACGAAACTTTCTACCGAACGCGCGTTTGCTCGTCACGTCTTTATATCCTCTCCAAACTTTACCGACATCTGGATGCCAACCGAAAGAGTTTTCATTCAACGCCGGATGCCGATATGCGACCGGATCAAACTCAACTCTCGGAGCGACCGCGGCGTGCGGTAAAGGTACTGCCCACTTCAACTTTTCGTGACGCATGCGAAATTTTGCTTTGTTTTGCATTAAAACTGGGACTGAGGTGACCCACAAAACCAAAGAAGGGGCATAAGCTCTCTTTGATAGCAAGACGAAAGAGAGAAAGCTTTGCGCGATCAAAAGTGCATATATCGTCAAGTCCGTAACAGTTTGCCACATCGATCCACTCGATTCATACGTCTTGTCGTAGACGTATAAGATGTGATAACGCCAAATTATAAAGTTGAAGACGAAGAAAATCGTCGAAAGTAGCGAGATCATCGGCGCAACTGGAGCGAAAACCAAACCAATGAGCATCACCATGACGAAAACGCCAACTTCTCTTCCAGCTCTAACTGACCTTGGCGAGTACTTCACCGTCCGGTCGCGTGGTGTGACCGCGCAACCCAAACAACAGCAAAACTTGTTCACCGCCATACACAGTACGCCAGGATGCGGGAAGATTAAGCGTTGCGATGGTAAATAAATTCCTCGAAATAAAATCCAAATGAGGAAGAAATTTGACGTCAAAGGTAAGGATGAGCCAAGCAACGTTAACATTTCATCTGGACCTTCGGTTTGCAACGCCGTCAAGTAACGTTCAAACGCGAACCCCGAAACAGTACCGAGGAATATATTCATAAAAGCCCACAGAAAGTAGAACTTGGTGAATTGCTGATCCGTCTTTGATAACGAAACGTGAGTCGTTTGCGCTTGGACGAGATAAAGTAATCCAAAACTCATGATGAATGTCTCCCATAGCGTGAGCAAGATGGGCGGTAAAATCGATCCCACGATTACTCTTACGACTCCTGCATCTTCACTTTTGCAATACCAGTTCATAAATTCTAACGTCGTTGCTTCTGATGCGCTTGATGATGTCACGTCGTTTGCGCAGAGTGTATTCAGAACACCGGCGAGCGTTCCCATCGGTAAAAAAATTATAATCGCAATCAGAGGTAGCACGAATAATGACCTGCGATTACGCTCTTTTTTGCGCAGTAAGACAGTTTGCCAATTGATATCATCCGGTCCAGGCGCAGGTTGGATTTGAAAGGATCCTCCTCGAGAAGTAATTCTACACTGTGCAGCGCATGCTGCAGCGTATTGAGATCGAAACGCAATCACGCACGAAGGTCCAGGGCCTTTGAATAAGGCTGCTCTTCTCTCGCGCAATATTTCAGCATCTATCGTTTTTAGCCTTTTCGTGAGAAATTCGCGTCGATTTGATGCTTTTGATCCGGTCCCAGCTCTTTCGTACATGTCTCCAATTCTCCGCGTCATCATTAATCGATCTCGGGAGTTTTTTATTTCATCGCGCAGAGTGAGCAAATAATCGACGCGTTCGTGGTCGTGCAAGGGAATGATTCTGAGAAAATCAGCCCCAAACAATCCGCGAAAGAACTTTTCTACGTGTTGAAGATCATCCCACGGATCCCCTCGACCTTGCGAATCACCAACATCTGTCATCAACACGCAATAATTTTGGACGAGTACTGACACGATTCTTTCTCGTTGTTGTTGAATATTAATGTCTCCGTTGTTTTGAAAGTCACCTTCTCCCGCAAATTCTTCCTCTAATTCATCCGCGTCAACAAAATGCACTGCCGATACGAATCGTCTGTCGTCAACAGATGGTACTGGACAGCACTTCGCAAACTGATAAGAATCATCATAAACTCCCGCCGCTGCCTCCATCGTTTGCGTTTTTACTTTTTCATTTTCGAAATCCATACCACTCGGTCGTCTTCTATGCGCCTTACGGGTAGGAGTATTTTGAGCAGATGACGGATTTGGAAATAAGAGATTGCTCGCAGCTTCGGCGCCTTTCGTAGGAGTGACCACGTGATGAGAAATACCCTTAGATGGCGTAGGATGTGGACTCGTTCGAGAGGAAGAAGCATTATCGTTCATCATAGCTTTTTCTGCGAGATCTGAGAGATCTTGTCCATAAGAATCATCAGAACGAATATGAGGCGATAGATATTGCAGTTCAATATCTTTTGAGCTCGATTTATGCATGAGTCCTCCACCGCGCGCTCGAGTTGGTGTGCACGGGATATTATTCTCGCCATCTTGACCGCAAGTTCCACATTCGACATCATCCCATAAATTTTCACTATTTTTCACATTGTTATTGTTAGCCCACACTGTTTCGGCAATATCTAATCCCACCCACCAGTTATGCGCGATCGAATGCGTATCCTCAAGTTCATCGTAATCAGTGAAATCTTCAACGATTTGAGAAATATTTTCTTGCAGAACTTGCAGTTCAGTTCTCACAACATTACCCGAACTTTCTAAATTTTCAAAGGACCCGCTTTTATTAGTATTATTGAATCCTTGAATGATGCCTTCGTTCAAATTTTCAGCTGATGGCATTCTCAGAAACGGATTGGGCGATTCTGGTCGTCTCAATTTCAGCGGTAAATCACCGATTGACGCAGTAGTATTGTGCACATTTTTCGATGTAAACGAATCTGGAGTCGCCTCAAGTGCATCGGGTGGCGACAAAGGCGAAAGCGGACCCATCGAGGACGCCGTTGATAATTCACCTGGCGTTTCAGATCCTGACTCGCGGCCAGTTGGTCTTGGAATCGCAATTGGTGCCGGAATCACTCTTTTTCTAGTGCTGTAAGTATCGCTGTCGTTTTCTTCGTCTCTTTTTGCTAACTCTTGTCTCTCCTGAAAAAGCTGCCTCTTTTGTCTCTCTCTTTCTTCTCTTTTCGTCAGGTGCTGTTTCTCACTTTTATGATACCGACTCGCTACGTCAGAACCTTTCGGCCGCGTTGTGACGTAATTTGACAATCGCAAATCCAGAGACGCTCTGGGCATGTTGAACTTTGCTCCGCTATTTTTCGTGTTTTCACTTCCTCTGGATGCGTCGCTGGAAACCGATGTAGGACTTGCATTCGATTCAGGGCTATTTAGCTTGCTGCTGATGTTCTCTCTGTCGTCGATATTTTTCTCAGGATGACTTCTTTCTTGTGCGCTATTTTCCACCATGGTACCAGTCGGCGACGTCGGGAGTGACGATCTTCGATTGAAATTATTTGGATCCGCATTAATTGATGCCACTGGAGTTGAGAACCTATTTTCGCTACACATCGGAGTAGGAAAATCACCTCCTCCGCTAGTTCTTGGCGATATCACGGATCTACTTAGACCTGGACCTAACATTGCTTCTAAAAGGATAGGCCACGATTCATCGGCAACATTCGCGCTATTATTTTTGACTGCACTTCTTCTTCCCTCACTTCCCGTACTAAAATTAGACATTCCCGAACGCTGTGTCTGCAACTGATCAATAATACCACCACGACCATCACTTCTTGCGCTAAACTTACTATAATCGTTCTCTTCGTAATCGCTGGGCCCGGAAACGATATCTGCAATCTCAGCGAGCGTTTTTGACACTGTCGATAAAAATGGGTTTGTTACTCCTTTTCTCACAGATCCATCACCTACATCCCCACTACTTGTTTTGTCAAGACCGCCTTGATCGCCACTCATCCTATTTTCTACGTCGTATTCTTCTTGTTTTTCTATTGGTTGGAGCACGTTGATTCCAAATTCCGCCGTTTCGTTCGTTCCTTGTTGCAACAAACGTTGCAAAGTCGTTTGCGGCAAATGCATTGTTCTCCATACATTACACTCTCCCGTGGAACTTCCATACACTTGCCTCAAAAATTCGTAAGAACGATAGTGATGCTTTAATAACCATAGCGTATACAACGTGATGAGCCAGGAAAACAGGACGTGCACCCAAAATATACCAGACATAGGCTCAATATTTGCGATGGTCAACCCCATCAAATAATTTTCACCTGAATTCACCGCATCTGTACTATTCACGTACGTCTCTCTCAACGAGTCTATATAAAACGACTGAGAAATATGGATCGGACACAGCATAATGAGTCCTAAAACGGTAATCGGTAGAAACAGTTGCGTTCCAAACTGCGCGACTCGTAAAAATACCAAGGCGTCCAGTCCGCTCGAGTTCACCAACTCGGTATCCGAAACGTTCATGACGTGAGACACCCAACCGAACACGTGCACAAACCAGTACTTCAGTATGTTTTCTTTTTTTCGCTGCTTAAGTTTCGGCAAAGGCGGCGGCGCGTTTCCAGCCACGTTCAGCGAACTCAAATAGCACCTCCCAGAGTATATGGGTATATTATGCCTCAGCAGTCCGAACGATGCGAGGAGGAGAAACGCGAGAAGGATGTAGACCGCAAACGCGGTGATAACGTCCGCATCTTTAACGTTCGTATTCACGCATGCGAAGTTATACTTATCGAAGCACGTCGTCGTTCGTACATCGCTGCCTCCCGACGACATTTGTTCTTACAGTTACGGAAGCAAGTCAAACGTAACTAACTTTTTAATAACGAACGGAATATTGTCGATAAGCCAAAGAAGAGAATTTTAAGCGCATTTTTTTCTACCCTCTTTTAAAAGTGTTTTTTGCCGTGTTATGGGAACGTTACCCCGCAAAAGGCGTTTCTCAGTACTCCTCGACGCAAACCAGAGGAGGAGGAGGAGGAAGAGAGTGTATGTCACCGATTTTTTCGTGAGTAAGTATCGCGCGCAATCAAATCAAATATCAAACAAACAGCAATCTTTGAAGTAAAAGAGAGTGAAGTCAAAAATTTTACAACTTTTCTACGCGTACTCAAACCTAAATCTCTCTCAAAAAACGAAAAGCACTTTTCTCTTCTCTTCTCTTCCGCTACTTGTTACTTATATCGTCGCATTTTTTTCCTCCCCTCTACTCGTACTGGACGACCCCTGAACGACGACGAGCTCTTCGTCGTCGAGGAAGTCGTCGTCTTTCTTCTTATCCAAGAGCAACTCGCCGTGATAATACACGTCTACCGCGACGGCGGCGATTAAACAACCCAAGACTAACTCTATGCGAAAAGGCTCGCCAAATTTTACGATGGATAACGTGGCGACGATAAACATCGCCCCGGTCGCCGCAAACGTCTTTGCAATATTATCCAAAAACTTCATAACTCCACTCGTCGCTATGCCTACGAACGCGTAATTACAAATCAACATAAACGTCAACGCGGTGTGACCTCTAAATAGCACCTCCACGCCTTTGCTGAAAAGCTCGCCGTCCCACACCACGGATACGGTCGTAAAGAGTACCCCCCACGAATATAACAACACGTTCTGAAAGTGAAAGTTGTTCGGCAAGTGTTTCAGAAACTTCTCGCAGAAAACGCTACTCATCGCGGTTAAACACGCGTTGCATACTTTCAATCCGTATCCTAGCGCGCTCCCGACCAAGACGTGTCCGTCCTTGCCTTGGCCGAGTTGCGACACCGTGCATCCTATCGTTAATAACACGAGCATTCTCCATTGTAATTTATTCAAATCTACTTTCATGATTATGCGAAAGAATATAGCCGTCGATAATATTTTCAAGTTGTTCAACAGTTGAAAGTTCGTCGCTCCGAGCTCGCGTATGATGATAAAGTTCAGATTGTTCGAGACGAAGTACAACAACGCCGGGACAGCCGCAGTTAACACGGTTTGCGAACTCCTCTCGATTTGTAACTGCCCGTTCGATTGGACGTAATCGTTGTAAAAGAACGTGGAAGACAAGGCTAACTTCGTCACTTCCGCGAAGAATGGTATCGTGACCGTCTTATACGCGTATTTCCCGTTCGGAGATATCGTCGCGTGCGTCAAAAGGGAGACGGAACATGTCAACACGAGTTGCGCGCTAAACGCCGCCGCTTGGAGCGAAGTGAACCCTTTCTTCGCGCTGAATACCATTACGATGATGTTGTTATCTTCAGTAGTGTATAAATATATGTGTGTTTTTTATATGTATTTGCTGCGTTTCTTCTTCTTCTTCTTCTTCTTCTTCATTCGTTTTGTGTACAAATGTGTTGTGGTGGAAATGTTCGTTTTGTCTGCGAGTGGTGTGTGTTCGTCTGTTTGTCAAAACTCAAAACTCAAAACTCAAAAACCATCGCATGCACGTTTTTTCGCCAGAATTTCTTTTAGCTGCTTTTGTCATCATCATCACATCACGTAGTGAAGAGGAGGAGTAGGAGGAGTCAGACTACTATGCTTCCCACGCACATCGGTGGTGGTAGTGGTCAAGGTGGTGGTGTGAACGCGAATAATTTCACGACGAACGATCCAGAGTCTGGTGGTGGTGGGTTGTCGCACTCGTTTATAGACGATAACGATGAAAATAAATATCGAACGAAAGAGAAGAGTTTCCTCCCCCCCGGAGGGACGCACATGCGGCAACTTTTTTTATTTCTCTTCACGCAAAAGAAAGCGAGAGTGGCGTTCGAGGTGGTGCGATTTTTCGTCGTCGCTTTGTTCTTTCGATGGCTGGTCGTGAAAGTCGTCTTCGAGGACGGGAACGAGGACGAGGATCACCCGGGTAGTGTATTGTCGACATCAAAAACAGGTGGTGGTGGTAAAAGGTATAGCAACAACAATAAGAACACGAACAAATACCACCACTCTCTCTTGGACGGAGAGGATAACATGTTTCCATTTCCTGAGTACGATAACTTAGTGATAGTCACTGGACACTCCGTGTACTCTGGGAGCGATTACATGCGCGCTGGAGAGGAAAATTCGTGGTTTCTAGAAGAGTATCAGATGCACGCGGGAACGGCAAACGCTTTGGTCGAACAGATTAAAGTCGGCGTCGAAACAGCCGCACGAGATGGAAAGGCAATTTTATTGTTTAGTGGTGGTAAAACGAGAAAGTTAGGCGGTCAAGTGAGCGAAGGATCGTCCTATTGGCAAGTTTCGCGAGCGTATAACTGGTTTGGGGAGATGAGCGTAGAGAAGAGAGCGTTTACGGAGGAGTACGCTCGAGATAGTTTTGAAAATTTGATGTTTTCCATGTGTCGGTTTTACGAGTTGACGGGGAAGTATCCGATGAAAACGACCGTGGTTGGCTACGACTTCAAGCGAGAGCGATTCGAAGAGCTTCACGCCAAGGCGTTAAAAATACCAAGCGTAAGGTTTGCGTTCGTCGGAACGCCCGAGGTGATGTCGTTTAAGAAACAGTTCGTGGAAGGAGAAGTCAAGGTCAGAAGCTTATTCGAGAAAGATGCGTACGGGTGCGAAGCTCCGTTATCTGAAAAGAGAAAACTCAGAGACCCATTCGCTGTTGGTGCTCCGTACGAAGCGAGATGTCCGGAAATGCAAGGTGCCCTGTCGGTGTGTAAGCGTGCAAAATCGAAAAAGGCGGGTTCGGTAAAATCTATGATCCAGCGAGTATCGTTGCCTTGGGAGTAATGATATGAGCAAACGTATATGAGTAGTAGTAGTACTAGTACTAGTAGTATGACGATAATAACGTTAGTAAAGTTTAGCTCTATAGTTTGTTGCGCAGATTTCTATCTTTAGGTGTCTCACAAAAGCAACGAACTCTGCTCTCTCTTCTTCTTCTTCTTCTTCAGAATTTCCCATCTCATCAAAACAAGGCACGCACGTGTATCATATCCACTCGGACTGACTGCTAACTCACGCGCAGTATGATCGAGTGAGTGTCGAAGAAAGTTGCTTGCTTAGTTGCTGCATCATGTCCACCGGTGGCCTTGGAGGCCTGAATAAGTCCCCGAACGGCGTCGTCTTCGGGGTAGTACAGCTCCAGCTTCCCAACGTCGTCACTCCCACCGACCTCGCCGTGCAAACCCAATGTATCGTCGACTTGGTGGCCAAGGCGCGACGAAATTTGCCGACGATGGACCTCGTGGTGTTCCCCGAGTACTCCCTCCACGGTCTGTCAATGGACACGAACCCGGCAATCATGTGTTCGCTGGACGGACCCGAGATCGCGGCGTTTCGTAAAGCGTGCGTCGACAACAGCATCTGGGGATGTTTCTCCATCATGGAGCTCAACCCAGGGGGCATGCCGTACAACACCGGCGTTGTCATCGATGCTGAGGGCGCCATCAAGCTCTACTATCGCAAGCTCCACCCCTGGGTCCCGGTTGAGCCGTGGGAGCCCGGTAACGTGGGGATACCCACGTGCGTCGGACCGAAAGGGTGCATCCTCGCCCTCATCATCTGCCACGACGGCATGTTTCCCGAGTGTGCGAGAGAATGCGCGTACAAAGGCGCGGAGATCATGATACGAACCGCGGGTTACACGGCGCCAATCAGAGAGCCGTGGAGGTACACCAACCGTTCCAACGCTTTTTGCAACCTGATGGCGACAGTCAACGTGTGCATGTGCGGCTCTGACGGCACGTTCGACAGCATGGGCGAGGGGATGATAGTCAACTACGACGGCGAGGTTTTAGCGCACGGCACAACGGGTCGACCGAACGAGATTATCACGGCGGAGATACGTCCGGATCTCGTCAGAGAGGCTCGGGCGACGTGGGGGGTTGAGAATAACCCGTATCAACTGGGACACAGAGGTTACGTCGCTGTCTCGGGGGGAGCGAGAGACTGTCCGTACACGTTCATGACAGACATGGTCGCCGGAAAATACGAGGTGCCGTGGGCGGAGACGGTGGTGGAGAAGGACGGGAAGTCGTGCGGGTTCGCCGCGCCGACGAGGACGTACAAGGGCGAGGAGACCCCGCCGGATATTCCCAAGTGAACCGAGTTGTATATAAGCATTTTTTCTTGTTGTTCATACTGATCCCCTTCTTCTTTTTTTTCTTCTTCTTCTTCTTCTTCAGATTTTCCCCTCTCATCACTTCAAACACACACACACACACACTACTGCTACTCAATCTTTAGCCACGCGCGTACCCGCTCTGACTGCTCACTCACGAGTGCAGTACCAGGGAGTGCCGAAGAAAAGATGCTTGCTTCGTTGTTGTTGGACTAGAGTGTTGGATTTACAAAATTCAAAAGCAGAAGAAGAAGAAGTGTTTGTTTATTCAACAAAATGTTGCCGCTCGACTGCGACAAACACGTGAAAGCAAAGCTTGAAACCAGAGGCGTTCGCTCCGCAGAAGAAGCTTTGAAAAAGAGCGAATTAGATGTGATCGAATTAATCGACGTCTCGCTCGAAAAAGCGAGCAAAGCTTTGCGTCAGATTGCAAAAGGAGCGTGTCCAGAACCAATTAATGCCTTCCAGATGAAAGAAAAGAGCGCTGGACAGAAAGGGGGAAATTTTATTAAAACGGGCGTGAAAACGCTCGATGAAGCGCTATTGGGAGGAGTACCGGTTGGCACGATTACAGAATTTGTCGCTCCAGCGGGGAGCGGGAAAACGCAAATGTGTTTAGGCTTGGTCGCGCAGACGTGTGCGCCGAAAAATTTTGGCGGTTTAGACGCTTCCGTCGTGTTTGTCGATACGGAACAGACATTTAGCTCCAATCGATTAGCGGAAATCGCAAAGAAGCGATTTCCAGAAATCTACGACAAAGACTATTATAAGGATGGAAATAATAACGATAGCGTTTCGAATTTCGGAGGAATGGATAAAGATGCGGAAATGCGATTGGAGAAGCTACTCGCGGAGAAGGTATTCGTTGTCACCCCGCAGTCTCTTCAAGAACTTAAAGTCAGAATTGAAAATTTGAAACCAGCATTGACACAGTCTGATGCGAAGCTCATCGTGATTGATTCTGTGGCTAGACTCGCGCGAGCAGAGGGTGGGATCGGAGCCGGCTCGTCGAGCAGTGAAAGCCTGGTAAAACGACAAAATATTTTGAGCTCAATCGCTGCGGCTTTGAAACGACACGCGGAACAACTCAATGTCGCTGTCGTGGTTACGAATCAAGTGACCACGAACACGAATATAAATTCAAATTATCACAACAGCAACGACCCGGCGAAAGCTAATATGGTTTCACGAGATAGTCAGGTCGCTGCTGCTTTAGGTACGAAGTGGGCCCACTGCGTCAATGTGCGCATAAGTATGAGCGGCGCAATCGACGGGAAAGCGGACGGGAAGAGGGAGATGAGGGTAGTCAAAAGTCCACGAACGGCTCTGAGTCGATTTTTGTATCGCATAACTGCATCTGGGTGTGCATCAATTGACATAGACTAGCATTTTGTAAAATATACACATACACGCCCCACAAAGTAAAGCCGACGAGTTACCTAACAATCTTTTAAGCACCACGTCGTCGCCAAAACTTCCACCATCTCTCCTCGCCTCTACCGTCTACGTTTTCGTTCAATTCTCTTTCCATTCTTTCTATGACTTTCATCGTCACGTCGTCTTCCCTTTTCTTCCCTACGCTTTGTTTCAACTTTTCATACTCTTGTCTTTTCTCTTGGTGTGAGCTCTGCAGCCCATTTTCAACCATCCATTTATTGCTCTCTTCCATCATGTACCCAATGGGCAAGCACACGCCGCTCCCGAATACAACGCCGTAGAGCAAACCTTTCGCTCGACTTCCTGGAATTGCTAAGCCAGTCAAGCCACTCGTTAAGCCACCGGCGAAGACGTAGTTCAAATAATCGTCGATATCTCGAGTGGCTTTGGAATACAAGCGAACGGCGGTGAAACAACTCGCAAAAGATCCTATTCGAACGCCGTGCATGGTGATGCCTCGTATCATTCGCTCCACTCTGTGCTTGGAATTCAACAACGGGGTTGCCGTTGCTGAGGAAGAAGATGTCGTTTTGTTCATATTATTATTGCTACTACTACTACTACTGCTACTATTGCTGCTACTACTTTTAACTGCTTGTTGTTGTTCTGACGAAGTCGTGGGTGAGTTGACGTACGCGCCGTATGCCATTCCGAACAGCATTCCGTACGCTGTGCCCTGAGCCCATTCTTTTAGCTCAGGAGGAGGAGGAGGAGGATCCTCGTTCGGAGGTACGTATCTGAACCATTCCGACGACATGTGTGGTAATAATAATATACAAATAATAATAACGCAGAGAGCGTGGATTTGGTCCACTTGGAAGAGGGGGAAAAACGGAAAAACGGAAAAACGGAAAACCGAACTACTTTGATTGACATAGCTTTTTAGCTAAGTAGGTATAGTACTCATCGAGTGCGATGGAATGAACGCTTTCAGGTATATGGAATGACCGGCATTATATATTAAAATCTAAAGAGAGTAGACGAGGGGGAAGACTTCTCTTCTTCGCTGTCATTGCTGTCGCGAAAGTTAAATCTGCGCAAGGTGAACGATCCCGGAGTTCTCTTGAACCCGCCGGCGACCGTTTCCGTGGCATCGACATCAACTTCGTCGCTCGTGAAGATGAATCTTCGAAGTTCAAACTCACCCGTGCGTTTAAAAGCGGTGGCTGGAACGGATACTCTTCGTTTTGAAGGAGAATCGAACGCGAATTTACGCAAAGTAAACTGACCCGGAGTTCGCTCAAAGGCACCTTTTCGAGCGGTGAAATCTTCTGTGCTGGAAACATTCTCCGCGGAGACGATCTTTCTATTCATGGTGAAATCTCCCGCCGGCGCTCTTTGGAAAGATTTCTTCTTTCCTTGTTCTTGTTTGTCTTCTTTGACTTCGCAATACTCTTGTTCGACGCAGTTCTCGACCCATAATTTGTCAGTTTCCGCTTTGGAGAGTGTTTTTCCTTGTTGTTCTTTTTCACCTCCTTCCTCGACTTCGCAATACTCTTGTTCGATGCAGTTCTCGACCCATAATTTGTCAGTTTCTGCTTTGGTCATCGACGGTTGCTTCGATACGTCTTGCGTGGTGGGTTCATTCTTTTTCGTTTTCAATTGAAAGTCTGCGACTTGAGACTTGACTGAAAGGTTGTTCTTCTCCTTGATCAACTCGACAAACTCCTTGTTCTCGGTCATCTCCGCCATCGCGGCTTCTACTTCTCTCAATAACTTTCGTAAATCGTCTCTCTCCGTCGTCATTTCTTTCAAGGCTTGTTGCAATATTGGTACAGTGTCGCTTTTTACTTTTGCATCTTCTAATTCTCCTTTCAATCGATCCATCTCTTCGTCCGTCTCCTCGACGTCCACCATATCCGCCATGCGAGTCTCCAGTCTTCGGATCTCCGCCTTCAGTTGTTTCGCCTCTCTCTCTGCGCTTTCCATTTTCCCTTGCAGCTCCATGGATTGCATAGAACTCTCTCTTTTCAAGTTCTCCAAGTGTATTTCGGCTTTGATGAGTTTCTCTCCGTTTTCCAGAGCTTCTTTTTTCGCGGTTTCTTTTTCTTTTTCCAAACTCATCATCTCTTGAACTTTTTCTCTCAACGACTTTGTCTCCTCCAACTCCTTCTTCAACTGATCGAGTTCTTTCTCTCTCTCTCGTTTTAAGTTCTTGACTAATTCGTCGACTTCTTTAGGCGTGTACGAGTCCGCGAGTTCAATCTCCAATCCTCTCACGATCGATAACAATCGATCTCTCTCTTTGACTTTAGACTCCAATCGAGCGACTTTCCCGTTCGCCTCGTCTAAAGAGAGCTGTACCTTTGAGGACACGTCCAAAGCCTCGGAAACGGCATCGAGCATATCCTTCAACCGCTCAAACTTTTCTTTATTATTATTATTATTATTGGAAAAAGAAGAGGAAGAAGCGTTGGCGACGATGCACGATCGTCTTCTCGTCTGCGTTTTGGAAGCCTGATGGGAAGAAGAAGAAGAAGAAGGTTTTTGTTGTAGTCGTTGTACCCCCTGCTGCTGTCCGTTGTTGTCATCAAAAAAAGATGATGAATTCTTCGATACCCCTTTTGTTGTTGATGATGACGCGGCTACGACCACTTTGGTTCTTCTGCTGCTTCTCTTAATAGTGCTGTTGTTGTTAAAAGAAGAGAAGAAGATGTCGCTCGTCGCGCGAGCGTTGTTGGTCGTCGTCGCGCACGATGAAAACGCGCTCATTTTTCTTCTTTTTATGAAGAGAAAGAAGAGGGGGAAATAAATGAAGAAGAAGAAGAAGAACAACAACAACAACAACAAAAACAAAAACTGCTGCAAGAGGTCTCATCAAAAAACCTAAAAACGCAACAAACTTTCCTTCTCTGACTGATGGTTTCGGTTTCTCCTGTTCGGTGCTCAAAAAATTTGAAACAAAGCAGTTCAAACTCCACACAAGAAACAAAGAAGTTCTTTGCTGCTCGCGAAAGAGAAAGAGAGAGAACGCGAGTATTCAATCATCATGTCTTCTTCACCAAAATCATCATCTGATGTTGTTCGCGTCGTTGATGCCGCCAACGCGCCCACGTTTGAGTTCGGACACTCCGCCGGCATCACCGTCGCGAAAGTCGTTCTCTCTCCTTCAAATTTCAAAAATGATACGAACACTCCTCTTTCTTCTTCTTCTTCTTCTTCTGTGCACGTGGCGACGTGCGGGAACGATGGGTACGTGGTCGTTCGCGACTTGAGTACCAAGGAAACTATCGCGCAGCTCTCTTCTTCTTCTTCTAAAGAGAAGAAATCGACGGAAGAAGAAGAAGAAGAAGAACAGAAACCCATCAACGCGGTGGCGACGTTCCAGGACAAATATATCGCCATCGCGTCGGACGATCACTCGGTGAAACTCTTCACGAAAGAAGAAGGAGGAGAAGAAGGGGAAAAGAAGAAGTGGCAGTTTAAGAAGAACATCACGAGATTTGCTCTGCCGGCAAAGTGCGTCGCATTTTCCTCGGACGGTAAATGGATCGCCTGCGGGGGAGAGGACACCATGATTAAAGTCATCGACGTGGAAACGAGTGAAATCAAATTTTCGTTAAAAATACCTTCCAAAGGGATTAAAAGTTTGCAATTCAACGGCGAGAATAAATCGATTTTAGTCGCCTCAGACGTGGATGGGGTGATGACCGTGTGGACGTTACAACCAGATAACTCGGATAAGACGGATAAAAACGATTACGACGAGCCTGGAGACGTGAAGTTGCGAGCGACGGTGTGTCCGGTGACGGATATCGACGCCGCGGAGAGCATGAATACGGTTTCGGTAAGATTTGATGGGAAAGTTGTCGCAGTCCCGGGGCGCGAGAACAACATAGAGTTTTTCAATTTGGAAACGTTCAAAGAGATAGACGAGAGGAAGAATCTGCAGTGCTCAGATTTGGAACACGGCAACAAGGAAAACTTTTCGGTGGTGAGCTTTTCACCAAACGGGAAGTTTTGCTTCGCCGCCTCAAAGGACAAAAAGTGCATCGTTTGGAACGTGAAAAAGAACAAGCCAATCGTCGTGCTTAATGTTAGCGATACGAACGTGTGTTCCATGGACTGGATCGAAGGTGAAAATGCTGTCGTGATGACAAACGCAGATGGGGAATGGGCGAAGTGGGAAAATGTTCTATCATCCAGCGAACTTATCGCCGAGGGCGGTTCAAAGACGAACCCATTTTTCCAAGCCACGAGCGCGGACGAGTTGAGATTCTTTTCTAATGAAGAAGATTCCAAGTTTGCAACGAAAGATGCGATGCTCGACGGCGAGTTGGACGACGATGATGACATGGAAGACGATGATGGATTTGTGGAAGAAGATGAAGAAGACGAGAAAGAAAACCGCAAAAGAGAACTTGGGCGGCCTAGCGCTACGGCGCACGTCTCTGCGCCGGTTATCGTTGCGAAAGGACCGAAACCGCAAGGCTCTTTCCAAGTAAACTCGACTAAAGTGAATCCGGATACCGTTGGTGTTCAAAAGCGCAGATTTCTTTGTTACAACACTCTTGGAAGCGTCGTAGCAACCGAAGATACAAATTCTGGTTTGAAAAATGTCGAGATGTCTTTTCACGATACTTCCAGAGGTGGGCGCATGCCTACAATTACCGACGACGTAGGATACGATCTCGGCGTGTGTGGGGAAACCGGTGTTTTATTAGCTGCGAAATCGCAAATTTTCTTCAAACCGTACGAGTCATGGACAAAAGACTCAGAATGGACCTTGGAAATGCCGGAAGATGAAAGACCGACGAGTATTGCGTGTGGCGATGATTTCGTCGCGGTCGCTACTTCACAGAATATGCTTCGAATCTTTACCTCCTACGGCGCACAGAAGGAAGTTCTCAACTTTGAAGGTCCGATTGTTACGCTCGCGGCTGCTAACGATTCCTTAGCGGTGTGTTACCGAGAGCATTTTTCCGAGTGCAAGTTGAAGTTCAAAGTTTATGATGTCGAGAAGCGAATAGAAAAGTACGCAGGAAACGTACCTCTTTCTTGTCCGGACTCGGAAGAGGCCGATAAATCCCAAGAGAATATCGTTCGCTTAACGTGGATGGGCTTTGTCGAAAATTCGAGCGAAAGCGCGCTCGCGATCTGCGACTCTACTGGCATCTGCAGAATTTACTCCAAACAAACGTTCAGTGGATCTTGGGTCCCTTGCTTCGATTCGAAAAAAGCCAGAGATTCTGATTTAGAGAAGCATTGGATCGTGAGTTTATCGAATAAAGAGTGTAAAACTGTCGTCTGTAAATCTGCGGAATACGGTCCCTCGGTGAATCCGAAACCAGTTTTGAGCATTTTACCACTCTCTGTTCCGGCATTACAGTTGGAAGGATCGAGTTTTGACATCGAGGAGAAGGGGTTGACTGCAAAGTTGGCACTCAATGTGTGCAACGCCGCTGCTTCAGAGAAGCTCAGCAACGCGAATGCCAAGCGAGCGCGAGACAGAGAGCTCGCGGAAGCCAAGGCAACTTTTGACAAGGCGATGATGAAATGCCTGGTAGAAGCCGTGAAGGCTGATAGATTGGCACGAGCTGGAGATATTGCCGTCACTTTTGAGCGTCCGGCAATGGTAGATGCCGCAGCAAAGTTTGCCAAAGCCATGAAGAAATCCAACTTGGCCGAACGAATTCTCATGCTCGCGGAGGACGAAGACGACGAGGAAGATTCCTCAGACGATGAGGACGACGAGGATTCCTCGGACGAGGACGATGAAAAAGACGATGGGGAGAAAGTTAAGGACGATTTCGAGGCGGCAGCCAAAACTCCAGCTCCAAAACCTTCGTCTGTTGCGAAACAACAAAAAGTGCAAAAAGAAAACGTCGCAGTGGGATCCTCTGGGAAGAAGAGAGACTCATCAAAGTCAACGCCGTCTACTTTGAAGAAGAAAGCGCGCACGTCGGCTGGAGGGGATAAGAATCCGTTCGCTCGCAAGTAAACGATAACGAGAACAACGATGCGAAGAGCAAGAGAGCATTATTTGTGTAAAGTTACGCGTGCTGCTTTGAAGCGTTTATATATGTAGAAAACAACAACTTCTTCGTGTGTTTCGTTCAGTTATATAATAAAACAATAAAAGTAATTTTAGATGATAAGTGTATGATGAACCATTTATTCGTCCTCGTCCTCGTCCTTCTTCTTAAGCGTTGGCATGACCGTCTTCTTATCTTCGTCGTATTTGTTGTCCAAATACGCTTCGATGGCGATCCAGTAACCGGCGGTTAAAATAAGAAACTGCCACACCTCGATATCTCCGAAAACAGGATCGGTTATCGATATCGCCATCGCGGCTGAAGGCGTGAGCAAACCAACGAGCGAGGCTCCCAATCCAGACGCAAACAACACTTTATTACTGTTGCCGTTGGTATTGTTCGTAATGCTGCTATTCTTCGTATTCTTGGCTACTTCTTTTGACGACGCTGGGTGGTGTTCTTTTTCTCTTCTTCCATATCTGTTCGTGATGGTGAATTTTTGATATCCTCTCGTCCTCGTCGACGAAGACGGAGAAGAAGAAGAAGAAGAAGAGGACGGTCGTCGCGCGGCGGCAACGGCGTTCATCGTGGACGATGATGAAGTAGACGATGATGTGAGCATAGCGTTCATTCTGTAAGTAGTGAGTATTTTTATTACGATGATAAACGTTTAAAGAGGAATGAGGTTCTTCGTCCCCGGTCGAGATTTTTTGTCTGTTCTGATGACTCGTGATGAAATCTTTCAAAAAGTCGGTTCACAAGCAGCCTCTTCCATGACTTCTTCGTTGTCTGATTTTCTCCTCCTCCCTTTTGTTTGTTTTTTTTTGTCAGCTTGTTGTTGTTCGGGCAAAACTCATCATCACGTCACAAAACTATTTGTCATCATCACCTTCAAGCAGCACGCACCAAAAGAAGACAAAGAAGACTCTCTGGCTTGTCGTCGTCGTCTGTGGTGCTTCTTTCTGTCCTGTCCCTTCCTGCTTCTCCGCTCTGATAATAAAATATTAATACTAATAAGAACAATATAATAATAAGAGAGTTAAGATACTTTTACCCGCAGTTGATTTTTCGTTTGCGGCTGAAACACATTTTTTTACGGGAAGAAGAAGGAAAGCAAGGAAGAGAGTCAACGAACGATTCGATTTGAATCACTGGTTTAGGAGGAACCTTCTTTCTTACTTCGTCGTTTAAGTAAGACCCGTTCGTGTTCCTGTTTCATCGAGGAATCCCCGAGAAGAAAGAGAACGAGAGAACAAGAGAGAAAATTCGAGAAGAAGACCTCGTTTTTCCTGTTGAAGAAGAAGAGAGAGAACGCGAGGCGAGCGAGTACGGATACTTTTGTCGAACGTCTCCACCTAAATTAAACGAAAAGGCTATACCAGCACAGATATATATATATATATAAGCAGAAAGAATATATGCCCTCAGCAGAAGACGATTTCTTGGTGAGAGGTTCTTCGGGCATGTTGCAACAGAAAAGGTCGTCGCGGAACATGATCGCGAGTCCACACCGCAAAGACGGCATCATCGGTGCTTCTTCAGGAGAGACTTCGAGTAGTAACGGAAAAGAGGTCTCCGTGGAAACCATTTTAGACGACTTGGTAAATCTGGTGAGCTCGTTAGAAAACGTATCGAAAGGGTTAAAGTACATGGGTGACGAAGCTTCGGTTGAGGTGAAAAAACTCACGGCCGAAGCCGATAAACTGACGATTTTATTAGATGATATGCTCGATTATCCCGGAGCGCAAGCGGTGATCGTAGGTACAAAGATTCCAACAGAAATAGCGAAAGGAATCAAAGGTGTCTCGAAGAGCTTGAAGCAGTACGAGAGAAACGTGAACGACCAGCTTAAAAAGTTTGAAACGGAACTCAAGAACGAAGCCAAGGAGAGAAAAGAGAGAAATAGCAACATTAGCACGAATAACGGAATGTCAACACCAGTAAAAAATGGAAACGGTGACGGCAAAAAAAACAACGACGACTTACGAACTCCGTCTCCGATGACGAAGAAGAAGGACAACGGTAAAGATGATACTAATAATCTAGATGAATCGGCGAGTTCATCCAACGGAGGTATGGGCTTCCTGAGCGGTTTGTTCTCTCCGAGCAGTTCCAATCTCAATCACAATAAAGAGGGCAAGAACGACGCGGATGCTGGAAGCAACAAGAGTTTCGCCAGTTATCACATCACATACGTCTTGGAAACTCTATCGACCAAAGCAGGCGTGTTGAGATGGAACGAAACCGAGGCGAGCGCGGAGCAAAGAATCCAGGAATCGAAACTCGCAGAAGCGGGAGAATTGAGGGACGAAAAGCCTGGAGGATGTTTCGGAGGATGCTTTGGAAAGAAGAGACCGATACCGAATTCTAAACAACCACCGTCTTCTCAACGAAGTAGTAGCAAATATAATAGCAATAGTATTCGCGGGAACAACAGTTCTCGAAAATGATTTAATTTAATGTAAGTTAATTAGCAGCCAAAATCAAAGTACACAAAACGCGCAAAAATTTCCTTCTAAACAAATGAAGTACTTGCTCAAAGTATTTGTGAAGTTCCCCGAATTTTATTTAGTTATTGTTTCCATCTTGAAATTGTACACATTAGAAGTAAGATGTAAATAATTCAATAAATAACTAATAAATTAAAAACCACTTTCCCCAAATCTACGAAATATCAGTAATAGGCTACTAATTTTATCTTTATATCCTTATTTACTTTAGCATTATAATTTATGTTCAATTTGGGGATGAACTATACATTCATGATCAAAATGAATGAAAAATTCTAAAACTTTTATTATTTATTTTGCTATTATTCCGTAAATTTTAATTATTCTCGCGTATGACTCGGTATTTCCCAAACATAATTTCGTCAATATAAATAATTAATATGATTGTGTATGAATGTGTATGAAAAGTATGAAAAACATATCAATATGATGGGGAAAAGTGAAAGAATATTTTTTAATTTTTTAATTTTTGTCAGGTCACCAACTAATACGTCACAAGAAGAAAAAAAGCCGTACATATTCTGAGCGAGAATGAACGCTCGTCTTCTCCCCAACGCGCCAACTGCGCGATTGACGTCTCTATCTTTACCCTCTTCTTCTTCTCCTTCCTCCTCGTCGGCGTCTTCTTCTTTGTCGTCGAGACATTTTCATACGAATGGATTTCTTTCTCGAGATTCTCGAGCGAGACGACGACAACAACATCAACAAAGGAATCATCGTTTAAACAACAAACGCGTCTCCTACGCCTCCGACAACTACGTCAAAAATGTCGCTTCGGTTGAAACGCGAGTTCCACTCAAGATCTGCTGGCAATTGTGGCAAGATCGAACCAGGATTCCGAATTGGATGCCTTGGATAGCAAAAGTGGAATACGACGACATAGACAAGACGAAAACCAAGTGGATTTTAGAGACCGAACAGTTTGGTCAAAAACTTCAATTTTCTTGGACGGCGAAAGACTTGGAACCGGTGGAATACGAGCGAATAGCCTGGAAGTCCGAGGACGGTTTAAGAAATAGAGGATCCGTCACGTTCAAAGACGTTGGAAACAATAGCACGAAGATAGAAATGATGATCGAATACGAGGTTCCTGCGGTATTGAAACCAGTCGGAGAACTCGTCAGCCCGCTCGTCGGCTCCATCATAGGAAAAGACTTGGAACGATTCGACGAGTTTGCGCGCAAAGTCGAGAAGCAGTTGTTGAAAAAGTAATCGAGCGATTCCTACCACTTCTACTACTTCTACTACTACATCTACTACATGTAATGCTAACTTCTATCTAACTCTCTAATGCAACGCTATTTTATCTTGAACTAAACTATCGATTTTAAATCTATTTCTGCGACTTTGACGCCTTGATCGAGACTCGTCAAGCCTTTCCTTTTCCCCAAGTAAAAGCGAGTGTACGCCACTAAAACGCTCGAGGCGTCTTTCTGCGCCATGTAAGGGTAATGAATTCGTGGCGCTTCGTAGCCAATCTCATCTTCCAACCTCGCAATCGTTTCCCACTCGTTTCCATCGCCATCTCTAGATATTGCCACGTGTAAATGCGTTCTACACGCTCGGCACTTCGTGGCGCCTCTTCGCGACCGATATTGATTTTTCATGTTGTTGAACGCAAGCAATAACTCCCCGTTTGGCTCTAACCGCATTAAGAACACCTTCGAATTCGGGTTCGGAACTGGCATTGGTTCGGGTTCTGTCCATGATTTTCCTTCGTCTTTAGAGTACGATTTATACAAACATCCCACGCGAGTTCGAAAGACTTGGATGATCCTTCCGTCGTTCAACTCGGCAATCGAACCTTCAATCAAGCTCGTGTTCGATTGCGTGATTTGACCTCTCGGTTGCCACGTTTTCCCACGATTTTCGGAAACCAAAACACCTGAAAATGGTTGCGCTCCAGTCATGCATCTCGATCGTTTATTCCATCGACAATCTGGTCCGCTGGAACCTTTGAATTCTGGTTTGCGAGTACACGTTCCGTCTTCGATGGCGTTTTGTTGTTCTCTCCAATACGGAAGTACCCAGTGTCCAGTCTTCTTCATAACAATCAGCGAGTTCGCGATAACTTTCGGTATCCCTCCTCCTTCATCTTGAGACAAAATCGTCACCGCTTTCGTCCATTTGTTCTCAGCTGGGTCTCCGATGGATTTTATGTATTTAATATCTCCTCCCGGTACCCACAACGACTTCGGCGTGTGATGGCACATCTCCGCGTGCGAGTCGACTTCGCAAACTTCACCTTTTGGGCACTGTGGAGGTTTACACGGAATCGCTTTCTTGCACCCAGTAGATTCAGAGTAAAACACGTACACTTGATTGTTATCTATGTGTACGACTGGACTCCAAACCGCAGCGTCGTTATATATCGGCAACTTCACCGGCGGCGTCCATCGTTTTCCCTCTAAATCCTTCGATTGCGTGTACTCGATGTGCTGGTCTTGTAATCCCTCCGTCGCTAACTTATACTCGTAATACGTGGCATCTCCACCATCACCACCACCGTTACCATCGTCTCCTCCTCCTCCATCGCTACCATCAACATCTTTCTTTGCCGCCGGTGCTGCCTGATAAAGTAAAATCATCCGCTCGTCTTTCATCTTTGCAATCGTCGCCATGTGCGCGTATCTTAAATCTTCGTCGAACCGTTTCACGTACGTGCTGTGTTTAATAATCATCTCGTTCTTCTCGTCTCTCGAATCCACTGAACTTCCACCACCCCCACCACTATCGAACACTTGTTTACTCAGCGTCGTCTGCGAAGGTAACTCTGATTCGCATTTATCTAAATGTCTGCACTCCGGGTGCAACGCGAAAAACAGTCTCGTTTCTCTCCACGACGCAATCTCAAACTGAAACTTACACGACGAGCTCGCGCCTCCCAAGGAGGACTGCAATCCCAGAAACTGTAAATCTAACGGGTCCGCCGAAACCGAGGATTGACTCTCTTCTTCTAAAAAGATTTCCTCCAGAGCGCGCAAGTTTTCTTCGTTGTCTTTGTTGTTGTCTTTGTTGTTGTTGTTCTTTGACGAGAAAAATAATCCGTCACCATTCGTACCGGTTTTCTTCTCTTGAATGTTAAAACCATCACCGTTACCACGACTCCTACTTTTAAAGGAGGAGGAAGATGCAGAGGAGGAGTTAAAAAAAGAGGCGAGAAAGAAGTAGACGAAGACCAAAAACAGAAGGACGACGACGAATTCTCTCTTTTTCTTCATCTTCGTAAGTCTTTTAGTCTTTTACTAAGATGTGAGTTGTGATTTGTGGTGTACTTGTTTCATTACAAAGACAGAAGTTTTGATGAGTACATTGACGAGAGGAGAATTTTATTCATTTTTTCTCTTAAAAAAAAAAGGGCAGACAGACAGACAAAAACAACTTCACTTCTTCACATCAACGAAGAAGAAAAGAGAGTTTGTAGAAGAAATTTTAAGAAGAATGTTGGTGGTGTTGAAACCAATAAAGTGCGAGTTGGAAATAGCCAAAGGGGTTCGGGCGAAAGGGGAAGCTTCAGTGACCGAACGAGACGTCGTTTTCAACGCCGCCGAGAAGAGCAGCGATGATGAGAGCTCTTCGTTTAAAGGCGCGAAAGTTATTTCCATTGAATCCGTGACGAACCAACAAAAATCAAAAGCGAAGAAAGGAGCGGACTATTTCGCTCTGAGAGTGAGTCACGACAGTTCGGGAGGAGGAGGAGGAGGAGGAGGAGGAGGAGGAGCGATTGTCCTTCGATTTGAGACCGAAAAGGACAGAGATGACATCTCAAAGGCGATTAAAGAGCAAAAGACGAAAATAGACGTGGAGAAAGCGTCGATGCCGTCGAGAGTGGAACAAGAGGCGAGAAGACAACTGTTGGAGACGAACCCAGATTTGAAAGAACTTTTCGACGCGACGGTTGGCCAAGGCATAATATCGGAGGCGGAATTCTGGGATGCGCGACGAAAAAAGCTATCCTCGATCGCTTCGCGCCTAGGATTAACGCAAAAGACGGGATTAAAGAGCGAGATGGATGCGGACGATATCGGCGCGAGGGACGGCGCTTCGGTAGAGAGAGATAAAATACGAGCCACGTTAACTTCGGAAAAAATGCACCGAATCTTTGCCGAACGTCCGGGAGTTAGAAAAGCATTCATAGATAACTGCGTGAAACGTAAGGAGTTGACAGAGAGGGAGTTTTGGCACCGGTTTTTAAAGTCAGAGTACATGAAGAAGATGCGAGACGGTGGCGAGGCGCAATCCGAAGCCGAAAAGAACGATTTGATTTTGTTCTCCAGACGTTTAGAAGACGAGGCGGGGAAAAGGAAACAAGTCGAGTCCGTGAGTGAGTTTGTAAACTTACAGGCGGATAAGGACGATACGCTCGTCACCGGGCAATCCGCGTACGGCGTTTTCGATCGTTACCAAGGAACGAAGGAACAAGTCAAGAAAAAAGTTGGGAAAGGCGCGGCTGGAGGTCAAGCGACTACTTTTGTCGGCGACGATGACTCGCTCTCGAAGATGGACATCGCGAGAGACTTAAATAGACACGGTGAAGTCGTGCTTCGAGGGAGACCGAAAGGCGACGATTCAGTCGCAACGAATGCGACAACCGCAGCGATGATTGCAGAAAAGGAAGACAAAGACGCGTTGGAAGACCGATTGAAAAAGATTTCGATGGCGAGTAAACGACTCAAAGATGGTGATGCGGATAGAGATGGAGATGATAACGTCAGCGATGACGACGCAGAAGAGCTTCGATTGGAAGATTTGAATCGAGAGGAGGAAGAACCGAAAAAAATGGAACTCGCAGTGGCTGATGCTTCGGCGTATTTCCGCAAGAAAAAATCTACAGAAACGACAGTTGCAAAGAAATCAACGACAAAGTCAAAGCAGGATAAAACGAAAAGGAAACGAGACGAAGCGGAAATAGAAGCAAAATCATTTGCACAAGCTATTGAGTTAGCGCGTTCTTTTGGTAAAGAAGAAAACGAAGTGAAAGATGAAGAACTGGATGGATTGGCCGCTTTGAAAACATTGGAGTCTATCACGCAGTCGCTCTGGCGCCACGAGAGCGAAACAACCTCACACATTTCTTCTTTCGATTCATTCTCTTCCTTAGAGAAGACTGAAGACGGCGACAATCGCCAGCGCTTACTTTCGGAGAGCGAAGCGCTCGCGTTGAAGAAAATTGCCGCGAAAGTCGAAGAATATTTGATTCACTTTTGGCGAAAAGCGCCGTTCGTTACTGCCACCGCGTGGGAGTCTGCGAGCAAACTCAACGATGCGTTGGGCGAACTTTACGATGCAATTTCGAATTTAAAATCAGCGTTATCGGGAGAAAAGCGCAACGAGGCTTCTCGAAGAGTTCGTTCAATTTTAAGATCGATGGACGCTGCGTTTGCGTATTACGACGAGGAGAAGGAAAACCGAAAGGCCAGTTACGACGCTTTCTTGAAGGCTCGACAGCAATCCGAAGCTACCGCGGCTGGTGGCGCTAAATAATAGAATAGAAAATTAGTTTTAAGTAGCACAGAAAGAGCTTAGCAATGTAGAACTGTTGCAATCAGAAATGATTTATTAAACCGCATCTTAAAGCGCAAGTTTATTAGGAGTTTAGAATTAGAATTTTTTCCTCATAACATCAAGACACACAGAAACACTTCCCTCAAATTTCTCAAGCAACCACCACCCTATTTATATTATTAGTACCAAAGCAGGGAAGATTGAAAATGTTCCGTCGCGGCGCGAATCGAGCTTCTCTTGACGCGCTCTGTGAGCTGTTCTCGCGGTTTCCCGCGAACGCGACGTCCATTCCTAAATCTTCTTCCATTGCCTCGACTTCATCGTCGCCGATGAGGACGATGATGAAGTCGATGGTGATGGTGATGCAGCAACAACATCAACACAAAAGAAGAATCAGCTCTTGGCTTTTTACGCCTTCTTCTTCGTCGGTCGCGACTTCTTTTAGCCCCGATAATAAAAGAGAACGAGACACCTTCTCTCGCGGACGCTGTTGTTATTATTCGACGAAAACGAAGAGAACGTGGACGAAACGAAGAAGCCTTTCAGCCGCGAAGAACAAGAAACTGCCTCCGCCGTTTAGTGAGACGACCACGTATAAAATACGAAAACCAAAGAAAGGAGAAGAGCTAGCTCGAGAACCGTTCTTCGCGAATGTGATCGTCGAACGACTCCCAGTGGTTGAATCCTTACCAGAAGAGTGGGAAAAAGAGTACGAAGACTGGTCCAGAGAATACAACGAACAGTTTCAGAAAATTATGCCGGACGAACTGATCGCGGCGAAAGTGCCCGTGGAGAGTACCGAAGGCGAAGAAGGCGAAGCGGGAACGCTAGAGCAGTTTCAACCGGCGAGCGTTGAGACGAACGAGGAAGACAATGTGAAAACCACGAATAGAAAATTGCGCGAGTTTTTGTTTCTAGTCGTCAAGGAGAAAGGAAAAGAGACGTGGGGGTTCCCGCGAGCTGAGAGAAAAGACGATTGGACGATGCGCTTAACCGCGGAGAATGCGGTTGAAAAGGCGTTCAAGAATGCGAAAATGTTTAAAGGATTCGTCGGTAAAAAGAAATCAAGTGATAGTAGTGATAGTAGTAATGGTGACGAGGAAGAGGAAGACTTTAGCGAGTATAGCGAGGGAGGAGGTTTAGAATACCAGATGGTTGGGAACTGTCCCATGGCGCACTATGCGCTTGAAGACGGCACAAACTTTTATCATCGGGCGACCTATTTAGATGGAGAAGTCGCGTTATCGTCCAGCGTGGACGATTTCGCGTGGGTCACGAAGGAGGAAATGAAGTCGTACATCTCGGA
Source organism: Bathycoccus prasinos (assembly GCF_002220235.1). Classification (NCBI taxonomy): domain Eukaryota; kingdom Viridiplantae; phylum Chlorophyta; class Mamiellophyceae; order Mamiellales; family Bathycoccaceae; genus Bathycoccus; species Bathycoccus prasinos. Next base: position 155,486 of record NC_024003.1, read on the forward strand.
TGAGAGCGAATACGCGCTCTTTTTACGCATGGTTTAGAAGAAATATTTTTTTACCGCTATTATTTAGAACGAACAAAAGACTTCGAAAAACTACATCAAACTACACCCAAGGCTGAAAACTGACTTTTCTTTTTCCTCCTCGATTTCGGGGTTTACACTTTACACTCTTTCACTAAAACTCTTTTTCTACGCACAGGAACTACTTTCTCTCTCTCTCTCTCTCTCTCTCACTCTATTACTCTTATTACTCTTATTATTAAACGTTCGTATCTGGTGGCGTCCATTGGGTCTTCCCTAACTTTGCGTTATGATAATACGGGCGTCCTAAGTTATCGTAATACACCAACCACCCGTCTTTCTTTTTAGTCGTATTTTTGTTCTTCCCTTCTTCTTCTTCTTCTTTCGTTTGTTTCGCTCGCATTTTCTCGTCCAACTTTTTCGCCTCTACTTCCTCCTCTTCGCTCTCGCTCACGTCCTCGCCTCGATTTCTCTTCTCTCTTTTATCGATTTTCTTTCGCATCTTCGCTGCGTACGCTTTTGCCTCTCTCGCGATCTGGTTGTAATCCGGTTCTTCTCTTCTCTTCGCGTACTCAAACTGTTCGAATTGAAACATTTCTTTCGGCCATTTTCTGGACCAATCGACGTTGCCGTTCACGCAGTTCATGGCTTGGTGGCCTTCGATGCCGCATATGTTGCACGCGTGGATGCTCGATCCCGCTGGTCGTCGTAATTTGTGGTGTTTTTCCATCTTTCTATGCCACTTGAAACAGAGAGAAGAAAACAGACGCGTTTCTGCTCTTTCTTGTTTTGACGATTTTGAGGGGAGTTTCTTGAGGAAGACAGACGAACGAAATTTTCGTTCGAAAAAAGACCAAAGGAGAAGACCCACCAAAAACAAAACTCAGCACATCCTCACACATTTAGCTAGTCTTTACACACACACACATCATGGTCAACGTGCGTCCACTTTAAACGATATTGTTTTTCTTCTCAAACGCGACGCAACTTTACGACGATTCTGCGTTCGCGTCTGGGCGTATCCTTTCTTTTTTTAATACGCGCGCGCACAATTTTTCCACCTCCGCGAAACGACTTTGAATCATCAGTGGTAGTTTAGCGAGAAATTTCCGGAAACTAACCCCACGCGGTCTCTTCCGAACATCATACACAGGTTCCAAAAACTCGACGAACGTATTGCAAGGGATGCAAGAAGCACGCGATCCAAAAAGTGACGCAGTACAAAACCGGGAAGGCGTCTTTGTACGCGCAAGGTACGCAAAATTTCTCCCATTTTTTTGCGTCGTTGTGTAAAACGCGCGCGCGCGAGTGAAATTCGACCGGGAATAGACGGTGACGCGAAGGTCTAGAGTTTGAAAAAGTCGACGAATGGCAAAGTGCAGACTTTTGTGCGTGCGATGAAATGAAAAGAGTGCACGCCTTAGCGGTTTGGGTGCTTTCCTAGCGCGTACGCGTTGGTGAGATTTTTCACCGAAGAGGGTCAAAAACGCAGAAACTCTCCCTTTCGAGGAGGAAACAAAGTCTCGCTCGCGCGATTGGAACGAAGCGCACGCACGCGTTTAATATTCTTTTTTACTCACACGACTTCTCTATTTTATCATCTGCAGGTAAACGCCGTTACGACAGAAAACAATCTGGTTACGGGGGTCAAACCAAACCAGTGTTTCACAAAAAAGCAAAGACCACGAAGAAGATCGTCTTGAAACTTACCTGCAACACGTGCAAGCGCTCGTGCATGCACAAAATCAAACGTTGCAAGACGTTTGAAATCGGTGGGGACGCAAAGAGTAAGGGTGGTGTCCACGGTTAATTGACGCGTGTTTGTGTAAGATTTATTCTAATCATCAATCACGTTGTCGTGTATATCGGGGGCGCGTTGTGCTCCGCTCGCGATTCGTATTCCTAAACTTTTCTCTCGCTACATCCGTTTCTCGTCTACCTTTATTCGAGAGCGCTTAGAGAGAAAAAACTCTTTCACGAATCGCGCGGTGCGGGCCATCGACTCCTCACATCACAGCAGTTATAGTCGTTTTTAGCTTTATCTAGTAGCCTGGTTGTCAGTGTGTTTTATATTGAGATATATTACAACAAATAAGTATTTTACTCCTCCGTCTTCCTCTCTCTCTTTGCTTTTCTTTGCTCCCTTTTTTGTTTCTGAGCTCCCAAAAAACGAGACCAAAACAACACCAAAAATTTTCATCCAGCCTTTTCCCCATTCTCTCCTCCTCTCGTTTCCGCGCGAGCGTGTGTGTTTGTACATCAATCATCACACAAAATGGCGGAACCAGGGAAGAAATACGTCGATGGTGCCGATTACTACGGCGATACCACGTATCTGTGGCGAAACATGAAGGTTTTGGGTATCATCACTTGCTGTAAGTATGCGTCGTGTGCGCACCGCACGTCCCTTGGATTTGCCGCGGGAAGATTTTAGAGGAGGATTTTGAGAGGGATCTCTTTTTCTCTCCTCTTCTCTCTCTCGTTCGTTGTAAAAACATCGTCGCGTTTACGCATCGTTCGTTCGCACCTTCAACGCGATGTTGTTTCTTACGCTAAATTACAACTTTGATCTCTCTCTCTCTCTCTCTCTTTCTCTCTCGTGTGTATTAAAACAACAGATTGCATCATCGGGTCGCAACTTTCCGTGGTGAATAAAATTGCCGTCACCGATATCCCTGTCCCTAATGTTATTTTGGTCATTCAATTCGCGACGGCGTCGTTTTTGCTCGGCTTAGCGCACATGTTTGGAATGATTAAGTTGGAGAATATCAACATGAGAACGTGTATTGGATTTTTACCGTTCGTGGCGTGTTTCTTTGCTCTTTTGAGCTCGGGTATGTGGGTGATGAAAGTCGCTCCTTTAGAGACGTTTATCGCGTTCAAGTCGACGACACCCATTGTCTTGTCAATGTTAGATTATATGTTCATGGGGAGAACATTTCCAAGCTTGAAGTCACTCTGTGCGATGGCTGGTATCACCGGCGGGGCGGTTTGGTACGTATCTGGCGATGTTAAATCGGAAAAAATTGCATACCTGTACTGCGCAGTTTTTGTTTTCATGGCGTGCATCGAAGGGGGGGTTGCAAAAGATACGATTAATAGATATCAAATGAACTCGTGGTCGAGAACATTTTTGGTGAACACTTTGTCGATACCGGTCGGTATCGTTTTGTCTCTCCTTACCGGTGAAGCTGAAAACGTGAAAAATGGCATGGACGCGAACGGAAACGCGTTGAAATTTGGAAACCGAGGACTTATTGCGTTGGTGTGCTCGTGTTTTTTTGGCGTTGGGATGGGTCTTTTTACCATGCTCATCAGAGATGCGTTGAGTGCAACTTCGTGTGCGGTTGTTGCGACGTGCAACAAGTTTCTCGCCGAGGTTGTGAACTTTTTCATCTGGAAAAACCATGCCTCACTGGAAGGCGCGGGGGCGGTGTGCTTGATCATGGCGAGTGGTATTTTTTACGAGCAGGCGCAGTTACGACCGGGGGAGACCGGCTTCAACCCAAAAACAATATTGCCTTGCATACCTCGAAGGGTTTTAGGTATCGTTCCTGACGAAGAAGGAGTCAGAGAAGGCCTCTTAGGAAAGTAAAAGCGCTGTTTTATTCACGGTGGTTATTTTTGCGTGCTGTATTAAATTTAGAGTTAATTCAGGCAGTGAGTGAGAGTTGCGCGCAAGCTCGTTTGTAATGTCAATCTATATATACTGTATATATGTAGTTTCAACTTCAACAAAAACTGATTTAAAGTATGCTATCCATTTGCGTGAACACGGCATCGACGTCTTCAATTTCCAAAATTTTATCCAACAGGACTTCGTTGGCTTCCGCATCTTCCTCAGAAACTTCTACGTTTGCTAATGGTAACAACTTTAATCCAGAGTTCTCGGCGTCTACATCAAATCCACCATCAATCAACGAATCTCTCACGCTCGCAAATGACTGGTATTCCGCGATAACAACGTAACCATCCTCGGAAAATTCGTCGTTCTCCTTCACATCGTCTGCGCCAGCCTCAATGGCTGCTTCAAAAATCGCATCTTCGTCCCCGGATTTCAAATACACGAGACCTTTTCGTTCGAAGTTAAACAACACCGAACCGGACTCGGCCATTTTCCCGCCACCTTTCTTAACCGCCGCTGGGATGTCTCCGGCGCATCGATTCACGTTATCTGATAACACTTCCATGACGATGCCGACGCCGCCGTGTCCGTAACACTCGTACGTCAACTCCATGAAATCGCCGCCTTTTGCCTCGCCCGCCTTCTTCAAGTTTCTCTCGATTAAATCCGCTGGCACAGACATTCTTTTCGCATCTTTTAAAATGCCTTGCAAACGCACGTTATCCGTCCCCGTCCCGCCTTCTTTCGCCGCCCGCGCGATTTCTTTCCCAAACTTCCCATACAACTTTGTTCGAATGGCATCGTTTTTGTTCTTCGTTTGTGCAACCTTCGCGGCTTTTCTGCCCATGTATACCCTCGTATCTCTTTTCGGAGTATTTCCTGCTCTGTTGTTCTGTTGTTGTGTTCTCGTCATCGTTCTCGTCGTCGTCGTCATCGTCGACGAACGCTTCATGCTTAAAGTAGAAGACGACGTTGCCGATGGTGTTGTTGGTAATGCCGTCAAACAAGTCGCCGACATCATTTTTTATTTGTTGTGCTCTCTCTGCGTCCTTTATGAAGATGACTCTTCGTTCGTTCTCGAAGAGAAAAAGGATCGTGCGCGCGTGTGTGGTGTCTGTGCGTGTATTATAGAGACAGAAGAACGCAGTGCGAAGGAGTGCGCGCGTGCTTCTCCTCTTTTGATTTGAGGTAACTTTTTTTAAGCAGAACACTTTATCCAGAGGTATATAATAAGAGAGAGAGACTATGAGTAGACAGGTAGAGAGAGGAGCAGGGAGAACTCATCCCTCGAGACTCGAGACTCTCATCAGTTAAGAAGGACTTTTGTGAGAAGACAGAATTTAGAGATAAATTTTTCCACAAGAATAATAATCGGGATACACACGCGCGCGTTGAGTGAAAGAGAGTAAGAAGAGTCTTCGTAATCATCATCATCATCATCATGCGGAGGTGCGCGCACACCGCGTTGTTCACGAAGATGGTCGCCTCGACGACGGAGATGTCTTCTTCTCAAAAGATGACGACGATAATTCGGCAGTCTTTTTCTTCTTTTGGCGGCAAGCTGGTGGAAGAAGAACAATCATCTTCTTTGCCTGACTTTCGCGACGGAAAGACGAGGAGTTGGAGCGCTGCGAGTAATAACAGCAGCAGTAGTCGACGAAGATACCATCACCAAAGCCAACGCTGCTACTCTGGAAGAGGTGGAGTATTATTGAACGACACACACGACGTATCGAGAGGAAGAAGAGAAAAAAATTCTTTTGGAAGTAGAAGAGGAGGAGGAAGAACCTTCGTTTCGTCCTCTACGTCTCTGTTCGCGAAGACGTATTACGATACTCTAGATGTTCCAAAAAGCGCCTCTCAAGGCGAGATTAAGAAGGCGTATTATAAATTAGCGAAGAAATACCACCCAGACTCTTCCGGAAAAGCGAAAGATGATGCCACGGAGAAGAAGTTTCAAGAAGTGCAGAAGGCGTACGAGTGTTTGAAAGACCAAAACCAGCGACAGACGTACGACGCGGTGGGGCACGACACGTACGAACAAATGCAAAATGGAGGAGGTGGTGGTGGTGGAGGAGGAGGGGGACAAAGTGCATACGGTCAAGGCGGTGGTTTCCAAGGATTTCAAGGTTTTGGAGGACCTGGGGGAGGATTTAGAGTGCATTACGAGGGTGATATGGGCGACGGAGATCCTTTCGAGTCTCTCTTTGGGCAGATGTTTGGCGGCGGGCAAGGACAGTCTCCGTTTGGGCGTCAATCGTTCGATGTGCAAGGTCAAACGACGATTACTCTAAAAGAAGTCTATTTTGGAGCGAAAAAGACTTTGAGAGTGCCAGATACTATCGTTCAAGATAAGGATGGAAAGAGGAAAACAGTGAAAGGCAGGGACGTTGTGGTTGATATCCCACCCGGGATTGAAGACGGACAGAGATTGAGATTGCACGGACAAGGTATCGATCCGGAAGTGCAAGGACGACAACCAGGAAGTTTATACGTTACCGTTCGAGTATTAGAGGATCCGAAGTTTGATCGAGTAGGTGCTGATATCGTCACTTCGGTTTCGTTAAATCTCACGGAGGCTATTTTTGGTGGCGAAGTGAAAACTACAACCCCAGGCGAGGATATTTTGAGAGTGAAAGTAAAGCCCGGAACTCAACACAACGATCGCGTCCGGTTGAGAGGGAGAGGTTTACCTACAGTACTCGATGGTTTAGGCATGTATAAGGGAGACATGTACGTCAGGTTTAAAGTCAAAGTGCCGAAAACGGTCGATATGAATGAAGAACAAGAACAGTTGTTGAGACGATACGCTGAGATTGAAGCGGAAAAGAACGCTAGCAAGGATACAACAAGTACTTCGTCTTCGTCATCATCGAAAAATAGTAATAGCGCGGATACTTCGGACACCGCAAACAATAGTAATAGCAGTAGCAGTAGCAAATTTACTGCGAGAGGATCGACGAGTGAAACAGGAGAGGAGGAGGAGGGGGAGGAGGAGCAGCAACGGCAGCAGCAGCAACACAAAGACAAAGAAACGACAGCTTAAAAAAGCAAGCCAAGCTTTTGTCTGGAAAGTATAAAACAACGGCACGTATAAGAATAAAAAGAAAAGAGAACGAAGGTGATCGCGACAACAGTTTTTAATAATTATTATTATATATAAGATGAAGTATTTTCGATTATAGTTTACATAAGGTGCTTTCGGCAGTCTCTCCTTTTTTTTGCCGCGAAAGCCTTCTATTATAAGAATACAAGTACTTGTCGTCGCGAGAAGTTACTACCGCGGTCCTGCTCCCTTCAAACGATCGAGCGTCTGGAGCGCTTTGTCCATCTTTTCAGCGGCGTCTTCAAAAGCGTGGAATTTGTTCTTTGCGGATGAAACGCGTTCAATTTTAATCCCAGATAGCCGTAAAAACGCGTTCTTCAAATCCGCCTTGTTCTCTAAATTCTTCTCGATATCGCTCACAGACATGGTCTGAATCGCTTGCTGATACTTCTTTGCCGTTTCAATAGCGTTTGCTGCACCTTCCACCGTCAAGGGTGGTTCTTTTAACATCAGTCTGTTCTTTCTGCACTCGTTTAATACGATTGGTATGCCTAAAACCGTAGCCGGTCGAATATCTTTGTTCACTTCCTTGGCGATTTCCGGCGAAAAGTGCTCGGCCATTTTCCCGACATCCTCGTACGAAATGCCCGCTTTCCTGGCCATTTCCACGATTTGAACCCCATCTACGCTCAAATCTATTATTCTTTGGTCCACCTCCAACCAAACGTGCGCATCACATCGGACGCCTCCGTCGTTTTTTTTCGTAGATTTCACGTAGCCAACTTTCACTTCAACTGTGCTCTCGTCGATGCCGTTTTCAACCAAAGCGTGCTTTAAAGCCATGGATATCACCAATGACGCGTTCTCTAATCCACACTCTGGGATAATTGACATAGCTTCAGCGCACAAACTCACCATAACTCGGTCTCTCAACGTTACCGATGGTTCGTTCAGCGCGAGCTTTATCACGCAGTCGGAAAGCGATAACGATTTCCCGTCCGAAGTTCGAATTTCTCGCTCGAGCTTTTCGTATAAGCTCACGGACTGGTCGAGCTTTTTCACGTTGTTCACTTCGTTATTCGCGGCGCTGAAGAACCCAGAAGCGCTGGCTGAAAACGACGTTTTGATTCCGTCTTCTCTCTTCTTACTTTTGCTACTACCCATCGAAGTGTCGAAGCTCTTTCGAGAAGAAGAAGAAAGAGAAGAAGAAGAAGAAGAGGTGAAAGAAGTTTTTTGTGTTCCCCTCATCTTTGCCGATGATGATTTTGAACTCGCTGATGAAGCTTTTATTCCTTCTCGGCCCCTGCTCTTTCTCAACGAAGAAGAAAAAGAAGAATAAACATTGTTATTGCCCCGAGACAACGATAATACGTTTGGTCTGCCGCTGGTTGATGGTAAGCACAGCATCGCGTATATGTTATAAATAATTTTGTGTGGAGACAAGTGTTTTGAATCTTTTTTCTCCCTTTGGGCTTTGGGCAGTTTCAGCTGAATCCGCTCCCCCCTCTTTTTCGCTTTTCCTCACTTCTTTCTCTTTTTGGTCGGTCGTCCCGAAAATATTCCAGCACCCCTTTTTTGTCACAAACTGATGACACACTTTGTTCCCCGCCGCGAAACGAACAACACAACAACGACAAAAAGAGAGAAGGAAGAAGTAATAACGGCGAGAGTTTCCTTTCCTTCTGTACCTCTCGAGCGTAAGTGGTGGTGCGAATATTCTTCTCTCTCTCTCGGAACGAAAACGCGCGCTTCTATCGAGAGATATATTTTTTCTCTTCTTTTTCTCACCCCCAGAAAAGAGAGAACCGAGAAAGAAGAAGAAAGAAAAGAAGAAGAAAGAGAAGAAAAGAGGAACAATTTTTTCTCGAGAGAAAAAGACACGAGAAAAAACACAAAAAAGAAAAAAAAACCGCTCATAAACTTTGCTCCCACTCCCGGAACGTGTACAAGAAAACAGATGAAAGAAGGCACGGAACGCGAAAACGGTGTTAACGCGGGCGATGCGTGCGTAAGGTTTTGATTTTCAAGCGCGCGTGATTGATTCTTTCTTCGATGGAAAACTCGGAGTTTTTTTTTTCTTTTTGGAGGAAAAGGTTGTTTTACAATCAAGGAAAAGAGAAGAAGAAGAAGAAATTTCTTCTCGTGTTTGAACAGGCTGTTTTTGGCTGAGTGAGTGACGAGGACAGAGAGAAAAAAAAAACAAACTCGATCGAGGAAGAACAATTTTTTTTTTCTTTCGATTGAATCGCGTTCGATTTCAAATTGAATTGTCGGGTTTTCAACCGAAAAATAGACATCCTTAGACCGCTTAAAAATGTCCGGACTAAGAACAAAAAAGCGAGCGCTAAGTTAGATTTTTCGAATGTGCTTTCGTTTGTGCGATATGATCATCAATAGGATGAGCATTGTTGTGTAAAGTTGGCGATTCTGAGTGAAATTCTTATCGCTTCTTCTTCTTTTGAGTGTTGCTGGATCGATTTTAGAACGAGGAAGACGAGAAAAGTCGCGCTTGAAAAAAAATTGAAGTGCGATTCTGCGGTTGATTTTCGGTGAAAGAACGCGCATAAAAGCAGAAAACGAGTCGCATATTTGTCACTCGAGGACATCTCCGTCGTTCTGCGCGAGTAAACGACGAAAATTTGATATGAACGCGCGGTTTCGTCGCAACGATAAAACCCGCGTCGTTCGAACGAGCGCGGAAACTCCGGACCGATAGTTTCGGAAAGGAAACCTCTAAAACGCCAAAAAAGAGCGCAGGATATCGATCCTAGTTTGTTTTTTGTCACCAGAACGTGGATTTCGCTTCATAAAGATTGTTCCAACTTGGTGATTTTTGGGGACAAATAAGCGAGCTCCGAGCGAGCCGTCTCGCTCGGTTTCTCGCGTTTGACCCGCGTAAAGAACTCTGCGTCGCTTTTAAGAACTAATTTTGATTTAAATGACTTGAAACTTCTAGAGATGATAGAAAGTATATCCTTACGTCGTTTGAGATGATGCGAATACGTCAGAGCATCTTTCCATACGCGTTCACGCTCGTTATGTAATATTTTTGTTTTTCTCGATTGTGTCTTTTTCATCGCGGCGAGTTTTCGAAGAGAAGGCATTTCAAATTCGAACAAATTTTTAGTCAAAGCGCGAAATTTTTAGAAGGCCCATAGAATTCAATAAAAGAGAACAAAAACGTGATAGATCGATAGTGTATGTTGTGGTGGTTCATTAGATATCCTGACATGTATATATTTTTCTGGTTTAGATTGTTATTACAAAAGAAAAACATCGCGGTTCAAATTCGAGAATTTGAATCTTGTTATTTTTCCAACGATCTAATTTTGATTTTTTAAAAACATCCTGTCGCCGGGTGAGATACACGACCGGATTCCATCCATCCTTCCATTTGTAAAGTGTCCGTATTGAAGTGCATTTTGTAGTTTACGACGCTTACTTCTTCTTCGGGGCAGCCTTCTTGGCAGCCTTCTTCTTCGGCGCCTTCTTCTTGGCAGCCTTCTTCTTGGCCGGGGCCTTCTTCTTCGCTGCCTTCTTTTTCGGCGCAGCCTTCTTCGCTACCTTCTTGGTGGCTTTCTTCGCAACTTTCTTCGCGCCGGCCTTCTTGGCGGCTGGCTTCTTCTTCGGGGCGGCTTTCTTGGCGGCTTTAGCTGGCATATTTATATATAAGGTATGTGTACGTGTGTTTAAATTTATGACGCCAATTGGAATTTGAATTGCCCAATTATAATTGAGCGATAAAAGTTTTCGACACGATCCAGAATTTATTTTGTAACCCCCTTCGTTCTTTGGCGGCTCGCGTTTTTGGAACAGAAAAAAGAAGAAGAAGAAGAGGAACCCGAATTTTTTGGACCGACGAGAGAATTTTTTCTTTCCTTTTTTGGGCTTTTTTGGTGGTTCCCTTTTCTCTCTCTCCTCTCGAAACGAAACAACATCCTGATCAAAAACAAGAACACAAAACGACACAACAAAAAAGGAAAAGTACCTTCTTCAATCGAGCGTCGTCTTTTTGGACTCTTCCTCCTGTCGTACTTTTCAATCTCAGCGACGCATTCGCGTTCGTTCGTTTGTTCGCGTCAGATAGTAGAAGAAAAAAAAGAGCTCTCTTTTTTTTTGTCTCTTTCAAAGGCGCCGGAAAGGACGAGAAAAGAGAGGGACGAGAAACGCAAAAAAAAGCTTCTCTTTCTTTCTCTTTTTTTGATCGAAAAGGCAAAAACCTCCTTTGCAAGAGTCCCAAAAAAACAAGAAGAAGAAGAAGAAGAAAAAAAACATAAACAAAAAAGGAGAGGAGGATAAACGGTGATGTAGAGATACATTCTGGTTCAAATGAAGAACACGCTGGATCGTCATCGATTCATTACGAATATATCCCTCGCGTGGTGAACTCTGAACGAGAGTACTGACGTTTTACGAAGCGCACGAGCCGCGACATTTTTTATAATATTTTTTTTGATGAGTTTTTTCTCATTTTCATTTCTTCTCTTTTCCTCTCGTTTTTGCTGGGTGGTTTTCAAACAAGAGAAAGAGAGAGAAGAGAGCGCGAGAGGACAAATTTTCTTCTCTTCCTTCGAACACAACAAAAAGAGAAAAAATACGTGTTCTGTCTGCGCAGTAAAAGTCGCGCAGACGTGCGATATAAAAACCGATCATCAAAACAGACGACGAACGCGCTTTGTGTATCCTCCTCGTGGGCGTTTTCTTCTCTGCACTTGAAGCCGCTTCGACATTTCTACTCGCGCGCGAGGAATATATTTTATTACGTATGGTTTTCTTTTCTTTCTTCTTTCTTTGGTTTTGATGAGTGACTCTTCTCTTTTTTTCTTTTTTCTTCTTGCAAAAAAAACAGAGGAGGTCTCTCGCGTTTTGGTCTTTCCAGAAAAAAGAGAAGAGAAAGAAGAAGAAGAAAGATTTTTTTCTCTTCTCTTTTCTTCTCCTCTCTTTTTTACTCTCTTTTCTCTTTGCGCGCACGAGAACACCTCTCATCGAATCTTCTTCCGTCATACTTCAACAACGCACCATAAAACTTTAACAGAGATTGCTTCTGGTACATAAATACGCGCGCTTACAAGATATCGTCCCTCAAAACAGTCTTTATTATTCAACTAACCATTCGCGCGAACAAAACCGAAAGTGAACACCACGGTGTGTTCATATTTGCTGTTTTGGGTGATTTTTGAATTTTGGACACCCTAAATAAGCCGAGCACCCTAAACTCAGGGAAAAGAGAAGCGGAGATTCAGAAAAGTTTTCAAAAGTTTGCCCCTCTCACCACGCACGCGTCGTCGAAAATGGACGACGACACGAGTAAAGAGAACAAAACTCATAGCAATAACAACAACAACAATGGCAACAGCGCGGCGACGACGCCATCATCGGTGCGTCGTGTGTCTCTTTTTCTTTCTTCGTTATGTATCGCACTTTTCATTTCTCGCCTTCTTTGAGAGGCCAAAATTCAAACGGGAAAACTCTTTCAATTTTAACCAAAACTCACCTCTCTCTCTCTCTCTAATTAGATACTAAAGCGGGAACGAAAGCAAGCTCTCGGAGATGCGTTAGCCCCGAACGCGTCGACCAGGCGAAAAGTAGAAGAAGATAACAACAACACTGAAGAAGAAGTAGATATGGAAAACGATAATAATAATACGACGACGACGACAACGACGAGAGAATTAGTAGGAGCGCAAAAAATTCAAACTGCGGGCGTTGTTGTCGCTGATCCGCAATCGCGAACGATAGCGCAATCGCCTTCGTTCCAAGCGAAGAAGAAACGAAGACAAAGTCTCGGAGGGAGACGCGTTTCGTTCGCTCAGCCGAGAGAATTGGAGGAAGTGAGAGAGTATTACAAGGTGCGTAACGAAGAGGGACACTACCCCACAATTTTGTTTTTTTACTCAAAGAGAGAGAGAGAGAAGGGGAACAAATAACAAAAGTTGTGAATTCTTCTTTCTTCTTTCTTCTCTCTCTCTCTCTCTCTCTCGTTTATCCACCAACCATTGTTTTCGTTTTCGCGATATATTTGACGACGACGACGCAGAATATCACAGACACATCGACTGACCAACCATCATGAAACTCTTTATCACATTTATAAAACCCGTACAGGAGAGCAACAACTCGAACACAAAGACGCGCGATTCGTTTGGAACAGCGGGAGGAGGAAAAGGAGGAGCAGCATTAGATGAGACTATGCTCAACCAAAGCTTATTGAACGATTCATCAATCGTGAACGATGACGTTGATTTCCAGTTGAGTGGTTTAGAACCGTTGCAAGAGGAAGAAGAGGATGGAGACGTGGATGACGACGTCACGAGGAATCAGACAACGACTGGATTTAGCTATCAACCCACCGAAGGTTTGACGACGTCGGTTATTCCGAGCATGGCCAATTTGGTCGAAGAAGACGAAAAAGAGGACGACGATGACGAAGAAGAAGGAAGGGATAAGAATGTTGGTGCGGGAGGAAGAGGTGATGAAGGCGCGACGACAGCCTTGATTACGGAGGCGGTGCCATCAATGTCGAGATTATTGGACGAAGATGAAGAACACGATAAAGAGAATATTAGCGCCACTGAAAATCGGAGCGTGGATGCGAATGTCTCCGCAGAGCAAGTAGTGCAACAAGAAGATGAAATTACTCTCGGAAGTGTTTTGAACGTCACGGTGAACAACAACCAATCGATAGCATCGCAGTATACCTCGGGAGGAACCGAAAAATTGAACGTCACGAACTCTGTCGATGATTCGATGATGCAAAACAACAACAACAATAACAAGCAGCAACCGATTACGCCGAGTTTTACGTTTGGATTTGATAGCTCTCTTGATCCGGATCTCGTCGATAAAGATGGAAGTTCTCGAGAACATGCTACAATCACGCCGGCAACGGCGACGACGACGGCGACGAGGATGAACACAACGACGAGATTGAATAATACCACCACCAACAACACTACGACGATAAATACTGGAACAATGAATGTGACTATGGGATACGACGATGAAGACTTCGACGAGATTGACTTGAGAGCAAAAGCGAACAAGGAGATGGGAACAGAGACATACGAATTTTTGTATGGAGCAGGCGCCAACGCGACTCGAAGATTGACCGGAACGCAGCCGTTGAATTCGACTAACACGTTATCATCTTCTGCTCAAGAAACACCTTCGATGACCCTTGGGGGTAACGTGGCCAATGCGAATACTACGCAACTTCAAACGCCATTCGACGCTCCGAGTTCAAACGCAAAGAGCGAACACGATGGTTTCACTCCGGGTGAATCTACTCTTCGTATGGCAGAAGCGCTTCGTAAGCAACAGCACGGTCAGGAGGCTTTGCAAACGATGCGAATGAATTATCAAGTTGATGGAAATGACACGAATATGCATTCGGTCACGGTTACGAAAGACGATATCTTTCGTCGTCAAAGTCAAATGTACAACACGCCGGGTGCGAGATACAACAGAAATAGACGCTCATCTGCTTTGATGTTACTGGATAGATCCGAGCTCCACGGTCACTACACGCCAACGTTCGATAATGACAAGGCGCGAAACTTTGGAACGCCGGCGAGAAAAGGTGCGTTGAAAGGATTACCCGTCGAATTACCGCCGATTCCGGATGCGTTATTAGCGAAAGACGCGAAACCGTTGGAACTCTCCGATTTGTATCACGCGTGTCAAGTTTCGTTCGTTCCGGCGGAGAACATGCGACGAAGTTCAATCGCGTTTGGTCAGTTAGCGACGCTTCCGCCTCCAGAAACGTGTGAAGACGGGTTGAAGATTGTCTGTCTCGTGAATCCTTTGATTGAAGCGTTGGAATCGTTTCACGAGGATCTTGGTGAAAAAATGCACTCGTTATCCGCAGAGGTTGAGAAATTACGCTCGGAAGTCGAAATTGCGCAACCGATGTTCCTTCGTTTAGCTTCTTCGGACGATCCCCAGCACAAGCGAGAAGTTTCAAGAGCTGGTCAAGCGCTGAAGAAAAAATGCAAAATGGGAGCGAACGAACGCTTTGATCGTCGAAAGCTCAACGCGGAAACAACGGTCAATGAAGCCTTGCGTGCGCACGAAAAAATTGCCCAAAACTCCAAGGAATCCGTGCGTCAGTCGCGCGAACGTCTCGTCGAGTTGAGGCACATCGCCGAACGTAAACTCGAACTTTTGCGTAAAAAGCGTTCCGAGCAAATGCTCGCTATCGAAAATGCGAAGAAACCGGATGCTACTCGCACGGACGTTATGAATGCAGTTTTAGATTCTCGAGCAGCTTTACAGGCCGCGAATAACTTAGACATCAAGCTCGAAACGACTGTTGCCGAGAAACAGGCGAAGCAAGTTGCGCTCCCGAACGAAGTCGAGTCGTTGAAAGAGCGCGTCGAGGAGATGCGAATTGCCGTACAGAACGATCCAACTTTAGAAAACAATCAGGAATTGACGATGAATCTCACTAGAATGATTACGGCATCTTCAATGAAGGCTCTTGGAAATGGTAATAGTAGATTTTCCATAGCTGCCAATAACGCACAGACTCCAGGAAAAATGAGACTCGCGAGCCGTGTTCGTCTTTCTCAGAAAGCAAAGAAAGCTGAAAGTTTGGCGGATGACTATTCTATCATCGCATCTTTAGCTCCGTTTTCCTTGGAACGCGTCGATGGCGCCGAATCGGCGGAATTGACTTTGAGAGTTGGCGAGTTGTTTTTGGTCACTTTAGATGCGCGAACCGGCGCCGGGAGGTGCACTCTGGTTCAATCGTCCAGCGATAACAACATCAACAGCGATTCGCCGTTAGGCATTGAGAATGTGAAGAAATTTGCCGCTGCCGTAGCTGGTGCACCGTTTGCGTGGAACATCGGGGATCAAAGCTCATCCAAGATTATCATTCCTGGTGCCGGATGCTCCGGCGTTTTACAAAACGTATGCCCGAGACTGAGAGCCGCCGAGGCGATTGTAAAAGAGTGCGAAAAGTGCAGAGACGCGTTTACAAGCATTTCAAACATAGTGTTGGAAGAAGACGGGAAGATCTCGTTGACGTTTAGCGACGTCCGAAGAGGACGCATCTTAGATGTCAGTCTGGATATGAGATTAACTGTTGAAGACGCCGACGCTTCGAACGACTCCATCGGTTCGCGAGACGATGTGAAATGCGCTTTTGGATTTGGTACGAGCAAAGAAAATACGGAGAGAAGTTTGAGACGAGCGTTGCGAAGATCGAACGCTTCTGTTTTCGGCGCCAAGAAGCTGTTTTCTACGTGCAAACTCGTGGATGCAGTCGTCAGAGGCGGGGTGGATGCGACGAACGCCGCCTTTGCCGTTCCGGATTTACCGGCGAGCAAAAAGATGAGTTCGGGTAACTCTGCGCCTCTCAACACCGCCATGGTGCGCTAAATACTACATATATACACACACACACACACACTACGCTTTAGCTTTTATATTAATGTTGTTATTTCATCATCTTTATTATATACGAAGTATACTATTTACTCTCTTTCTTTGTGAAGCAAATTTGAGCACTTAAAAAACCACCAAAATCAGGTCATTTCAAACACCTTTCTTTGCTTTCTTTCGTCAGAAAAGAGAAGGAATCTTAGGACACGAATTCGAGTTAAAATCAATATCATGGGATCGACGAGCGAAGGCAGTCTCTTGCAAGAGACGCGATTGCTCTCGGATAAGATTTTGGAGACGGCGCACGTGTTGAAAACGGTCATGATGCGAGTGTCGACTTTAGAGAAGAAGATGGAGAGTTTACGAGAGGAAAATCTTTCTGAAAAATTGAAGAACAAACATTTGAATGCGGAATTGGCTCGCGAACGCAAACAATCACAAGAACAACAACGACGACAATCACAGCTACCTAATCATCATCAAAATACCAACCCCGATGATGATGGCGAGGTGGACGATGTGAAGACGCTGGTCATGATGAGACGCGCGGCAGGGAACGCGAGTACCGGAACGACGACGACGACGACGACGACACCGAATGCAGTCCCTCGTCTTCACAACGAGCACCAAAAGAATAAGATTGTTGACGTGCAAACACCAACGGCGCCTATTCCTACCACGACGACGACGACAAACGCGCTAACGCCACACGACTCGGCGCACACGACTTCAGCGCGCATACCTAAAATTGCAAAGAAAAAGGAGCGCACGTTTGCACCGAACGATCCGAGAAGAGACGCGTACGCGGCGCGAGTGCCGGCTCAGACGATTACGAACAGGGTCCCCTCTATCGATACTTCGGTGGACACTTCGGCAGAGGAGAAAAAGCGACAACTGAAGAAGGAAGTCGTTGAACGGGAACGAGAAGAACGTGCCTCGAAGAAAGCAAAGACGCGCGACGACAACAGCAGCGACGACGACGACGACGCTTTGGCGGTGAAGTTCCAAAAGAGACCGGCGAAGAAAGAAAAGAAGAAACAGAAGAAAGGCGAACAAACAGCAGGAGGCACGGTAAAACTTTCGGAGCAAGAGGAACATCACTTAAAATACGGCCACGGAAGAAGAGGCGTTCGAGTGGATACGGTGCAAGGACCGGCGTACTTTGCTTTGGATGACGACCAGCTTCTCGGGATTGGAGATAGAGTAAACGTCCATCCGTTGACGCTGTATTCTTTATTTCGATGGGACCAGCCGCCCGAATTATCGCTTCGTTCGAGACTCCTCCAAGGGACTCGTTTATTTTTAGCGCCAAGCGAGGATTGGGAATTCGATTACATACGCGAAGATGAACTGAAAGCGATCACAAAAATGTGCGAGAAAATATCCAAAGCCTCGCCAGAGTTGTGTTTCGATGATGCAAACGTCAGAGCTTTAAAGAATAAAGTTCAAGAGCTATCTAAAAACAAGGACAAGGAATCTGCGGATCATTATTTCGTATCCCTGCCCTTTTATCGAGCGGTTAAAGAGATAATAAAAAACCAGAGCGCTACGAAAGATCATTTAGAGCGAGCAGAGAAAAAGTTTGCGCAACTTTGGCAAGCGGCGGGATTTTTAGAACCGGAGAGAAACGCGGCAACTGTTAGAAGCTTCGAAGAGCAAAGAAAAGCGTTTGAAGACCTCATCCAGTGGAATAGAGATGGCGGTAAATAAATTAGCAGTATACATCAACATATACTGTACCATGGTACCTAGGAACCGTTTACGTGTGCGAGATTAGAATTTGTAAATGTGGAACAACATACACCCCAATTTTTTAAAGAATTTTTATCACTTGTTCTTATACTCTTCGTCAAGCGCCATCACCAGTTTTCCCCCGCGTACAGCGGATAAAGTGGGCAATGAAGACGTTTCAAAAATCAATATATGTAAACCATCTCGCGTTTTGGAGTTCACCAGCGCTTTAAATCCGACGTTTTCAATGGTTTGCTGCCAGGTTTTTGCAACTAAATTTTCTTTCGATTTATCGAAGCCGTGCGGTTCGATAATCATCAAGAGTCCATCTCCATCTCCTTTCAAGCATTTTCGAGCGTTAATAATCATCTGAAATCGATTTTCGGGCGTCGGAACGTACGTGAGGACTAGCGAAAGCACCACGATGTTGAATGAGGACAATTTAAGCCCTTCAAGTCGTTTCGAAGAGGAGGAGGAAGATGTTTTGAGCAGCGTCTCAGCCCCGTTCTCGTCCTCGATGCGGTCAAAAAACTGTGCGTTCAGAAAATCACCCTCTAAGACATTCTCTGCTCCATCTTCCGGTGCCAAATCGAACGCGACGACTTTGCAGCTGCCAAAGTGCGTACTTTTGCGCTCGTACTCGCGATAAAAGTCCCAACACGAACCCACATCTAAAAGCCGAAACGTCTCTCCGTTTTTATCATCGTTTCCGTCACCGCTGCTATTACTACTTTTACTTCTATTTACTCTACCGTACCGCCTATTGCGATCTATCGATGCGTTGCGCGCCTCCACGACGCGAGCTGTTTCTTCGTTATTTCCCTCGCTACTTCCGTCTCTTTTGCGTTTACCCCGACGAAAAGCTATTCGAGTTGGCGCTAATTTTCCTACATCTTCACCGAGACTTGTTATCAATTTTCTTCGACTCTTTGCGTATTGCCTCCCATCCTCGTCACCATCGTGTTCGACATTGCTTTCCATCTTTCCGAAATAATGTTCAAAGAATTCGAAAGACCACGTGAGCGCATTTTTCACCCACTTACTCTTCCCGGTTGCCGCTGCCGCCTTGCTGTATTGTTGTAAATCTTCCTCGTTCGCTTCTGCCCCATCTCTCAATTTCTCGTGAACACTTCTTATGACTGTTTTCCGCCAAAAATGATCTTCGTTCGCCTTCTTCGCCATTTCGGCTACTTCACTGAGCGTCATTGCTCCTTCCACCAGTGCTCTTTTGCACACGACAAAGTCTAAAGCTATGAGTTTTGACGCGAGTTTCACGTCCTCGGCTATTGCTTTCAAATACTCTCTTCGTCTTCGGTTGTCGCTCTCGCCGTCGCTTTCGATTCGTTCTCGAACGAATTGCTGTGCGGTTGCTTCGGATATAACGTTTGGCATCTCCTCTTGTCCTTTTTCTTTAGTTTCGTAGTTGTTCGCTTTCGCGCACGTTTCGTACGCCGTTTTGACCATCCGAACAGCGTTCAGCTTTAAACCTTCTGGCACCTCTATTTTTTCTTCGTTCTCGTTCATATCCTTCGTCCAAGCCATCGAGGCGCTGTGCGTTTTCCTTCTCGTTTCACGTCTCCCTATATCCCCCAATGAACGAGAACAATCGAAACCGCAAACGGTAGCAGTTGTGGTATCAGTTGTAGCAGCAGCAGCAGCACTGGTCAGCGTTCTGAACGCGTTTTTCAAAGCCGGGTGCGGCCGTCTCAAATGAACGTAACTGTCTCTCGTTTTTTTCAGAGAACTCCTCCTCTCGAGAAGAAAGAATCGAGAGACGACGACGGAAACGACGAAAGATTTATTACCACCACCAAAACACAGTTCTGCGACGAGTTTTCCTCTGCGCATGCGCGACGTGTGAGTGAGATGATGCGCGTCGGCGTGTTTTTTTCTCCCGAGAAAAGACTGATGATGATGAGAGAGACAAAAGAGAGAGAGAGAGAAAGAAAGAGAGAGAAAAAGTACGACAAAATGCAAAATCAAAAAAAAAACCAAAAAACCAAAAAATTCCTTCTTCTGCCCGCTTTTTCTTCTTCTGCATTTTCACTCGTATTTCTTCACAGTTGTTTCGCACAACAACAAGACAAAAGAGAAAATGGGGAAAAAAGGGACCGCATCAAAGAAGAAGCAGTCACCGGGTGCTGCTGCTGCTAAAACTCCTTCCTCACCGAATAAGGTATCGCGCGATTCCTATTTCTTTTCTTTTCTTTTCTCTTTGACGACTCTTTCGTCGTCAAGTTGCGTTGCGTTCTGGAAATCTCTCATCTTTCGGCCGCCAGAACGCATCATCATCATCATCGTTTTTCGTAACGCCGTCTCGTATTTTAATATCATCGGATGATGAGACCAAAGCGCTGACCTGGAGGACGTTTACGACTTTCATTTCTTTCAGGCTAAGCGGAAGAACGCGAAGAAGAGCAACAAAAGAAGCATGAACAACAACAACGCGAAGAAAAAAGGAGGCGATGGAGACACGACAAAAAGTACTCAATCCTCCGATACAGAAGAGAGCCTATCGATTGACGAGGAAGACGTCGAGTTTGTGACTAAAAACGCGCTGTTCACCAAACGATTGCTGGCAAATTCGAAAGAACTTGAAGAAGAGAAAAAAGGTAAGAATGAGAAGAATAAAAGTCACGGAGACGCGAAGAACGATGAAGACGACGACGACGACGATAACGTAGAGCGCATGTTCTTCGAACAGGAAAAAGCGAAGAAAAAGGAAGCGTGGGAGAAGAAACAAAGAGAAATGTTGAAGAAAAAGAAGATGAGAGAAGAAAATAAAGGTGATGAAGACGACGACGACGACGACGACGATGAAGAAGGCGACGTGCGTTTGCTCCTTCCAGTAAAACGGTTAGATGGAACTCTCGTGAAGAAGCCCGTTTTAAAAGAAACCGAAGTGAGTGCGAATGGTAAAAGAGGAAGAACGGACGAGTTTGAAGCGTTCCAGAATATCGACGACAATAGTGGTAAGAGTAGCAATAGCAACAGTAGAAAGAAATCGCTCGATGACGAGGATTTAGGATTAGAAAAAGCGAAGAAGGAGACGAAACAGAAACAGAAAGACGTTTCAGACGAGGACGCCTCTACAAAGAAGAAGAAGAAAGTAAATTGGTGGGAAGAGGACGATAAAAAGAAAGGAGCGAAAGAGAAGGGCGCACAAGGCGAGGATTCAAAAGATGATAGCGATGATGACGATGACGACGACGAATCAAGTGACGACCAGATGGAAAATGAGAACGTGGATTTTACGTTCTCGGCGAAAAAATACTTGGCGGATCCATCCGGACGAAGATTAGCTTGTCGTCAATTCATGGCTGAACTCTGTCAAAAAGCAATCGAACAGCCAGAAACGAGAATGAAAGATGCCGCGAAGCTCATTAAAACGTTGTGCGACGATCCACATTCGAAGGAAGTGGCGCAAGACGCGTGCGCTAGTATGACGCTACTTTTGCTTGATATTCTTCCGGATTACAGACTGCGCGAGATAAACGCAGATAAAAATGAATTAGAAGGCCTATCTGATAAGGTCAAGAAGCAAAGAAAAGAAGAAGACCTCTTGTGCAAGACGTACAAATCTTTCCTTCGTTTATTAACGAAGAATGCGAAAAAAGGTGCCAATTCGATTGTTTCCGGTCCTTCGCCTTCGGTGAGTGGGAAGTGCTTGATTCAATTCTTGTCAAAAAAACCAAATTCAAACTACAGAGGCGAGATATTGCGAGCAATTATCTCCTCCTCGTTTACGTCAAGCGACGTGACGATTGCTGAAGAAGCCTCAAAGGCGTTTTCGGAAATTTGTAGAGGAGATGAAAACGGAGATCACACGCTTGAAATATTGCAACTCATGGCTGAACTCGTAAAGAAGAATATGAAATCAATATGGCCGCAATCCATCGCCTGGTTCAAAAGCATCAATCTCAACGCAGCCGTGTCAGCTTTGAAACCGGAAGAAGAACGGTTTCAGAAAATGACAAGAAAACAAGAGAGGAAAGAAAGAGCAGGTGAACGTGAATTGAGTCGAAAGCAAAGAGCGAAAATGGCGAAAGCGTTGCACGAGCAAAATAGAATGAAACCATTCACTGGCGATCCTAATGCCAACAACGACGAGGATGACTCCGATTCGGACGATAAATCGTTCAAGAGAAGATTAGAGAAATCGATTAAGAAAGATTTAGACGAAGCCGAAGGTGGGAAGACAAAGTCCTGGAAGGAGAAGATTAAAATCCAGAGCAAGATGATTGAAGCAGTGTTCGAAGTGTACGTGCGGGTGTTGAAAAGAGCCACCGACGATATTGACGACAGCGTTGGTACTGCAAATAACAGTGACTCATCGGACGACTCAGATCCAGATTCGGATTACGACGAGGCTGTTGTGGCGAACCAGCGTAGACACATGCATCAAAATCGCAAGAGAGGCACGTTTGCGCTCCTCGCGCCGACCTTGGAAAATCTTCCGAATATTTCTCGCTTAATTGATGTCGATTATATGGCAGACTTATCTTCGCTTTTTACGAAAGCGCTCTCGTCGAAACGGTTCACAATTGCTGATAAGTGTCGAGTTGTGCTATGCTTGGTAGATTCTTTCGCAGGAGGCGGTATCGAGAGCGCGTTGGCGGATGTGGATTTATCCTCCACGCGAAACAAAGTTTTTTCTGAAATTTTGTGTTGCGACAAGTACAAAGCAACAAACGATTGCATGGAATTCGTAAAGAGTCTGGGTTTGCCGCAACCTCCAGATAATGATAATGAGGAATTTCAAACTAGATTTGATCACTCATACGATGAATTCGAAGCAAAGGCAAAGGGTTCTTTACGAGTAGATGCCGTCGCGGCGTTTCTCAACTCGCAAACGTTGGGAGAGAACATCTCTGCGTCGACGCAGAGGGTCGCTTCGCAAGCGTTTGGGGCAATGAATACATCTACGGCGATGGCTTTTATAAAGAAAATAACAAACGTCTCGGTGGAGACGGTTGAAAGCGGTGAAGCGTTTGGACTCTTACTCACGATGGCAGAATGCCTGAGAAGAGCGCCAAAGACGAGAGACATCTTGGATTTTACAAAGGAAAGAAAGTTTGCTCCTACAGCTGCACGTGGTGGATTGAGCGATCGTATCAAGTACAAGTCCAAGAAGAACAAGAAGTCGTCGTCTACAATAAATCGCTTCAATAGTGATTCGGTTAATCCAGAGAAAGCGAATGGAGGCGTGGCGACGGCTTGGGAGTTATTTTTATTGGTGGACCATTTCAATCCGGTGGTTGCGGGAGCTGCGACAGCGGTCTTGAACCATGAATTCGACGATATCTTTCAACTTGCACACAAAATGTCGAAAAAAGACGTAGTTCCCACATCCTTGAAGAGAAAAGCAACTGAAGAGGGAGGTAACGAGGAGGAAAACGACGGCAAAAGTAAGGGTAAATTTTCTCTCTTTTCTAAAGCGCGAACTGCGGCGGGGTCGTGCGCGAGAGTGGCGAGCACTTTGAGTGGAGGATTTCATCCTGAAGTTCCGTTGAATGTTAAAAATGGTGGTGGTACCGCGGTAGTATCGGCCAAGAAACGCAAGAGTTGCGCGGAAAGTCTTTCAATGTTCGAAGAGAAACTGCACTCGTTCTATGTCAATTAGGTGAATTACTACTACGGGGGGTTACAAAATTTGGATTTAGATCCAAAAATACGCTCTGCACTCTCTTTCTCTACGACTACGAAACGGTTTACTTCTTCTTTTTCTTCTCGCTAAAAACCGCGTTTGGGAACTCGAATCCTTTGCACCCCTTACGTTTTGACACTTTTGTAAAGACTCCTTTTACCTTTCCTTGCTTCGTCGCAGAAATGACCGTATACGCCCAATTGCAATATAATTGCTCAAAGTTTGAACCGCCTTCTTCCGTTTTCTTGCTCGCGTCTGCTTCTTTTCTCGATCCGTACACCTGGCAACTGTTTTCTAAACACGTCATTGGTTGCTTGTCTACGGTCTGCGTGAGCATGATTTCGCGTTCGGGATCAAATTTATCGTTCCCATTCTTTGATACTGGCGGAAGAGATTTTTCACCGGCGCCCGTCAGTTCGTGCGCGCGCCAAAACCATCTGCATTCACACCATTTCCCGGTATTATCTTCGAAACAAGATTCGATTTGGGCGATATACATTGGCTCTTCAGGATTGCCAGGAAGCAAGTACGCGCACCCACCAACTCTGTATTCAACGTCAGACTTGATGAATCCTTCATAATACATGCGATTGGAAGTCAATTTACTTTGTTGGGGGATCTTCTCACCGATCCATTTGACTTGCGCAAAGTGGTCTCCATCATCCGGGTCGATTTTGCTTTTACGTTGGTTCTTCTTCTTTTTCTTCACATCATCTCGAGCGCTCACCTGTCCATTCTTAGCATCTTTATGCTTTTTTATCAAAGAACTCGTCATTTTTTCCGTCACGCCGTCTACAGCTTCATCCGCTGCCTTCTTTTCTATAAGTTCCTCCATCCTGATCGTTTTAGCGCTTTTCTTGGGAACCTCTTTTTTAGCATCCGCCACCGACGGCGTTGCTGCGTTGCAATACCTCGCCGCGTGCAAACTACATCCATGCGCAGTAGGAAACACCTTACCGCAAGTGCTACATCTCAGCGGATCGTCCACCTTATTCGCGGTCGCCGGTACTCGTTTTCTCTTCTCCAAAATGGGTTGTCTCGGAATATTTTGTACTTGATTGACGGGGACGGTTGGATCGAGCACGCGCGCGAACGCTTTGACTCGATCTGGAGGAACTGACGTTGGCTTTTCATTCCTTGCTGTTCTCATTGTGGTCGGTGACGTCTTCGTCGGCGAAGGCTTTGGAATTGGGCTGTTCTTTGGCACCGCTCTCGGCGGTCCCGGCGCTTTCTTCGGTGTTGTCGTCGTCGCCGCCGCAAAAGTATCCAACTCATCATCGGAATCCTCGTGGCGTCCCCAATAACTGTTTCTCCCCGTCAGCACGTGCTTCAAAGTCAATTCTCTCTCCAATTTGCTCTTCCTTTTTTGCGATACGTATACCGGATCCGTCGCCGCCTCAAGAGACGACCCTGCCGCCGCCGCCGCTTCCTTCATTTTCTTCTCCACAGTCGTGTACCCGTAGCTGAAAACGGCCACTTCTTCTTCACCATTCTTCTTCTCGTACCGTTTGGACCATTTGATGAGCTTTTTCTTCTTCTCGAGCCAGGCGGCTTTTCTCTCTTTCAAGGTTGCTCTCACAGGCGTCCTGGACGATTCGTCCTTCTTCGCCTTCTTTTTCTTTCCTCCATCGTCCTCTTCCTCCTCTTCCTCTCCCTCTTCTTTCGCGATCAAAT
The DNA here is from genome assembly GCF_002220235.1 of Bathycoccus prasinos. Lineage (NCBI taxonomy): Eukaryota > Viridiplantae > Chlorophyta > Mamiellophyceae > Mamiellales > Bathycoccaceae > Bathycoccus > Bathycoccus prasinos. The sequence goes on from NC_024003.1 coordinate 180,614, forward strand.
CATCCAAAGCTCGCTCGCACTCTTTCATCGTGAACGGATATTCCTCCATCTTCGTCGCCATCCTCATCGCGTCCGAGTTCGTCTTGTGAATCTCCTCCACCAACGTCTTCGTGCTCAATTCCGGTCGAAAAATCTCTGATGCTTTGTTGTTGTTGCTCACCTTCATTTGTCCGGCTAAAAGTAATCGAGTCACGTAGGACTTGATGATTCGTTTTCGGATCGTGTGCAAGGATTCTTCCATCATCTTTAATTATTAAAGTTCTTGTTGTTGTTCTTGTTGTTGTTGTTGCAGATGTTGTTTTGTGTGTTTACGTGTGTTGACTTTCTCCACTCGTTTGAATTTTCTTTTGTGTTTTTTTGCTCTTTTCGACGAGACTTTTTAGATGGAAAATTTTCTTCAGAATTCTTGCCTTTTTTTGCTCTCTTGTGAGGGTGTTTTCTTCATTCTTTTTCAGGGGAGAAATGGATTCTCTGTTGCTCGCGAAAATGACGTTGTGAGATATGTCGCTGCTGCTTCGAGCATTTCACAGCAGAAGCACTACGAACGCAAACACGACGACGAAAACGACGAAAACGAGTAAGAAAAGATGTTCTTCGCTGTTGTCGTCGTCGTCCTGCGCTTTCCTCCTCCTTTTCCTCCTCCTCTTTTTGTGTCTTTCGTTCAATCTCTTTGACGACGAATCTGACGATGCGCAAATCGCGTTGAGAAGAAGAGAAGAAGAAAGGGACAAGGAAGACGATGACGCGGGGGGATTTACTACTACTATTTCATCCACCAACGGTATTGGTGACGCGAGTGTGAGAAGAGGGAAGGCGTGCGGGAACGCGCCAAAGGCGTTTTTGCCGGACGATTTGGCGGTGTTTTTCGACGCCTCTTTCTCCAACGAGGAGGAGGAGGAGGAGGAGGAGACGAGTAAAAACGTTTTAGAAGACGTCGACGACGAGAACGAAGACGAACCTGATACCTTTCATAATCACGACAGAAGAAGAAGAAGAAGACGGCAGTTATTAATATCCAGAGCGCGCGCGTTTGCAAATAGAAACGGGTTGACCATGCCAACCGGGTGCGACGAAAAGATGGGTTTCGTCAAGCACGAAAACTTTGGCGAAGGCGCAAAGCCTAGAATCGTGTTTAAAAATGAAGGAGAGAAAATGCTAAAAAAATGCGTGGAGACTACGAAACGAGGAGAGGATTGCGTGAATATAAATGCGGTGGAAGCCGCGAAAGGTATCGCCAAAACGTCTGGGTTTATGACGACAACGACAAGTGGTGGTGGTGGTAGTAGTAAAAAATATCAATACGAATCGTGCGCGTTAGTCGGTAACGGCGGTTCTGTTTTGAGGAAGAAGTTTGGCAAGTATATCAACAATCACGACGTCATCGTTCGATTCAACATGGCACCAATTGGTGGATTTGAACAACACGTGGGAAATCGAACGGATGTTTGGGTAAACGGACACGAAGCGAGCAAAAGACTTTGTTGCATAGGATCGGCGAAGATGGGTGCCCATGCGAAAGATCACGTCATGTGGTTCCCAGCGAAACAAAACGTGATAAAGTCGGCATGCGAAAAGCGCAGAATAAAGACAAAAGCGTTGAGCGATAGAGAAATACCAGGGTACGTCGCCAAGATGAATAAAATGAGGTACGAAAGCAGACGTTTAGGTTTAGGTAAAAATTACGACAATTGGTTGCAACTCACCACGGGGGCACACGGTTTATTCTATTTCCTCTCTAAATGTAGGAGAGTATCCGTGTATGGTTTTAGCGTGTGGAAGGAGAGAAACGCGATGGGGGAGAACTTAGATCAATACGGAGGTAGAAAGTCAAAGGTGCACAGCGGAAACATATTCCACGATTGGTCGATGGAAACAAACGCTTGGAAAATCTTGCACGTGGCAAACGTGCTCGACGTGTGCACTTGATCTTTAGGAATTAGGAAAAAGCAATAGCATCGTTAGAAGTATTTAGTGATATTACATTATGTAGAGTATAGAAGAACTCTTTATTAGATCTTTTGAATATCTTTCAGTAACTTCGAAGCTTCTACAGACGAGGCGTGCGCCGCTCCGTCGACGTCGCGTTTGCGAGCCAGAGTCTTCAGCGAAGCAAAACACGTCTCGTGCGTCTCCGTATTTTCGTGGAACTCTCTATTCAACTCTTGCTCAATAGCATCGCATTGCTCTTCGAAATGCTTCAATGTTTCCTTAGTAAAGGTAGGAACATTCGTAAAGATATAGTCTTGAAAGTTGGAGAGCGAGCTTTCCACGCACCTCCGAACGATTCGCGCGGTTGAAAACTTATTTTTGCACTCGAAGATATCGAACGCGTTTTCATCTAGCACAACACCCACATCGTTAGTTAACGGTTCTGACGTCGAGGAGTTCAACATCTGCACGAGCGTTGGCGACGCTTCAATGTTTTTCACGTCGTGCTTGATTTTTTCCAACGCGTCCACGAATAAGTCCGTTATAGAAGCGTTTTCGTACTGGATCAACAACGCATCTAACTTTGACGTCGAAAGCATCAAAAACTCTCGAAAACAATCTCGAAAACAAGCCATTGCAATTGTGCGAAGTAATCTTTCGTCGTATGCCGCACTCCTCTTCCCTTTTTCGCTCACCACATGAGAAGGAAAAATTTTTGCGAGTCCGTTTTCAAGTGTGTAGCTTTCGTCGCCAATTTTGAAGAGCAAGACAGATGCGATGAGCGAAGAGGCCGCCGTCGAGGAACCTCCGTTAGTCTTGTTGTTGCGTTGCAAGTATGGACTATTTGGTAATCCTTGCGACAGGGATAAATACGGAATGCAAGAAGAATTGGCACGACAACTACCAAATCCAACCAGTCGCGCGCACAGAGCGTGGTGACTCGTCGCGAACAAGGCGCGTGAAAATCTACCAAACTCGTCTCTCCAACTTTGTAACAAAAGAGGACGCTCTTCCGAAAACGCCTTAATATCCGCGATAATGATGTTAGCTGTAGTTTCGTGCGTGCTCAAGAAATCCTCGACGGCATCGGCGACGATGGTTGGCGACGCCGCAGCTGTATTGCTCCCCGAGGACGACAACAACTGTTCGATTTGCGAAATTTTCTCCGATAAGATGGACTCTCGTCGTAAATGCGCGTCTTCGATGCGTTTTCGAATACTTTTTTCTACAATTTCTGTCACTCGATCGCCGAGAGCACACTCTGGGAGTAGCTTATGCGCAGATGCCAAATCGGCAGCCATGTTACCCAACGCCGCGCACATGTGTCGCACCGAGGACAAATTTCCCATATTCCCCTCCTCTTTGGTCGCGCTTTCCCCGTCGATAAAAATAACTTTCAAAAGCTCAAAATATCTGCGGAAAACAACTTTAGCAAAGTCAACTAAAGGCTGACGACTATCCTCGGGGAAAACTTCCAAATACGATGCCGCGCACTTTTGGAACTCGTTCAAAAATAGCTCGTTTACTTTCCCGAGCTTTGGTTTGAATAACGAGTCCACCGTCGTGGACGTTTCGGCGGCTCCACCTGAATCGCTACGAATGCTACTACTCTTCCTGATGTCGGATTCTAAATCCGTTAAAATTTTCTCCAATTTATCCTTCTCTGCGTATAAGAATTCTTCGTGAACTTCGTCTCGAGGCACGCCTAACAACTTTAAGCACTCCGCGCACGAGTGCGAGGAAAGCTTGTTCACGAGATTTTCGAGCGCGTTGGAATCATCTTTACCTCCCTCGCCGACGCCAACCGTTTGCGAAGCCGTCGCATGATAGCTCGAACGAACTCGTTTCTTCAACAAACTTGCAATCGCATCCGAGATTTTCATCGTTTCATTCTTCGCTTCCAAGAAAAGTTTCCCGCTCTTGTGTTGTTGTTCACCGCTAACGCCCGAAGAAGGAGAAGAAGAAAACTTCTCGAGCATCGGTTTCGTCTTCGCTATGATTCTCACCGCCTTCTCCACGCGAGCGCTTTCCGAAGAAGAAGAAACAGACCCAAATAAAACGTTTCGAATCGTCGCTGGCGCCTTCAAAGCTTCTTGGATATTAAACAATACGTTTTGCACCTCCCTCGCTCTTTTGCTTTCAAAACGTTTCGCGTCTAACGTTTCGTTCAATTTCCTCGCTGCCTCCGCCGCTTCCTTCGTCGCCTTCTCCACCTTCACGCTCTCCTTCTTCGTCAACTGCTCAATTTCCGGTCGCGCGTTTTCGATAAAGTCCGCCGCGTTGATAAACTTTGAATAGTTTTCGTACACCGAGTGCGTCCCGTGCGATTCGAGACGTTTGATCTCTCGGGAAACGTTCACGTATTCGTTCTGTAACTCTCCGATCGTTTTCGTTTTTAGCATTTCTATGAGATTTTTGTTTTGAATGCTACTGTTGTTGTTCTTCTTCTTCTTGTTCTCATCGCTATGTAGTTGAGACGTAGTCGATGTCGCTCCCGCGTGGGCCTTTTCCTCCTCTTTAGTCCAACTTTTCATTCCATCGTTCGTTTGCTCGTTTTGTTCCTTAATCTCCCTCGTCTTCTTCGAGAAAGATTGTTTCTGTTCTTGTTCTTGTTCCTCCTCCTCTTGCTGTTGCTGTTGTTGCTGTTCGTGGTAATACGATTTCAGCAAGTCTTGCACTCGCTTCTCCTTCTCTTTCTGTTGTTTCTCTTTTACTAAGAATTGCTCCGGATTGGAGGCGGACATCTGTTGTTGTTGTTGTTGTTGTTGTTGTTGTTGTTGTTGTTCGTTGTTGTTTTCTCTTTAAATCTTTCGAAAGCGACGACGACGACTGGTATGAGTAGCGTTGGTTGATACTCCGCGCCGAAACACACGTTTCGCTGAGAGAGAATACGAGAGAGAATACGAGAGAGACGACGTAAACGACGACACTAAAGGACAGACAAAATCTTCTGAGGAATGTTTCAAGAGAGGAACCGGCAACACATTTCCCCATTCCAAAAGAGCCTTTCGCGCACCCTTCTTCGTTCGATTTTAAAGAAGAAGACGACGACGAAGAAGAAGACTTATAATAAGAGATTTGTTAAAGTGTGTACACATATATATATTAATGTCTTCGAGCGGAGGAGGCGTTTTGGGGGGAGAACTGAACACGATATCGACGAACAACAACAACAACAACAACAACGAAAAGACAAAGAGTACGAATACGAATATAAGCGAAGAGACTACTGCTACTCTTACCGCGACACCAGAGAGCAGCAGTCCAAACGACCATCAAAATCAATCGTCGTCAGAGCATTCATCATCGACAGGAGGGGATTTCATGTCGGACTGGAAGTCGTTCGCGGCGAAAGCGACGAGCTCGTTCAACGAAGCGTCCCAATCGATTTCGGAAACGTTAAGAGAATCCGGCGTGAACGACGTGGTCGCGTCGACGACGACGAATGTTAAATTTTACGCCAATTCGGCGTACGATATGAGCGCGAACGCGGCGTCGAACGCCGCGGAGTTCACGACCAACGCGGCGAAGGATACGATGTCGGCGTTACAAAGTCTCGATCGAGAACGCATCGCGTGGAGCATGGCGTTTACGTTCGTCAGCGGGTTGAGTTTAACGCTCGCGTTCACGGTCGGTATAGCCACGATTGCGTTGTTCCCAGCCAAATTCGCTCTGTGCTTCTCTTTGTTTTCTGTTTCAAACATTTGCGCCGTCGGCGCGTTGCGAGGCGCGAACGAACAAATCAAACACATGTTAGATCCGGAACGATTATACGTCTCGTGCGGGTTCGTCGGAACTATCTTATTCACCTTATGGGCCGCGTTAATTAAGCACTCTTACTTTCTCACCGTGATGGCCTCCATAGCGCAGGCGTTGGCCTTGTTGTATTATCAGTTGAGTTTCTTCCCGATGGGCGCGGAAGGTTTCCGGGTCGTCTGTAAAGTCGCTTACGCGACTGTCGTAAAACCAACGTTTTTGTTAGCGCTTCGGTTCGTAGGAATGGTTTTACCGACCGGCGGTAGTGTAGGGCACGCGAGACGGAGAAGCGCCTCGTTGTTACCAACGTAGTAGAGAGAGAGGAGAAGAAAAAGATTTAGGAAGATGAGAGAGAGAGAAAGAGAGTGTGTGTGTGTTTGTTCGTGGCGCTTATTTTATGCGCTATGGACGTGAAGTTTTAATTAAATATAAGAAGAGTAGTTTCCTTCATTTATGTGTCGTACACAAACACAACACACACATCGCTGAATAAATACGACGATATAATCATGCACCTATCATCATCATCATCATCCGTTACTTCACCAAACTCGTGGTCTTTTTCGCTGTCGTCGTTCTCGAGTAAAACAACACGAACGAGAACACGAACGAACGCGACTTCGACTTCATCATCGTCGTCGACAATCAGCGAACGCAAAGGCCAACCGATCAAACCAGGACAGTCGTACCCGGCGAAAGAGCACTGCTCGAACTGCGGGTTGTGCGATACTTCTCTCATATCGTACGTGAAAGACGCGTGCGCGTTTCTCGGACCTGGGATGTCCAGAATAGAAAAGTTGGAAGAAAAAGTGCACGGAAAGAGGAGGAATACGGAAACGGACGAGTTACGGTTGGGGGTTTTATTGAATTCGGACACGAAAGATAACACGAATAACAGCTCGCAATCGATTTTTTACGCGAAGAAGAAACAGCCTATGGAGAAAGCGCAGTGGACTGGGATCGTGACGTCGGTCGCGTTGGAGATGTTGAGGACGAAGACGGTCGATTGCGTCGTCGCGGTTGGTTCCGGAGAAGCGGACGCGAGGAACCCAGAACCGAAGTTGTGCTTTACCGAGGAAGATATTTTAGCGTGCAGAGGAGTGAAACCGTCGTTATCGCCAAACTTGAAAGTTTTCGCGGAAATTGAAACCAATCCGGAGATTAAAAACGTTCTGTACATCGGGGTCGGGTGTTCAGTCGTCGCTTTGAGAGAAGTCGAGCAATATTTAGGATTGGATAATTTATACGTGTTAGGAACGAATTGTGCGGATAACGGAAGGACTGATGGGTTTTATAAGTTTGTAAACAACGCGACGGATAAACCGGACGAGGTTTTACACTACGAATTCATGCCGGATTACAAGGTGCACCTGAAGATGAGAGACGGAAGTTACGAGAAGATTCCGTATTTTTCGTTACCGGCGAAGGAGTTATCGTCAGGCGTCATCGCCGAAAGTTGTAAATCGTGCTTCGATTACGTCAACGGTCTCGCCGATCTCGTCGTCGGGTACATGGGCGTCGATTATGACGAATCTATCCCGATGAATTTGCACCCGCAATACGTCACCGTCCGAAACGAAAGAGGACAAAAAATGGTTGATTTAATAAAAAACGATTTGCAAATAACGCCGTCCACCACGAGAGGCGACCGCAAACCGTTCGTTTTACAAACCGTCATCTCCGACGACGAGGCTTATTTAGGCAGAGGCCCTGAAAAAGGTGCCCCTCGATTCGTGGGAAATTTGATCGCGTGGGTGTTGAACAAAGTCGGGCCGAAAGGAAAAGAATTTGGCATGTACAGTTTAGATTATCACACCATTCGAAACTATTTATACGTGAATAGAATTTACGGCAAGGAGCGAGCAAAGGAGCACATTCCGAGTTACGCCATGAAAATTGTAGAGGAGTATGAAGGGAAGAATGGAGATATTTCCAAGCGGTTAGAGTTGTAATTTTACTATTATTATTTATTCGCGCGTGCATTTTAAAGATTCATATAAGTTTACAAATGTTGTCATCTACTATCGTCGTTTTTGTTGCTCCTCTCTTGCTTTCTTCGCCGCCATCGCCTTCTCGAAAAGCTTGCGGTTGTAGTCCAAGTTTCGGTTCTTCGTTTTCTTTTGCACTCTCGCTTCTGCTTCTCTCTCCGTTTTGCGTTGCAGCGCCTTCTCAAACAACTCCGCGTCGAGCGCAAACGCCGCCGATTTCGTCGCCTTTGCCGGATTCTCCTCGATTTCCTTTTTCGCCAACTCAGCCGCTTGATCATTTTCCGCTTCCTTTTGCTTTTCTACCGCCTTCTCGGCGTTCAAAATCCCGTAACTGGACATTAAATCCTTCTGGTACGTGATTAAATCTTCCACTGTTTTCATCGAAGTCACCTTCTTTTTAATGCGTTTCAATAAAAGCTCGCCGTAGTCGATTTTCTTCTCCTCTTCGGTCTGGTCGTGTTCGTAATCCTCGAAATCCATCAAAGGATCGTTCTTGTCGTATTGCCACCTGCGATCTGCGATCCATAAATCGTCGTCGTCCTCTTTCACCGGATCGTCGAACCACTCTATTTTCTTCGTCAACCGTTTCTCTTCCTTCTCTCTTTCCTCGCGCATCTTCGCGTCGAACTCCTCTTTCTCCTTTTGTCTTCTCTCGAACTCGTCCATTTTATATTGCGAACTCGGGTGCGTGTTCTCGAACCACGCCAACGCGGCTTCTTCTTTTCGTCTTTCTTTTTCGCTCTTTTCCCGTTTCATTTCTCGTTTAAACTCTGTCGGTGTTTTCAGGAGAGACGCGCGCGTCAACTCCACCGCGTTTGTCTCGTCCTTTTCGTCTTCACCATCTTCTAATTTCGGACCGACGCGACGCGGATGATTTTTCCCCGATGGCGCACTCTCGCTCGTTCTTTCTCTGCTCGACGACGCAGAAGAAGAAGACACGGACGAAAAAGATGATTGGTGTTCTCTCTCGTAATCCTCTTTGGTGCCCATTTCGACGACGACGACGTCGTTGTTGCTCTTCTTCTTTCCCGACGACGAATTCGAATTCGAAGCCGCGTCTGCTTTCTTTTTGGACGCGACAGAAGATGATGCGAAGAACACATCGGTCGGTTTCGCGACTGGTTTGCTCGAAAACGCGGACACAAAAGCGCCGCTGCTTTTGTCGTCCACAGAAAGAAAGAGCGAAAAGAAGAAGACGAAGAACCACGCGACTAATGAGAAGACGTTAGTAGTATTAAACGTTCTTCTCATCGTCGTCATCTCTCTCTCTCTCTCGAGTAGTGAGTGGTATATGAATTTGATGTGACGCACACTCCACAAGTACACCACAAGTCACAATAATTAAGTTTTTTTGACTGCAGGCTCTTTTCTTCTTTCTCAGTCAGAGGAGTAAAATTTGACGAGACTCTTCTGCTTTTTTTTTTTTTTGAGTTGTTTTTTCTCCGTTTCTCTGCTCTGTTTCTCTTACACCATGCCTTCATTTCTATTACTCTCTTTCTCTCGTTTTTATCACACTACTCTCTTCTTTCTTGATAACAGAGAAGAAGAAGAAGAAGAAGACAAAAACAATTTAAGAAAGATGAAGAAGAAGATGGAAGCAGACGATGAAAAGTCGTTTGAATCCTATTCGACCTGCTTTGAAGGACGCTTAAAAGCAGCGCTGAGAGAGATGCAACTCGGGCAAAGCTTTTCTCGCGCCTCGAATACAAATTCGAAGAAGAAGAACGATGATGATGATGATGATGTGATGAACAACAACAACAACGAGACGACGACGACGGAAGACAAAGAAGGCAAAGAAGACAACAAAGAAGAAGAAGAGAAGAAACGAATAACGCGGACGAGAAAAGAGATCATCGAGAAACACATCTTACGAGACGCGAGGAGAGAGAACGACGAAGCGCTCGAGAAAAAACTGTTAACTGCTACAACTACTAAAACTTTAGCGTTATATAAAGAGAACGCGACGATGGCGGATGCGTTTTTAATGGCGGCGGGAAAGATAACCAGCGCACTCATCGAGGCGTACGAAGACTTTTTAGACGATTCTTCTTCTTCTCAGTGCGCTCTGGCGGACTTTATATCAGATGCGCTTCTTCGCGGCGACGACAAAGGGAAAGACAAAAGTAAAAAAAGTAGTAGTAGTAATAGCAAAGTTAACGATGCGAAGTCGTCGACGTATCGCGCATTCTTAGAGGTTCTTTTGCTCATAGCAGAATCGGAGGAGTTGAAAGACACGCAGCTTCGTTTGTTGCCGTTTCGGTTCATAGAAGACGTCTTCGCGCAGAGTTCTGTGGAAGATTGCTCGGATATCGTGAACAAATACTTGTTCTCCGAAAATTTTATACCGAAGGAGAATCAAGGATACGAAGATGGAGATTACTATCCGCACGATATAGACGGCATAAAATATCCCGAAGAGAAAACGGGGAAAAAGAGGGTAAAAAGTAAAACGAAACTCATTCAGAAGGACGTGTACGACAGATTAATAGTCATCATGGACATTAAAAAAGAGTTCGACGAGAATGGACTGCGAAAGATGAAAAGCGCGAGCGAAATTTACAACCAGACCGGGCCCGAAAAATACGACTGCGGTGAAGAGTGTCAAGTCATCATGCTCAAGTCTTTTGACGAGCTTTTAAATCGATCGTCGCAAATATTACACGCGGAATTTAGAGGGAAATGTATGTTAATGTCGAACGGAGTCAAAGACTTCGCCGAAAGCGCGCACGTTGCCGCGGGCATAGATTTCATCGCCGAAGACGAATGCGATCAAGCTGCAAAAAAGAAAGCAAAAGATGGTAAAAATAGCAAACAGTCAAAGAAAAGCGTCTCGAAGACGAATAATAATAATAATAATAACAACAACAACAACAACAACAACAAAAAGAATCCAGCGCAAAAAGACGATGAGGAAAATGAGGAAGAGAAATTGAACGCAATTGCTCTGGATGATTTGAAAACCGTCGAGAAAGTCTTCCGCGAAGCAAACGAGGATTTCGGCGATGAGTTCGATGCCATCATTTCTCCGCAGTTATACTTTGCATTTTGGGAGGCTATGGAGTTGTTCGGTGAACCGATCATGGCGTGTAAACTGCACGTCTCTTCTGTGGACGATTTTCAAAGCAAAGTCGTGAAAAATTTAAATATCGTTTTAGAAAAGATTAAAGCTATATCTCCGTTTAAGAAGCAAATGCTCAGAGAGGAACTTCTGGAGCAACTTGCACTCACGGGTACGTTAAGAATTTCAACCGCTCGGGCGTTTCCGTTCCAAATGCGAGATGGTTTCTTCTTGAGAAATTTCTTGGCCCAAGCCGCCATGTTCTTGCACTTCGTGCTCTTTCATTTCGGCGACGACAACAGCCCTTTGGAAAAAGAGCACGCAAAGGAAGTCGCAGCGCGAGATGAAAGAATGAAGAAACTGTACGAAGAACAAACGAAAGGTAGGATAATCATAGACGCGATTCAAGAGACGGAAGATCGCATGCGAGAGGAAGCGGAAGCTATGGGCGTAAAATTAAAAAAGACGGGAGATAAAAAAAGCGACGGTGACGCGATGGATGTTGACAAAGGTGATAATAATGGTGATGACGTCGATGATGGCAGACCGCGCCGTCGAGTGAATGTGCCGAAATTTGGATTCTCGGAAGAGCAAATGACGATATGGAGAGAGACAATCGTTCCAGTTGCGAAGGAGTGTTTCGAGAAAGTTTTGGATGTCGTCGAGAAAACTGACGCATCTCCTGAGCAAGGCAAGAAACTGCGAATATTTCTCGTCGCGACCATGTACTCCACCGAACACTACGACACTTGGGTGGATATGGGCTGCCCTTCCTTTGAAAGAGAAGAAATCGACGTCGTCGCTGAACAGAAAGAATACGAGCGAAAAGAAAAGGAAAAAGAAGACGCCGAAAATGCAAAGTATCCGGAAGGATACGTCCGATTCGAAAACAATCCGGAAATGGAGAGAATATGGAATTTGTATCCGAGTTATGAAGCGGCGATGACAGATCCTGAACGTAACAGATATTCGAAACCAGAATTTATGAACGAGTTTTTGCAAGTAGTATACGACGAGATGGATCCAGAGGCTCAGATTGAGGAGGAATACAAAACGAAGAACGACACCATGTATCGCTGGAAAGCGTTTCGTTTGATTCGACAGTGGAACTTTGCCGCCTTTCGAAAGATGAAGAATAACGATTTGGAGACGATTGTTCCGGAAATTTTGGGTTTAGATCCTCCAAAAGGATGGAAACCGCACAATCCAGTGGACTTTCGCGACGTTCCCATTGAGATGCCGGACACGATCGACGGTGAAAAAGTCGATAAATCGTCGCATCACGAACTCACGGAGGAAGAGATTGATAAAATCATCGAAGAAACCCACGCGAAATGGGTGCTCGAGAAGCAAGAAAAGGACAAATTGGAGGAAGAAAAGAAAGCCGCGGACGAGCTCGCCGCGAAGGCAAAAGAAAAGGTTACGGAACAACAGCCAGCGGCGCGGAAGCGATCGCCGCAGCGTCTTAGTGTGCCTTCTGGAGGCGGCAGAGGAAGGGCTGCGCAAGAGGCGAGAGGTCAACAAGGTGGGCGTGGCGGCAGAGGAGCTCAGCAGCAATCACAGCAACCACAGCAGCAGCAGCAACAAAGACAGCAACCACAGCAAAATAAAATGGGTAAATTTGATGGCGGTGGTCGAGGTGGTGGCAGAACGCAGCAACAAGCACAGCAAAGAATGGGACGCGACCCGCAACAACAAATGCGTCAACAGCAACAGCAACAGCAACACCAGCAACAGCAGCAGCAGCAGCAGCAACAGCAGCAGCAACAACAACGTTCCGCATCTCGCGATCGATATCCTCCTTCTCGAGGTCCTCCACAGGGAGGAAGAGGAGGAAGACCAATGAATCAGCCACAACAACAGCCGCAACAGCAACAAGCCGGCGGAAGAGGCCAACAACAACAAGGTGGACGCGGAGGGCGTGGAGGGCGATCTGGAGGTCCTCCACCGACGAAGAGAACAAGGCGATGATGATGAGGTGTGGTCTTAGCGTATACTAGGTAGTAGTAGTCTATTGCTCGCTCGCGTTTATTAGTTTACAAAAAATTTTCTGTACGTTCTATTTATCAGAGTCGTAACAAGAAAAGAATCCTCCAACGTCTAATTGCTTATTTTCCTTTGCTTCTTCTTCTTCTTGTTTTTCCTCTTCCTCCTCGGATGAAAGCATTTCCTCCTCTACTTTCTCGATAACTTGCTTCTTTACTATGCTATTTTTCGTTCGTTTCACGGGATCGTCCACGAAGGAGAACATTTTTAAGCGCTTCAAGTACTCTCGGTTCAACTCTTCGCTTCTCTCTTGAGCGACTGCGTACTTTCGCAAGTCATCAATATTCTCCACAAAGAATCGAATCGATTGCAACAGTCTCGAATTATCCCTATCTATATCGTTTTTGAATATTCTTCTCAGCAAGGGTACCTCTCCTCCTCCGCATTTATGGCGTTTTGCGTTAGTATTCGTATCATTTTTACTACTCTTCCCGACGCCTCGTTTCGCTTCTTCGTGCAAAAACGAACACTTATCCCCGTACCTGCATTTACCTTTCCTCGTCCAAAATTTGCACGGTTGTTCTCCTCGGGGTGTTCTGCTTTTGTTGTTCTTACTGTTGTTCTCGTTCTCGTTCTTCTTCTGCTCCTTCTCTTCTTCTTTCAACAAAACCGTCGCCTCGAAACTGCCCAATCGTCGTTGCTCTTCCAACACTCGCTCCAACTCTTCCTCTCGTTTACGTTTCGCAGAGGCTGCTTCCTCTTCCGTTTTATTCGTTGATCTCGGATAGTTCTTCTTCCTCTCGTTTCGCCATCGCATCGTCTCTTCGTCCAGTAGTGTCGTCGTCGTCTGAATCGTCGTCGTCGTCGCGTTCAGTTCGTTACCTCGAATTCCTCCTCCAGTTTCGTTCGCGTTCGTCTCTTCTCCGTTGTCGTTCGTATTTTTTCTCCCACGCTCGTCGTCATCGCTCTTCTTCTTGTTCTTCTTGTTCTCCTTCTTTGTCGTCTGAATCGTCGTCGTCGTCTTCGATGACTTGAGAGGATAGCCGTCTGGAAACGAAGGCGGAGCCAAAGGTGGCGGTTTAGGTGGTGGCAAGAACACCATTAAAGAATGGCGAATTCAAAAGGAAGTGTCTAAAAGGAGCTCGCGTCACAGACACATACTCTATATAATTATTCTACTACGTACATACACAAACGGTTCGTGTATTCACAACAAAAGCTAATAACCTCTCTCTCTCTCTCTGCTAAAAAGGACTAAACAAACATACTTCGTTAAGTTCAAACGAAACGAATACGTTTACGCGTTTCCACTCTTACGCCTTCAACGCATACTTGCGCTTCGGGTAGTACGCGTCCTTCTTAGCTTGCTTGGCCGTTTTGGCGTTCTTTTCCGCCGGGGATAATCGTCGTCGAATGGCTCTCGTTTTCTTCGCTCTAAGATCTAATGGCGTGTACTTGGCGCCGGAGTAAGCTTCTCTAAGCGATTTCAACTGGTTTTGACGAATGACAGTCAAGATGCGAGCAATGGCTAATCGGACGGACTTGATGCGCGCAATCTTGTTCGGCGCACCGCCGGTGACCTTGGCGATTTTCAAGCTCGCCAACTGCTGCTTTTGCTGCTCGAGAGCAGATTTGAGCTCAGTTCTCGATTGCGATCGGAGATCGGACGTCTTCACTTGGGACCCTGTTGTGGAAATTCAGAAAGGAGAAAATTGCGGTGTGAGTACAAAGGAGCTTTTTTACTACGCGACGAAGGAAAAGGAAATTTCGAACACAAACGGGGCAAAAGAGATACCCGACCGCCGCAATCGCAATCGTTACACGAGTATCATCTAAACCATCATCCATTTATCCATCAACACCCGCCGTGAAAGCTTCGCATCGTCGTCTATCCTCGGCAATTTCTTTCTTTTTTTCTCCCTCTTTTTGGGGCCGCTAACCCCAAGTGTTCATGCGAACGAAAATGCGCGCGCGAGGGTGTTTTACCACCGACGCGAGTTTCTGCATCCATCGCGCGGGAAAGATTCGCAAGACGCGCGATGCAATCGAATCGACGAATACCGACGAGACTACGTTATTAAAAGAGAGACATCAATACTTACCTGCCATATTTCTTTACTTTAATGCCCTGCAAAACAAGTTTTGTTTGTGGGAAAAGAGAAAAAAAATTGCCTCCAAAATCTCCTTTTGGAGGGCTGTTCATTTCTCGTTTTGTAAGTTCAAAGGGGGTGTGTGACAAATTCGCTTCAAGTGTTTTGGTCGTATGCGGACGATACGTTTTCATCTTTATATATTATTATTATTGAAACTTCTCCTCTAACCACTTACTGGTGACTGATTTTGGCCTCTCTATGGCGTACCCGTGCGCTCTCGAGAGGATCAACTGACTCAAACACCCGATCGATCTCGAGACGCCGAACATGACGGTGTAAAAGTTCTCCTCTTTGATGCCAAAGTGTTGGAGCAAAACGCCGCTGTGCGCGTCCACGTTCGGCCACGGGTTTTGGACTTTTCCAGTCGCTTTGAGAACGTCTGGAACTATTTCGTATAAGCGGGAGACGAGTTGAAACATTTCGTCGTCTGGCATGTGCTTTAAGGCGAACTCTCTTTGACACTCGTAGCGAGGATCGGTTCGTCGCAAGACGGCGTGGCCGTAGCCCGGGACGACGCGACCGGATTTTAACGTGTTTTCCACGAAAGTTTTTACAGTTTCCGCGGAATAATCGCCTTTTAACGCTACTTGCGCCTCTTTCAACCATTTTAAAACTTCTTGGTTCGCCAAGCCGTGCAACGGGCCGGCTAAACCGTTCAAACCTGCTGAAAAACTCAAGTACGGATCGGACAACGCCGAACCGACTAAGTGAGTGGCGTGCGCGGAGACGTTCCCGCCTTCGTGATCGGCATGAATGGTCAAATACAAACGCATGAGCTCTTTACATTCGTTGGAAGAGAAACCCATCATTTGACTGAAATTCGCGGCGAGATCCAAACTCGCATCTACGGTTGGAACCTCGCTCGATTTCCTCGCCGCTTCTTTCACGCACGACCTTTTATAAATATACGCCGCAACGACCGGTAACTTTGCGATCAGATCTAAAGCGTCCTCGTATATGTACTTCCAATACTCCGTTTTCTTCATCGTCCCACTGGCGTACATTTTCAAGAATTTTGAATCGTTTTGCATGGCCAAACACGCCGCGGAGAGTTGCGTCATCGGGTGCGTCTCCTCCGGAAGCGCTCGCAACGCGTCAAAGACATTTTTTTTACTCTTATTCCCAGCATCGTTCATCGCGCATTCCTTCGCGAACTTTTCCGCTCTTTCCATTAAATCAGCTCTCAGCGCTTCCACCTCTTTCTCCGTGGGGACTTTATTCGTCAGCAATAAGAACAAAAGCGCCTCCGGTATCGGCTCTCGATCTCGCTTCCCCGGTAACTTTTCTTGCAACTCGGGAATAGTCAACCCTCGGAAACGAATCCCGTCGTTCGCGTCTAACAGAGAAGTCTCGTAGAGCATCCCGACGATCCCTCTCATGCCACCCATGAGCATGTTCACGGTCACCTCGCCGACTTTTTCCTGCCCGTATTTCGTTTTCAACGCTTTTAAGCGCGCTATTTCGCTTGGGATTTGTGACTCGATTTGTGCCTTGAGCCCATCAAAAGCAGCCTTCTTCTCCTCCAAATCCTCCTTCGCAGTTGTTGATGTCGTTGAAAAAAAGTGGCTCCGATGATGACGATGATACTGATGATGATCGTAACGTCCTCCTGCTCCTGGTCTTCCAACGCCGGAAGAAGAAGAAGAACTGCTGCTTGTACTGCTTTCGTTATTACCAAAGGTGCTCCTCCAACTAGATTTTTTACTCCTACGACTACCGCTGCTGCTGCTCTCGACGTTGTTGTTGTTGTCGACGATCTCTAAAAAAGAAGAAAAAGAAGAAGATAAAACCGTCGTTCGTATTGCGCTGAACGTAATCTCTCCTTGTATTCTTCTCCTCGCGACTAAGTTCCGTCGTGCAACAGTCGCGGAAAGCATGATGAATGTTGAAGAATAATGGAGAGTTTTGTTCCACTTTATATACCGTTTCGAGATCTCGAAAATACAAATACCATTGACCAGAAGAAGACAACACAACAACACACACAAACGCGCTACAACACACGCGGTAACATAAAAAAAAGATGATGACAATGACAGCGGAGGGATTTGAACCCTCGCCCTTGCGGACCGGAGCCTGAATCCGGCGCCTTAGACCACTCGGCCACGCTGCCGGTTGCAGCTTTTTTTCTCTTGCAAGAAACCAAATTAGGGTTTAGGAGTAGAAATAAGTAAAATAATTTTTCCCTCTTTTTTTTGACGACAAAAAACTTCAGAGGAGCGAAGTGCTTCATAAGAAGCGCGCGGTGATATCATCAACACACGAACGAACACTAATAATGGTAGCAGCAGTTTCGATATCAGCACCAGAGACGAATACTAATGATTCGTCTCGAAACATCAGTCAAACGCACCATCTGGCGGTGAAAGCCGCGAAAACGAACAAAGGGAAAAGAGCCATCGAGAAAAACGCCCCGAGACGGAAAGAAGTGGCGGCGAAGACGTTGATGCTTTTACACGGCGCGGTCACGTCGGAGGTTCTGAAATCCTTAATAAACGACCTGTCGCAAATGAAATACGGAGAAAATCACAAGATGAACAGGAAGAATCCCGGGATTCGACCGTTTGAAGGAGGCGGGGAAGTCTCTTTGGAGTTTTTCGCGGAGAAGAGTCACTCGGCGACGTTCGCGTTTGCCAATCACCAAAAGAAGAAACGACCGCACGCGATTACGTTTGGACGATTTTATAACCACAAGATTTACGATTGCGTGGAGATGATGGTGAACGGAGAGACGTTCGTACCGATTATTAAGTTTGGTAACGCCGCGGCTTCCACGACGATTGGCTCGAAACCGTGCATGATGTTCCTGGGCGATAAGTTTGAAACCGACGCGAATTTGAGACAGTTGAAGAACGTGTTCGCGGACGTGTTTCGAGGACGAGTCGTTTCGAGAATAAACTTGAAAGGTATCGATCGAGCGATTGTCATCACGGCTTTAGAAGACGGGAAAACCATTTTGTTTCGACAGTTTGCCATCAAGTATAAAAAAAGTGGAACGCGGTTACCGAAAGTACACTTGGAAGAGATGGGACCGCGATTCGACGCGACTCTAGGGAGAGTGAAACTCCCACCGCCAGACGTGGAAAGAGAAGCCATGCGCGTGGATAAGACGTTAGTGAAGGAAGAAAAAGCGAACGCGTTGAGTCAAGGTATCAGCGATAAGGTTGGTAAGATTTACGTGCATAAACAAACCGAAGGCTTGGACGAAATCAACCGAAGGAAAAGTTTAAAAGGCGGCTTGAAGAAGAAGGAGAAGTAGTAGATAACGCGGTATAATAATAGGAATTTGTTTTAAAGAATACGTTTAGTAAATTTAGTTGCACAGTAGCACACGCAATCCCGTTGCTCTTGTTGTCGTGTTAGAGAGAGAGAGAGAGAGAGAGAGAGAGAGAGAGAGAGAGATTTTTCGCGCCTTCGCTTATTCTTCGTTTTTTATTCATGACAACATTTTTCCCGTGTGCTGCTCCCTCAAATTTCTCCACCACAAGAACGATAACAACAAAGAGATAGATGTCTTCTCCATCCTCCGAGAAGGATGGGGAGGAGGAGGAAAAAGAGGACGACTCTGCAGACGACGACGACGACGACTTTGTTGGCGAAGACGTCAGAAAAATCTTCAATCGAGACGGCTTTCTTTTCCTTCCCGCACAACCGAGGGAGGACAAAACAGTTAACGGGAGCCAAACGGAAGTCATCGACGCGGACGCGTTTGTCGCGCAGATGTTCCGAGAGTTTCGCGCGCCGTCCATCCCGACCGAGTCTTTTACCTCCTCTGAATCATCTGCGATGATGATTGATCTCGACGATTCCTCCACGTGGCCGCGAGAGACGGACGGGAAGAGGAGGATATGGGAAGTCTGCGCTCCAGGGAAAGGAGAGCACTGGGTGAAGTTGAGCGAAAGCGCAAGGAAAAGAAAGAATACAAAATTCGTTCGATTGATCGACCAGTTGCTCGGCGAAAACGCTTGGCACGTGTCGTTAAACCAAGAACACGAGGGAAGGTGTAAAGTGAGACACTGGTACAGCCCACTCGTGTTCCCCGAGGGAGATTCGGGAGTGGACGAGGATGAGGTTGGAGCGTCGCGCTTCCCGAGGAAGATTTTCTCGTCGAAGAGACGGAGAGCAAAGTTTGTGTCGTTAGTTTTAGAGGAGGATGGAGCGAAATGCGAGGATGTTTTAAATGCGATGGTTGAAGGAAGAAGAAAGAGTAACAGTGCATCTTCATCATCTTCATCATCTTCTTTAACTCCCGTCGACGAGGTTTTACTGTGCGCGCACGAGTACGGAAGACGATTGAAATCGAGCATGGGACGAGTCTTGCACCATAAGAAACCAAAATATTTTTGTAGGAGAAAAGGGAAAAGACGTGACGATAATAACAACCCAAGCGAAAGCAATGATAAACTCTTGTTTGGAGGAGATCATCGATGCAGTATTTACCAACATAACGCGACTACGAGAACATCAGCGAGTTCGCGCGCGTTTTATCCAGTAAATCGTAGGCGCGTTCTTGGAAAAGGATGGCACATCGACATCGGGCCTGGTTTTGACGCCGATGCGCAGCGAAGGTCAACAGGTCATCCAATGCAAGGTTTGATACTCTTAGTTTTATTATCAGATAGTCACGAAGGTGGTGGAGGCACCGCCTTTGTTCGAGGATCGCACCGGAGTATAATTAGAAACGGATTTCGCGAGAACGTCTTTGGCGAAGAAAACGGTACGAACCAAGACTTGAATAACTTCGCGCAACAAAGCATTCAAGACCAAACGGTTTCGAGAGATTTGTATATGTCTTACGAAAAACCAGCGGCGAGTTTACATAGCGGCAGAGGAAAAGATATTAGAAACATAGAACAAATAGTTGGGAAAAAAGGTGGGATTGCAATTCTCCATCCTTGGTTAGTCCATAGCGGAACGACGAATCACAGAAGCTCGTTGCGCGTTATGATGAATGGAATGATTCGATTCTCCGAAGACGCGTTTGTGTATCACGGATTGAGAATATTGGACGATGACGACGACGACGACGACGACGTCGACGACGAAAATGATAACGATGATACTGCTCAAACAACAAGAACTGATTTGTTACTTCGAGGAGGAGGAGGAGGTTCTACTGTCACAAAGGCGTTTTATTCGAGTAAAACGTTCTCGAGAAACTATCATCGGCAATCCGTTTCAATCATAATGCCCGTACATAATGCCGAAAAGTGGCTCGATGAGAGCGTGAGCTCCATTTTGACGCAGAGCTACGACGGTCCTTTGGAAGTGTCGTTCTTTAACGACGCGTCGACAGATGGTAGTTTTCAGAAAATGCGCGAGTGGATGCTCGCGTTGCGGTATGCCGGCATCGATGTCAAAATAACAGAAAAGTCAGAGAACACGAGCGGGCGATTGGAGAGTAAAAGTGAATGTAAAAATCGTCCCGGTGGTATTGGATTCGCTAAAAACCGCTCGGTCGAATATTCGCAAGGATCGATATTAGTTTTCTTTGACGCCGACGATATAATGGCGAACGATAGAGTGAAGATGCAAGTTCAACACACCATTGAAAGTCCGTCTTCAATTATTGGAACGACGTGGAAGCGTTTCCCCGATGGATCCACCGCACATTACGAACAATGGGCCAACAGATTATCCAACGAAGAAATGATACTCGAGCAGTTCAGGGAAAATACCGTCCAAATGCCAACGTGGGCGATGGCGAGGAAATGTTTCGACGACGTCCCGGGCGGCTTCGAAGAGTCGCCTCCAGATTCCGGCGAAGCTGAAGATACCATATTTTTTCACAAACATCTCGATATTCACGCCGAAGAGAATAAACGTCGAGGAAAGTTCCCCATTCTTCGCGCGGCGTCCGATGATGGATGTAATCGAGAAGAACCTTTATTGTATTATCGTTGGACTGAAACTTCCGGGACGTCGCGCGTTCCTAGACGAAGACTTTTAGATTTGCGGGTTTCCATTTTTGAAGCACGCGTTTTGAGCAAACCGTTATGGAACGAGTTCCAAATTTGGGGTTGCGGCAGAGACGCTCGTAACTTTGTAACCGCGCTGAGCGCAAACGCGAAGAAGAAAATAGTCGCGATTGTAGATTTAGATGACAAGAAAATCGGGAAGATGTACAATAACTTGCCGATTGAGCATTTTAGCGCCGCGCGAAGAGGAATGTGTACAGTCGTATGCGTCAGTAAACGGAGAAAAGGCGCGATTAGCAAAGACGTCGACGATGAGTTGATTGAGAATGTTAGCGCTTTAGGTCTCATCGAAGGTTCGACGTTATGGTACTTCTTCTAATGTATTAAAACAAAGATGCTTCCGGGAACGCGTCCTTATAAAGCTTTCGCTCCGCGGAAAACATTTCTATGATGTGCCCAACACCTAACAATTCGGCTTCACCGTACTTCTTTCCGATGATTTGAATTCCGGATGGAAGTAATGTGTTGTTTTCATCCGCGCTATCTTTGCTTCTAATGACCAACGCCGGGAGTCCGGAGAGATTTACGTTTACCGTCATTAAATCACCGGTGAACATAGCTAAGGGCTCTTGGTTCTCGTTTTTCATATACGCGAGCGACGACGTTGCCGGAGTTAAGAAGCCGTCGTACGTTTGGAGGTGTTGCGTCATTTCAGCGTAGATTAATCGACGCACTTCTTGCGCTCGTTTATAATACGCGTCCGAGTACCCTTCGGAAAGCGTGTATGTCCCCATCAAAATGCGTCTTTTCACTTCTGCACCAAAGCCTTCAAAACGCGAACTTTTAATTGAATCGACTAAATCCATGTTCAAGTAATCCTGGGCACCGAAGCGAATGCCGTCGTATCGCGCTAAATTACTGCTCGCCTCGGAAAGCGCGAGAATGTAATACGCGGGAAGACCGAAAAGAAACGTCGGACAGGACACTTCGTGCACTTTCGCTCCTAAACTTTCCACCAACTCTATGGATTCCATAACGCTCGCGGAAACTTTTTCGTCCAATCCAGTAAAAGTTTCTTTAATCACCGCGAACGTCTTTCCTTTCAAAGGCGCGGCTACGTCGACTAAATTCTCTTTACTCACAATCGCATCCGTGAACGACGACGACCCGCTACTACTACTATTATTGTTACTGCTATCAAAGTACTTTGCGTCCAAATTCGAGTTGTTATCATCACCAGTATTACCACACAAAACGTCCATTAATATCGCCGCATCTTCCACGCTCGACGTGATTGGTCCTATGCAATCGAACGAGCTCGCGTACGCCAACAACCCGTGCCTGGAAACTCTCCCGTAACTTGGCTTCAACCCGACCGTCCCGCAAAACGCCGCCGGTTGCCGAATAGACCCCCCGGTATCGGATCCTAAACTCGCCGCGCACAACTGCGCTGCCACCGCGGCCGCGCTCCCACCACTCGACCCACCGGGCACTCTCGACTCGTCCCACGGATTCGACGTCGGCGCGTACGCCGAACTCTCCGTCGTGCTCCCCATCCCGAACTCATCCATGTTCGTCTTCCCTAAAACAACCACGCCTTCCTTATTTAAATGTTTCACCACGTCCGCGTCAAAATCTGGCCGATACTCTCTCAAAATCTTCGACCCCGCGGTCGTGTATGTGTTCTTCGTGCAAATGTTATCCTTGACCGCAATCGGAATCCCGTGTAACAAAGACCTCTTCTTCTCTCCTCTCTCGGGATTCATCCTCTCGCGGTCCATTTCCGCGGCTCGTTCCAAAGCGTCTTCTTCGTTCACGCTCGCGTAACAGTTCAAACTCGAATCTTTCATTCTTTTCAGGTACATTTCGGTGACTCGCAGAGACGTCAGTTCCCCCGACTGTAACTTTTGCGCGATTTTTTTAATCACGCTTTTTGTTGTGCCGTCGATTTCAGAAGAAGAAGAAGAAGAAGAAGAAGAAGAAGAAGAAGAAGCGTTACTACTGGCGGTGGCAAAACGACGACAAAAATTCTTCTTCTTCTTCTTCTTCTTCTTCGCGTTGTTGTTGTTATTCTTTTTGCAATTTACACCAACACCACCGCGCGCGCGCAAAGGAGGAGAGAGAGGAGGAGAAAACGTCATCATCATCATCCTTCTTCGGATAAAGAAGCGAAAAGCAGCTTTTTTTTTGTGAACTCTTCTGTAGAAAGAAAATGTAACAGAAGCACAAGATTTAGGGTTTATAACAACAAACCCTAAACTCCAACTTGTTTTTTCCTTCTCGAGAATTCGTCGCTTCACAACAAGCCGCGGGAAGAATACGAGCGAAAATCATCATCATGACCTCCTTTGGCGCGACGACGACGACGGCGGACAACAGAGACAAAGAACGCCTTACCGGTGGTAATAATGAGAACAACAATAAATCTACCCTGTTTGGGGGTAAAGTCGCCATCGTTGCGGCCACGGCGTGCGCCACCTTAGCGTTGGCCCCGTTTTGCTATTTGCAAGGCGCTCGGTCCGCCATCGCTGCGTCGAACAACGCGAACATCCTCCTCCCTCTGAAGGCGGAAAATGATGGACGACTGACGAGTAGTAGTTTTAGTAGTAGTAGTAGTAGGAGTCACGAGCAGCGACGAGCCACTGATTATGGCATCGAGAGAGAGTCGAAACTGGGAGAAAAGTCGTCAAAATCCGTCGATGTGAAGAGGAACAACAACAACAACAAAATCAATAACAACAAAAGAGCCGCGACGACATCGTTCGCGAAGAAGTTTGTGGAAGCGTACGAACACGAGAAAGTCGAACAGCGACGAAGGCGGAGCAGCAGCGAAAGTGCTTCTTCTTCTTCTTCTTCTTCCAGCTCGAGTAAGAGTAACTTGATCTCCGCGCTCGGCTCGTCGAAATCGAAAGTTCCCATCTACGTGATTGCGTTGGAAGACCGACCGGAGGAGTTTGAGAAGTACGAGGCAATTCGAACGGTGTTTCCAACCGCAGAGCCGACGCATGGGATCGATCCTTTGCAATGGCCGAACAGAATTGAAGATGCGCAATACGCGGTCAAAGGACTGAGAAGTTACATGCAAACGCACAAAAGCGATCCGGCGCTCGTGGATTTCTTAAAAGTTCGCCAAGAACCGTTCGTTCCCTCGGGTTTGTCCTACGGAAAGGAGGATGATATTTCGCCCGGGGTTAACTGGATCGATCAGTTTGACAACTTTCGAGAGCATCCGTGGTTGATGGCGATCGATCACAGAGAAAGCGACGGGAAGTTGACCGAGGAAGAAGTCGGGAGAGCGCATCACATCGGGTGTTTGTTCGCGCACTTGTACCAGTGGCAATTGATGCTCGACCGAGGCGAAAAGAAGGCTTTAATTTTCGAATCTGACGCGCCGAGAATCATGGAGGCGATACCATTTTGGGCGAGCGAACAAGTAGCGGAACACGCGCCGGTGGATACGGACATTTTGCTCATCCGAGCGCAGCACGTCGGGGAAAAACCGCCGGGGCCGTTGGCGACGACGTTTATCGCGACCAACCCGAACGATTCGAGCGAAAAGCAAACTATTAACATTCATAAGTATAAATCCGCCGGCGCTGGTGCTGGATTAGAAGCCTACGTCGTCTCGTCAAACTTTGCTAAAAAGGCGCAAGCGTATTTGGCCAGACACGGAGCGGATATGATTGACGGGTACATCATCAAGTTGTGCCAGAGCTCATATAAACACGCGATTTACGAGCGGGCGTATTACTCGATGTATCACGAGGATATGTTCTTAGAACCGTACGACGCGGCGCACCCAAAACCGACCGTGTTCAACTGCTACGTCGCGAGTACGCCGGATAAAGCGGATTGATATGTTTAGAAGTCAAACTTTATAAAATTATTATTTACTATTTTGATGTGTGTTGTTTATTTATATGTGTACATGAATCTGTTTACTACACGAGTGTCTGTTATCTCTCTCTCTCTCTCACTTTCTATTTTCGACCTCTCTTTCAAGCATCCTCGAACGTTTGTCGATGCGTAATCTGTTGTCCTTCTTCGCAAAGAGTAAACTCAAACGTCGCGACGCCGTCTTTGTATTTCGCCGAGCTCAACGCGTAACTTTTGGGAATGTAAAACTTCCTTTGCACGTATTTGCGATGTGTACCGCGCTCCATCCGATATGATTTTACTTTCGGAAATACGTCTTCTTTTCTCTGAGGTTCGAGGACGTTTGGATCCTTCTTCTTCGATATCCTCAGCATTTTCCGCACGATGTTCTCTTTCTCCTTGACTTCTTCTTCCTTTTTTTCTCTTTCTCCATTTTCGTTTTCCTCTCTCGTGCTCGAGACAACCTCGATGAAAAAAGCTACGCCAGGGCGATTCGTGCACTCTAGGGTCTTAAAGACAATGTTCTCGATGCTGACGCCGGGCATATCGCAATCCAAAATGTACTTCCCGCACGGTTTCCCCATCGTCTCTATAATACCTCTCACGTCGACGGGAATCACTCTCGCGTTTCTCGAAAGCACCGCGACGGCACCTGTTTTGTTCTCGTTGTATTCCTCCGGTAAGTCTCGAAACGCCTCCCGCGCTTCCCTTCTCTTCGTTTCATTAGTATCCTCTTCTTCCGCATGAAAATCGGAGAAAACACGACTCCTTTCAAACTGGTCCTGTCGCACCCGCCTGTGATACTCGTTTTGTCTTCTCTGCTGCGCGAGATATTGCTCCCGTAAATATCTCTGATTCACGTACCCTCCTCGTCTCCCTCTCCCTCTCTCCTCCTCTCCTCCCTCGTCCATCTCTTCCTCCTCTTCCTCGATCGTGTGGTCCCAGTTCTCCAAGTTCCTCTCCTCGTGAAAATATTGGTTCGTGTAATAGTTCCAATGCGGAGAGGTGGACGACCTCGAAAGACGTCGTCTGTGGTCCCCTCGTTCTTCCATCGCGCCTCCTCCTCCTCCTCCTCCTCGGTTGTTATTATTCTCGTTCGGTGATGAAGAGTAATAATAATACGGTTGTTCGTCAGACCGTTCTCCGTTTCCTCCGTTTCCTCCTCGAGTCGTCGTCGTCGGTGGTGAGTGGGGTGATTCAAACGACATGCGGCATGTTTTTTTTTGTATCTTCAAAGTTTGGCGTTATCGCGAAGATATTTTTCAATCAACTCTCGAGAACAAATTAGGGTGCTCTTTCTCTTTACAAACATTACACGTTAACGCGTCATAATAACAACGAGAAGAGCTTGATTTTGTACACGAAACAACAACAACAACAACAACATCCATTAATTATGTCGCAAAATTCCTCGAACGACTACTTGTCGGTGATATACACCGGGTCGATAGTACTCTTCACGCTCGCGTTGAAAGGTGAGAGAATTATGAGAAGATGATGATGATGAGTCACATTTCTTTTCCGTTCAAATCCGCCTTTTTTTATCGGAGATATTTTTTTCTTCTTCTAATTCTTCTTCCTCCTCGTCATCGCGCGCGAGACAGACAGAGAGTGACAGAAAGTGGAGATTTGAGGGAGTCTTCTGTCTGTCTCTTTCTTTCTCGGCGAGTGCTTTTGCGCGCGCGTTCCTGCTGCGTTCCTTCTTGGATGATGGCTTCGTGTGTTGTTCTCTTGTTGTTCTCTGGTTGTTGGAATTGAATTGGTGTCTTGGATTTTTTACTCACACAAAAGCACTTTACTTTTTATAGGATTATCGAAAACGGAAACTTCGCGCATGGGTAACATTTACGGCATGCTCGGTTTTCTCGTCGCGTTCGCGGGGATTTTAGCCTCCACCTTTGTGTATTCTCGAGGGTATTGGTTATTCTTCGCGGTGGCGTTACCGCCGGGTTTGGTTTCGGTTTTCATGAGCTTTCGCGTGCAGATGACCGGGATGCCGGTGATGGTTGGATTGTTCAACGGGTTTGGTGGTTTAGCGTCCGCGTTGCTCGGATTGGCGTTGTATTACGATCAACACGAGAAGATGCTTCAAGAAGCGAACGATTTGTCCTCGAATAAGGAGGTGTTGAGGTCGATTTTTTACCTCTTTGGCATCGTCGTCGGCGTGGTGACGTTCATCGGTTCCATCGTCGCCTGTTTGAAGTTGGCTGGGAAGATCTCCACGAAACCGATGATTCCACCGGGGAGAGTCGTTTGGTTGCCCTGCTTGTTGGGCGGTATCGTGGCGACTGGCGTGATCGCGGCTATGGGTGGTTTTGACGCGACTTCCGGCTCCGGCGGTTTGATTTGCTTATACGTCATGACTGGCCTCTCTGCTGTGTACGGGTATTTGTTTACCATGGCAATTGGCGGCGCAGATATGCCAGTGGTCATATCTGTGTTGAACTCTGGATCCGGATGGGCCGGCGTTTTCGCCGGTTTCATGTTGGATAACGAATTGATGATTATCGGCGGCGCTTTCGTCGGCGCGTCTGGGATCATTTTGTCCTTCGTCATGGCGGAAGCGATGAACCGATCGTTGGTTTCCGTATTAGCCGGTGGGTTCGGTGACACCGGTGGAAGCGCAAAAAAAGATCCAAACGCGCCGGTAGATGATCGTGAACCGACTATCTTCACCAAAGACGATACCGTCAAAACGCTCATGGACGCCAAGTCTGTGATTATCGTTCCCGGGTACGGCATGGCCGTCTCGCGAGCGCAACACTCCGTGTGCGAGTTGACGAAATTGTTGAGATCGTTCGGGAAACAAGTGCGTTTTGGCATTCACCCGGTCGCTGGGCGCTTGCCTGGCCATATGAACGTTTTGTTGGCCGAAGCGTCTATTCCGTACGATATCGTGTTGGCGATGGATGAAATCAACGACGATTTCCCAGACACGGATGTATCCATCGTCATCGGCGCAAACGATACGGTCAATCCAGCAGCACAAACCGATCCCACCTCTGCCATTGCCGGAATGCCCGTGCTTGAAGTCTGGAAAGCGAAGCAGTCGATCGTTTTAAAACGATCCTTAGCCTCTGGCTACGCCGGCGTCGAAAATCCGCTCTTTGTGTACCCGAACAACGCGATGTTATTAGGCGACGCGAAAGGTACCATCGATGGTTTAGTCGAAGAGATTCGCGCGAATTACGGAGGCGATTTACAAAAAGGTGACGTCGCCGTGAACATCACGACGAAGAAAAAACAAGAAGCGGCGGATTACACGCAGGTTCCGAAACCATTTGCGGGTACGAAACCGTTGGTGACTTTGGGCGTCGTTTCCGAAACGAAACCTGGGGAGAAACGGTGCGCGATGACGCCGGCAGTCGCTCGAACGCTTCTCGAAAAACACAACATCCACTGCATCGTCGAGTCAAATTGCGGTTTAGCGTCTGGGTATTTAGACGCTGAGTATAAAAAGTGCGGCGTCGCTGTTGTCTCATCGAAAGCGGAGGTTTACTCGAAAGTCGACGCGTTGTTGAAAATCGGTAAACCGACGGACGAGGAGTTGACTTCGATGAAAGGGAAAACAATCGTCGGTTGGGTATCGCCGAATTTTCCGGAATCCGAAGCTCTCGTCCAGAAAGCTGGGAGTTCAGGGTGTAACTTAATTTCCATCGATTCTGTCCCGAGAATCACGACGGCACAAAAGATGGACGTTTTGTCCTCGGTCGGTAAAATTGCCGGCTACAGGGCAGTCATCGAAGCGGTGCATAAGTTCCAATCATTCCTGGCTCCGCAAATCACGGCTGCCGGGAAGTATCCGCCGGCGAAAGTTCTCGTCATTGGTGCTGGTGTTGCCGGTCTCGAAGCGGTTGGTGCGGCGCACTCGTTAGGGGCGGACGTTCGAGCGTTCGATACGAGGTTAGAAACGCGCGATCAAGTCGAGTCTATGGGCGGTAAGTTTCTCGAGATGCACTTCGAAGAGGACGGTACCGGCGAAGGTGGCTACGCGAAGACCATGTCTCCCGAATTTATCGAGAAAGAAATGGAATTGTTCCACGAACAGTGCAAAGAATGCGACATTGTCATCACAACCGCGGCAATTCCAGGACGCAAAGCGCCGATTCTGTTGAAGAAGTACCACGTCGACGCCATGAAGGCTGGATCTGTGATTGTCGATTTAGCCGCGTTGACCGGCGGTAACTGCGAGTGCACGAAATCGAACCAAACGTACGTGTACGAAGATAAAGTAACCATGATTGGTAACACGGATTTGGTTTCCGGAGCTGCGCAAATCGCTTCACAAATGTACGCCACGAACATGTTGCACTTAATCTTGCACATGTGCGGAAACCCAAAGAAACCGGAGGAAGGTAAATTTCAAGTGGACTTTGACGATATCATCGTTCGCGCGGTGACGGTTGCCAAAATCGGTCAAGGTTTAACCTGGCCGCCGCCAAAAGGTACTGGACCACCACCGCCGAGAATGGATGCCAAGAAAACTGCCGGTGCCGCCGGTGATCTTTCCATTAAAAAGGAAAAAACGATGCTGTTTGGCGGTATCGTGAGCTTGAGCGAAGTCCTCGTGCTTTTATTCGTCACCGGTTTCCTCGTCGTCGTCGGTGTATTCTGTCCGCCGAGCTTCTTCACGTACCTTTTATTGTTCATCCTGGCCGCCTGGGTTGGCTTTTTGTTAATCGGCAACGTCGCGAGCTCCTTGCACACTCCGCTGATGTCCGTTTCGAACGCGATTTCTGGCATCGTCGTCATCGGCGGTTTGCTGGCGCTCGAAGACTACGCCACCAAAGACATCAAAGATGATATGGACACTTTGGGAAGCATGGCGGTTAAAAGAGGCGTCGGCGCGATCGCGTTGAACGCGGTAGCTATTTCCTTGGCCTTTGTGAACGTTGCCGGTGGTTTCGCGGTGACTCAAAGAATGCTCGGAATGTTCAAAAAGTCTTAAGATTACAAATTTACGAAAAGTTTAACGAACGACGATTTCAAGAAAGACGTATTAATTATATACCGTACACAGATCGCATGTTTTACATGCAATATCATTTGCTATTCTCTAAAAACTCTAACCTCTCTATTTTCTCACCGAGCAACTCGACTAACGTCGCGTGTTCTTTTTTTTGCTTTTCGAGCTCGCGTTCGATATCGATGGTTTTATAGTGCATTTCGCTGGCGGATTTTTCCGATTCTTTTCTTTTTATGTCCGCTCTGATGAGCCTATTAGATGCTTCTTTGAGTTTGTGTTTGAGCGCTTGAATGACGACGTTGGCGGTTTGGTTCGTGTCGGATTCTGTGCCGAATTCGAAACCATCTTCCGCAACGTATTCTTCTTCCTCTTCTTCTCGTTCTCTTCGCATTCCTTCCATACTGTTATAACTCTGAACACCACCACCACCAAATTTCACGCTCGCTTCTAACTCGTTCCTCGTATCCACCAGCTGCGCTTTTATAACTTTCTCCCTTTCTCTCAATTCCGACTCTTGAATCCTTGCGCGTTGCAACTGCTTCTCCATCGACGCGCACTGATTTCTTAAATCTCCCTCCCTCTCTCGCATTTCGTGCATTAACGTTTGCGTCTCTTTGACAACCTCCAACGCTTCTCTCCTCTTCGTATCTAACGCGTCCACCTCGTCGACTTTCAATTTCAGCGAATTAAAAAGCATCTCGTATTTTTTCTTCTCCTCGAGTAAACTTCTTCTTGTTTTCGCAACTTCGTCTTCCATCTCCTTCCTTTTCCTCTCCGCTTCCGCGCGAGACTCTTTCAATCGATGCTCCTCTTCGTCTCTTCTCTCCGACTCTCTCGTCTTCTCCTCGTTGACAATTTCCATCTGCTTAATCAGTGGCGCAATTGATTCAGCTCTCATTGCTTCTGCCGTCGTCAACTCTTCCTCGCATTGCCTCGCTCGACTCTCCGCCATCCTCGTCTCTCGTCTCAACTGGTCCTGTTCCTTCCCGTGCCGACTCTCCATCGCGTTCATGGATTCCTCCAATTCTTTTATTCTCGTCTCCAAATCTTTTCCTCTCTCTTTCTCTTGCTTCAATTCTCTCCTCAAAATGTCCATCTCGCTGTTCTGATCTCCACCTCCTTCCGACGAAGTTGGATTCTTGCTCAGCTCCTCTTCGAAGCGCTTCTTCATCGCGTGTTCCTTCCTTTGAAACTCCACCCGTAACTGCTCGCTGAACTGCCTCGCGCGTCTCAACTCTTCCTGCCGTTCCCGCGCAGAAACTTTCAAGTTTTCAATCTCTCCATCTTGTCTTTGTCTCACTCTCTCCAGTCGTTCGCGTTCGTTCATCTCCTCCGCGAGTTTCAACTCGTTCGTTTGCAAGCTCGCTTGCAGTTGATGCATTCTCGATTTCAGAGCTTTCACGCGTTCCTCTTCTTCCTCGTTCAAATACTCTTTGCCATCTTCTCCTCCTACCAAAAGCTTCAAATTCTCCGCCCTGAGCTTTTCCAAGTCCTCCTCTAACTCTATTTCTTCTACCGCCTCTTCTTCTTCTCTGTGAGTATATCCGCGTTTTGATTCGCCGTAATCATCAGTATTATCGTTCTCTTGCTGCAACGCGGTGTTAATCACCGTCAACGTTTGCGCTTTTTTGGTCAGTTTTGTGATTTCTTTTTTTAAAAGCGCCTCCTCCTCCTCACCGCCGCCGTCGCCAAAGGCGCGATTACCATCGTCGTCGTCTGCTTTTGCGCGCTCCATTGTATCTCTGATTTCTCACGATTTTTCCATCACACATCTCATTAATATCTTCATTAGATTTACGAAGAAGAAGAGCGTTTCACGCGTTTGAGAGGGAAGAAGAAGAAAGCTAAGAAAAAAAAGAAAAAGAAGAATCAGACACCATGCCAGCGACGACGAGACGGCAACGGGCGAGCAAAACGGTCCACATGTTTGACCTTCCGAGAGAAACGTTGGTTGTCATTCTCGAGTCTCCTGTATTAACGGCGGTGGATTTGGCAAGATTCGCGTGCGTTTCCAAGAAGGAAAACAGTAAACAGTTGGCGATGGAAGCGGCCAAAAATCGGGTCCTAAAAGCGTGGCCGGAAAGTGAGCTGAATTATAAGCGAAACGACGACCAAGTGTATGTTAAACCGAGCGAAGGAAAAGGGAACTTGGCTCGGTATGAGTGTTATTTCGTCGATAGGTACATCGAAGTAGCAGACAAACGAACTTTGCCGCCCTTGAATCGTGATCCCAAAGACAACAAAGGCGACGACGACGAGGACGGGAAGGAAGCAGAAGTCTTTGGGAAAGACAAAGAGACGTGGTTGGACGCGTTGCGATTTTTGGACGGGAAGCTCGCGGAGGAGCGAGAGCGAGAGAAACGACGCGCGCAGTTACGAAAGAAAGGGTTGTTGTTAGAGCGAGATGACGATTGCGCAGATTTGAAGCAACAACGGAGAGCAATTCAGGACAAAAAGTATCGGATGAATTGGATGACAACGACGTGTACGCACAGAGACGGGAGAACCGAGATTTGGGGGACGGAATACTTATGCGACGAATTTTGGATCGGCTCGACGAAGATGAAAGCTCGAGCGAATGAGGTTTTTATCGGCGAGGACCGGCTTTTATATTTCAAGCGGTTCCAGTCGTCCGCGTTGCAATCAAAGAGGATTCGAAGCTTGCACGAGAAACACGGGAAATTGATTGCGCCTGACTTTCATTGGTGCGCCAAGCAGGCGAGAAAAGTTTTGTGGGTCGCGATTGGGACCAATCACGCGGTGATGTTGATGGAAAGCGGAGAGGTGTATACGTTTGGAAAGAATAAGCATGGGGAGCTGGGGTTCGCGAATACAGTCACCGAAATAGAAGTTGACGATTTTAGCGAGAGAGGAAACGACGATATGATGGTGGACGGTAACGATACGAAACCGACGAGACGGACGAAAATTTTGAAAAGGACGACGTTCGAGTATCGGACGCCGAGGTTGTTAGGTTTTATCAGAGAGGAAGGCGAGAAGAACGATAGCAGTAAAGGCACTTCCGCGCATCCAGACAGTCCGGATTATATTTCTAGACGGTGTCGTTTCGTTTCTGCGAAGAAACACACGTCCATGGTGACCACCGTGGATGGTTTGGTTTTTGGTTTTGGTAAAAACGATCGCGGTCAATTAGGTATTGGAAATAACTTCATGCAATACCAGCCGAGGAAAATAACCACTTTTCCGAGAGTTCCCGTAAGGATGGGGTGGGGTGGGGTAGGGGTAGTTGAAACAGAAGAGATGAAGATAAAAAAAGCGGTGTGTTGCGGCGACCATAGCGTAGCTCTATCCACGTGTGGCTTGGTTTTTGCGTTCGGATCGAACCAACACTTCGCCTGCGGTGCAACTTTTCCGGTGCACGTGTTCTCGCAATTAAGGAAAGACCAGTGGTACCCGCGGAGAATTGCTCTGACCTGGTGCGACAATCCACCTCGAAACGATCAAGGGAAAATCCTCGCGTGTGAAAGAGAATGGTTTCGCGAGAATGGACTCGGAACAGTTATAAAAGATATCACGACGGGTTGGAGCGAACATGAACGTTTGGAAATAGACGAAAAAGGCGATCCCGACGAATATGGCGTAAACAACCTAGAGTTGTCGGAAGAATTAGAATACCTCATCGAAGTGGAGGCCGATGTTGTTCCGAGGGATGAAGATTTAGATTCAGAAATTAACGACATCGACGACGAGGTAGTTTACAGCATCTTGGCGGAAGATATCTCTGGCGGCCAAATGCACACGGTGATTTTGGACCGCTCTGGTATCGTTTGGACGGTTGGAAAAAATATAAAGGGTGCGTGCGGCCGGCCGATACCGCCTCATCATCACATTGAACATTGGGAAGACCAGCTCATGAATACGCCTAGTTTGATTAATTTTGTCGCAAAGCCGGTGATTATGCCGACGTACACGGATGAGGAAACGGGCGAGAGACGCGTCGTGAGAATGGCGGAGATTCACAGCGGGAGATACCATCTCGGAGCAGTCGCGGAGAAAACTGGATGGTTCTACGGGTGGGGCTCCAGCGAAAATGGTGAGTTAGGCTGGGCAGTAGGCGAACAACAATGCGACCCTAAAACAGATAAAATAAACAATATCTTCCGCATGAGACGTTTCCCCGAACGACGGACGGCATTCTAAAAAGCGCTTTTGAGTCTTACATCACACATGGCATCATCATCGAAAGGGGCTTCTTTGACGCATTGGAATATATTGCGCTCGCAAACACGTCCCTAGAACACTGGATGCGATGTGACACAACGTGACTGGGATCAAAATATTAGATTTATTTTTTACCGAACGAATTACCCGACGTCTTATACCTTAATCTTCTTTCTTCTCCGCTCCGTTCGTTCCAGAACCTTCGGCTAAGGAGCACATCAACCCTCCAGATAAGAGCAAACCGCCGCCGAGATATCCCAACGGTCCGAGCACTTCGCCTAAAAATACCCCTCCCAACAATGCTGCGAACAACGGTTCGCCGGATAAAATCACTTGCGTCTCCGAAGCCGAAACCGATTCTTGTCCTTTCGCTTGCACGACATCCGCCAAGTAACCACCGACGATCGCCGAAAATGCAATCAACAACCAAATGATGGGGTCCTTCCACCCGGCAAACGGCGTCGTCGTCGTCATTCCTACTCTGTGTAATGCGAAATCGGTGAACCCCCACGCGGAATACATAAACGCCAGAAAGAAGGATTTCCACGCCTGCAACTGAGACCCGTCCAACCCAAGTTTCGTGAACGCGCCGATGCGAAACACGTACAGAGAGTACGTCAACGCTCCACCTAAAGCGATCAAATCGCCGATATTCACCGCATTTAATCCTTTCGGAATCACCGAACCGACCAACTCCACAGACTGCCCTCCCCCCGGATCCATTCCTAACGTCACCACCCCGACTAACGCGACGAGGCACCCTGCCCAAACCAACTTCTTCACCGTCTCCCCGAAGAACGTTTCAATAAACGGTGTAAACGCAATTGACGCTTGCGTTAAAAACGACACTCTCGTGGCTTCTGTGAACAACAAAGCGACGTTGCAGCACCCTTGCGCGAGAAAATTCCACGTCGCCAACTCCAACGCCGCCGACCAAAACTCGTTGTTCAGTTTCACCTCGCCGCTTTTGTTCTTCTTGAAAGAATCTAACAACTGAGGCACGAAACACAACAGAACCATAAACCCTCTAATCATACCTAACGTCCCAACCGACGGTGGACCGGCTCTCACGAAGACCATTTTCAACGACACGCACAAACCGCCGTAGGACAACGCGACTAAACCGAGAAGGAAGCGACCGGCGTTTTTGGAAAGTTCGATCGATTTCAGTCGCGTCACCCACGATCCTCCTTCCGACGACGTACTCGAAGACGACATGACGATATTCTTGTTGCCGCCGCTATTCTTGCCTCCAGACGAGGACCTCACCACGAGGATACTGCTCCTACTTTTACTCCTCCTCGTAGTCGTATTATTCTGCTTATTTTGCCCGAGCACGAAGGCACTTTTTCTGGCCGCCTTTCTACTCGCCGACGACAAAAAACAAGAAGCAGAAGAAGCCGCGAACGAGGACGGCGCGACGACGCGTTTAAAGGTGGTGGTACTGGTGGTGGTGAGTATCGCTCGTCTGCGCTGCTGCTGCAGATGCGCAGTTTTCGACACCACCACCACGCCGCCGCTGCTCGAAGTCATCATCATCATCATATCTATCCGTTAAAAATGAGGAGAGTCGTTAAAGAAAAATTTCCAACGTCTTCTTCCCTTTATACACTCGTATAAATAAAACGAATCGAAGAACGCTTTTTCAAACGCCTCTCTCAATCTCTCTCAATCTCTCTCTTTCTGTTTTTGCGCGCGAAAAGAAGAAAGAATTCTGGTTTCGTGGCCGCAGAGAAAGAAAGAAAGAAAGAAAACAAAGCGATGGATGATGAAAAGTGAGGAAAGGAAAGAAAACTTCAAAAAAAGAGTATTACAAGAGAGTTTTTTTTCTCCTCTTTTTTGGGCTTTTGGTGGTCAAAACACTTGACTGCAAAATTTTTCGCAGACTCATTTTTTCGCAAAATGACGATGAGAGAAAATTTCGAGTTTTGTGTTTTTTGTCCTCTTTGAGAGTTTCTCTCGTTTTTCTTTCGAGGAGTGTGAGTCAGCATTTTCTTCATACTCTAATAATATCACACAGCTGTACAAAACACCTACGCACGCGTATACTCTAATAATACGAACAGCTTATAATACCGCTACATAATAGAACAAGTAACACACCATGGGCAGAATTTCCTTAGACTTTTTGAGACGCAAATCCCACGACGACAACGACGACAACAACTCTTCCGAGACTGTGATGCCGGGATATTTACGAGCGATGCACGATTTCCCTACCAAAGACTCCAAAAACGACATCGGGTTACTGATCTCTCACAAGAAAGATCGCCTGAGCATGGACGAGGCGAGAGAGAAAGTACCCGTGCAGAAGAAAACAGAGGAAGAAAAACAAACGACAAAAACTCCCGTTCAACCACCGAGAAAAAGCGCGGAGTTGGAGAGGCAAGACAGCGCGAACGTGAGGAAGGTGCAGGTTTTGTAAGACAGAGGTTTTTCCCCTGTGACACGTCAGCTTTCTTCGGGTTCGCGCGAGATGATGCGCTTTTTACCATAATACGTTCAAAAGCGCATCGATCGAGACAGTTTCTTGTTTCTCCACAAATCCGTGTGCTTGCTCTCTCTTATTAATAATAGCTTTGTACATATGTAATCGGAAGAAGAAGAAGAAGAAGAAGAAGAAGAAGAAGAGTACTACTAATATTATTATTATTATTATTCAAAACGTCACTCTATTGAATCCAAACGCGAAGAAGACGAGAGACTGCGCGATGAGAAACAAAGAGTAATGGACGAGCTGGTGTTGGAGTATTCCGTAGACGCCGCAAAAAAGGAAGAAAGATCCCATCGAGAGCTCTTTGAAATAGATTTTTCTGCGCGCTTTAGGCGTCGTCGACGTCGACGACGACGACGAGAACATGTTGCCCAATTTTTTCGTAACCACCCATTCGTGCGCGTCGGACAACTCGAACAAGCCGGATATCATGGCTGACAGTTTCACGACACACATCGCGTTTTCAAACAGAACAAACGCGACTGATGTTTTCCAACCTTCTTTGGTGAACACGACAGTACTCATCGTCACGAGAACTGGAGTGTAAACTAACGCCCAAAATGGGATTGGTATTTCCGGGCTTATCGCGCACAAAGGCACAAGAAGACAGTACAGGAAGAAACTGACGATGTGCGCTGCAAACATTCTCGCACCAAAGAAAAACACGATCAAATAGACTTTTTTTGCCAACGAGACGCCGTTGGACTCTAAAATCGTTTTTGTCGCTTTCCTCCACAGTTGCATCGGGCCGCAGCTCCAGCGGTGTTGTTGCTTTCGATAGGCGTCGTATTCAGCCGGAATCTCGTTATCGCACGTGATATCGTTCAAGAAAATAAACTTCCACCCTCTTAAATACGCGCGTAAACTCAAATCCATATCCTCCACGGTCGTGCGAAAGTTCCAACCGCCGGCGTCGACGATACATTTTCTCCTCCAAACGCCAGCCGTGCCGTTAAAGTTGAAGAATAATCCGGCGGAGCATCGCGCGTACTGTTCGCAAAGCATGTGGTACGACAAGGAAATTTCTTGGACTCTGGTCAAAACGGTTTCTTTCGCGTTCGTAAACGTCCATCGCGTCTGAACGAAACCGACGTCTTCGTTTTCCATCAACCAAGGGACGGTATTGAACAGAAAATCGCTATCAGGATCAAAGTCCGCATCAAAAACAGCGACGTAATCGTAGTTTTCAATCAAATCCATGGCGTCTAACATCGAACCAGCTTTATAACCTTTCCTGTTTTCTCGGCACACGTATTGGATGTTGACGCCTCGACTCATCCATCGATGCACCGCGCTTTGCGCAATCTCTCGAGCCTCCAACTCCGTGGAGTCGTCTAAAACTTGCACCATGAAGTGCTCTCTTGGCCATTTCATGCGACACGCGGCGTTGATGATATCTTCGCAACAGGCGGTTTCGTTAAACATTGGGAGTTGGACGACGACGTTTGGGATGGTTGAATAATACTCCGCGCCCGGCGGCAAAAACGACGAATGTGAACTTTGTTGCATTTCCTCCATCGAATACGACGGCACTCGTTTCCCGCTCGGCCGCTTAAATCTGTCCAAATAGTCTTTTCTCGACAAATACTTCCAATAAAACGCGACGTATAAATGAAACGCCCGATCTGCCGCGACTAAAGCGGATAAGAACGCCGTAAATCCAACGATAACTTTCAACACGGGATTAAAAAACGCGACGCGTATATCGTCCGCGGTCACCAACGCCCAGTAAAAAGATTCCGAGGAGATGGACGGAAACGACGATACTGATGCCTTCTCAATCTCCTCATCTCCTCTCTCACCACCACTTGCGAGCAACGAAAACGCGGACATCCCCCTCGCGCGCGGATGGCGGCCAAAAATCACCTCCATCCGGTGCAAAACCACCACCAAACAAAACACGAAAACGCACAAAATGAAGCACGTCGTCGAGAGCGGCGATTTCTTCTTTTTCTGCGTTCTCGCGTGGTATAAAGATCGCGGGGATTTGCAATCGTACCGCGGAGAGAGCAAGACCCCCGAGGAGGATGCCGAGGTCCCCGTCAGCGGCGTGCTTTGGCTTCGAAACATTTTTACGCTCTCGCCTTTTTCTTCAAAAACAACGCAAACAGTTTGTTCTTCGCGCTGCTCGTTCTCGACGACGACGACGACGAGAGAATGCTCGCAAAACACCACAACGCGGGAAAGAACGAACGAACGACGAGTCTGAGACGATGATCGTATCTCTCTCGCGCTCGTCGTTCTCTTAGAAGAGAGAGAGAAGAAGATGTGACGAGAAAAATGTGAGAAAATCCTTCCTCTCGTATTTTTTTTTGTAAAACAACGAGGTTTCGTCTCGGATGTACTAAAAAAAAAGATGTCGATTGTGAATGTGTAGTTTCATGTATATACATCACGATTCTGAGGTGCTACTGATGACATCTCTCTCTCTCTCTTTCTCTCGCTCATTCTCTCTCTCTTCTACATCGGAATCAAATCTTTGGACAAATACTTCATGAACCCGAACGCTTTGAACCGCCGCTCGCCGATGAGTTTGAACAACTTGTCGTCGCTAATCACGAACTGTTTCTTCTCTGGATCCTTCAAATTCTTCTCCTTAAAGTATGCCCACATCTGGCTCGTCAACTGCGCGCGAGTTATGGTCTCTTGCCCGTTTAAAAAAGTTTTCAACTTTTCCGAACACTTGTACGGTTTCTTAAACCCGCTGTTTTCGCTCCTCTCTTTTTTCTCCTTCTCGGCTTTCGCCTTCAACTTGTTCAATTCCGTATCGCTCATCGGCACGTACTTCTCCATCTCCTTTTCGTATCGCTTCTTATCTTTCTCCGCCATTTCGTTGTACATCTCCTTCCCTTTCTCGCTTAAATTTTGCCACCTTTGCCCCAACTTCTTCCCGCATTCGCCGAACGAAATCCCCGGAAACTCTTTCACGATTTTCTCGCGGTTGTGCGACACGAAGCACATGTACGGGCCTTGCGGACCTTTCGGTTTGTTCGGATCTTTCATTTCCTTTGTCGAAGACGTCGTAGATTTACCACCCGATCCCGTCCTCTTTTGTTGTTTCTTCTTCGAAGGGTTCGTATCGCCCCTCGTCGTTCGTTTCGCGCTGTGGTAATGCGTACCTCTCTCCGCGTCCGAAACGTCTTCTTCATCCTCTTCGGACTCTTCCTCTTCCTCCTCCGAATCTGCTTCTTTTAATTCTTTCTCTTTCTCTTCCTCCTCCCTCTTGAGGATCATTTCCGTGCTCGTCCACGGTTCTCCACGTTTCGCTTTCGCGTGTCCGAAGTGGCTCTCGTCCAAGTGCGCTTGCACCATCGCCCTGATGAATTTTTTCTTCGTTTGTTTAATCAATCCATCCCGTCCTTCCCCGTTGGACAGTTTCGATTCCAATTCCTCGACGATGGATGCGATGGTGAGTAAATCTAAGTTTAAATCTTTCTTGGAGAAAATTTCGGCGAGAGATTTCGCGATGGCGAGTTCCAGAGGGTCGTTTTTTAGCGTCATTATTCGAAGCTTTCTTTTGATGCGCTAAATGCGCTCGTTTGTGATGCGTTTACAGAGCGTATTGAGAGCGTTTTGTGGGGGAATTTGCTTCATTAATTGACCAAAACATGTTCGTGCATTTTCCACCGCAACAAAGTGTGTTTGTTGTTCCAACTCAGAACGCTTCGAGAAGACAAAGAGGAGGAAAAGGAGGAGGTTTTGTTGTCGCCGCTGCTGCTCCCGACTCGTATCGATTCCCCAGATGTTCTTCTGCTCGTCCTTTTCGCGCGAGGAGGAGGAGTTCTTCTTCTTCTTCTTCTTCTTCTTTGCAAAATTTCATCGGGCTGGCGGCGACGGCTTCAAATGACATCGTCAGAGCTGATGAAGAAGAAGAAGACGATGAAGCGCTGATCGATTTACTCCTCTCGAAGAAGAAGAAAAAGGGAACAACAAAAACAACAACAATTGAGGAAAGAAGAGGAGGAAATGGAGGAGGAGGAGACACGACGAGTTCGAATGAATTTGAAAAGTGCGTGGACGAGAACTTGATGAAGTTGACGACGCTGTTTTTCGACCGACTGTTGACGAGGATAGAAGAGAAAATGGCGAACGGGGATAAAAAAGAAGCGGAGGAGTTGGACGAGTTAGCGCAGAGTGCTCTGGTGGTGGTCGAGTCGAGAGCGACGTTTGAACGCGCCAGCGAGGTTGGGTTCCCGGAGACTTTGCGGGATTCGATAGCAGCGCACGAAGCGACGCTGAAGAAACAGTTGGAGGATGGAAGCGGCGGCGAGAGTAGCAAAGACGATAATACGTTGGAAACGTATTCGATTGAAACACAAGTTAAACAACGCTGGGCGGCGTTGACGAAAGCGATGGAAGAAACTGGAACAGAGAATGCGCTCTCGCAGAAAATGATGAATCGAGAGCGGGCGAAATCGAGCGCGACTGAACTCATCGGACGCGCAAAATTAAACACCGAAGAAGCTAAAACGCTCTTTACGACCGCGGTGCCTCCGGAAAGGAGAATTATAGAGTTTTTGTTGGAGTATGAACCTGGACCGGAGCGGTCTCAGCTTTTAACCGACGCGTTGACGCCTCCGGACGAGGAGGATTTGAAGGAAATGGAAGAGAACGAAGAGGTGGAGGTGGTGAGCACAACCCCGGCGAAACTTTCGTGCGCTTTGGAGGTGTACTTGAAGGAAGTGATTGATAATAGCAGTAAGAGTAGTAGTAGTAATAATAGTAGCGGTAGTGACAGCGCGGTTGGTGACGACGATGACGAAGTGATGCGCGTGCGTGCGCTCGCGGAGGAAGTAAAAGAAAGATTGTAGTAAAGTTGAAAATTTTGTATTGCAAAAGATGTATTTCTTGTGTGTTTGTCAAATGTTGTCATCATCTGACTTCTAAATTAATTTGCGGCGATTCCATGGAGAACGGAATCGACGACAAAGGAACAACAGAAGTATCAACGATACTAGCACTGCTATTCTTCCTCGAACCATCACCTCTTCCTCTGTTTGCTTTCCTCTCGAGCGCGCGTAAAAGCTTCCCGACCACGTCTAATTTGTTTATATCCGAACCGCCGCCAAAGCTTTGCTTCGCGAGCAAAAAGCCTACAAGCATTGGGACCACGAAGGTTTTCATCGCCATTCCTAATTCTTTTCGCATTCTAAATCCGACTTGTTTCTCGTGAACGACGTCTTCGAGCATGTCTTGGTCTCTTCGATTAAAGCCACCGGAATCTTGTTCGATAAACTTCGTCTCTCGAACTCGTTGAAACGCGCGGAACCCGCGAATCATAGGCTTCACGACGGACCACATACCGTGTCTCACCGCGAGTCTCGCGACGTCGTGTTGCACGTGCTGCTCTTCAAAGTGAATGAGCGTACATCTTGCCGCGGTGTACGGCTTTAAGCCGCGCACTTCATCCTCGTTCTCGAAATCAGGAACGGCTTCGATTTTCCACGCCGAGTAATACGGATCGACGCGCAAAACTCTTTTCGATTTTGGAACGTTCGGATGACTCATCCCTTTCGTGATGGAGAAGTACACGCTCTTATTATTCTTACTGGTAGAAGGGGACAAAAAATCTGCGGCCGATCTCATCCCTCCTCCTTTCATCGGCGTCGTCGGCGGCGTCAAATCGTCAAACATTTGATTCGCGGGACTTTTCTGTTTCTCCGTCCACGTGCGTCGAGAAAAGACGTAATCGCGATTCGAAATCACCGGTAACTTCCGCTCCCAATACACGAGATCCGCACCAGTGTTCACGTCTCTTTCGATGATTTCTGATTTTATGAGTAAAGGATCCCACGCTTTTCTAGTTTGGTCCGAGTTGAAGAAATCGCACAACTCTTCCGGCGTGCAGTTTTGAAACGTCGATTTCGAGAGGTATTCCGTCCCACCGTACGGGAGAATGTGACGCCAAGCGACGTACGTGCTCCCGGTTTCTTTATCTTCTTTGCGCATCATCTCCTGCCACTCGCCGTAATCGCACTTTGGTACCTGTTCGTCTTCAAAAAACCTAGGGTTATCGTTGTTGTTTTTCTGGTTCTTCTTCGCCGCGGCGGAGAGTTCGCCCGTGGCTAATCGGTCTCGAAACTTTTCGTAATCTAATTTTTGTACAACGTCCGGATTATCCACCCCGGCACCTTTAAACGTCGTTCGCTCGTTCGCGACGTCAAAGAAAGCCTCTTGGTGCGAGTGTTTCCTGGACTCTTTCACGAACAAACCAAGCATGGACCCTCGTCTCGGCAAGTTACCCTTGGGCGCCGCCTTTGGCGAAGGAGAAGACGCCGCTCTGTTCTGTTCCTCGCCTTCATCATCTTCGCCGCTGATTTCTTGCACGTCCGTCGTTTTGCTGCTCGAATTATTGTTGTTATTATTATTATTGTTCTCCTCCACAATTTTTTCCAACCGTCTTCGCGCGCCGGCGGTAGTATTACCGGCGTCGATATTCTCGGAGCGCTCCCCCGAACCTCCTTCTCCTTCCCGTTCTCTTTGCTGAAGAGACTGTTGTTCTTGTTGTTGTTGCTGCTGCTGTTGTTGATTCAGCCGTCGCCTTAACTCTCTCTGTCTTCTCAATCGTCTCTTAAACACTCTGCGTTTCACCGCCTTCATCAATTCTCTCGCAAACACGAGCGAACTGAGCGTAAACCAAATCGATTTCACGGAGTTCGCGGACACGTTCTGCCTCGACGACTTCACCGCTTCTTTCAAAATAATCGCCAATCTCGAAAAATCGTACCTCATCCCGAGCAAGACGACTAAAAGTAACGTCAAAACGAAGCTACACGAGGCGAACACCATAAAATACATCGACACGCTTTGTTGATGATTTTGTCCAAAATGTCCTCCTCCAAAAAACATCCATCGGTTCCAAAACGTATTCAACGACTGCTCGATTTCCTCTTTCGACGGTAACGTAAACCCGGCGACGGACATGAGCATGGCGCCTAAATCCGTAGGGTTGAACGATTCCCCGTGGGAGAACCACTCTTCGTCGCGCGAGCGTCGTCGTTTCTGCGTTTCTCGCGCGTGGAGGTGTTCCAGCCAACGGACTGCCATTTTTATTCTTTTTGTTGTGCTTCTTCTTCTTCTTCGGTTGGGAGTTTTTCTTCCGTTGGTTCTTTACTTTCGTGGGTTTCGGTCAAAAATTAGGGAGGATCTTTTTCTCTCTCTGGCGAGATGATTCAGAGAGTGTTTGGGATGTATTCTTTCGAGTGCTGATACTCTTTCGTTCACGTCGTCGCAAAGCTCGAGAGAGAGATGATGCTATGCGGTGCGCGTGTGTTTATTAATATCCCGCGTGATGGTGTGCGGTTCTTTTAATGAAGAGATAATTTTGAAGAGATATAATTATTCTCTGACACACTCGAAAGGAGTTAAAAAGAAGGGAAAAAGTCGTTCAAAAAAAGATCTGAACAATCAAAAAAGTGGTTTCTTTCGGGTGCCTGCTTCTCTCTCTTTGCTTTCCTTCTCTCTCTCTCTTTGTTTCTCTTCTCTGTTTTGTCCCCTTGACTCAAAATTCTTTTCATCTCTCAAAATCACACGATCCTCGTCACTTTTTTATCTCTCCCTTCTCTTTACGACCAACGCTTTTATCTCTCTTTGTTTCTCTTTACCTAACGACAACGACGTACTTGGACGACAAAGAAGAAGAAGAAGTTAAAGAGAAGAAGATATAATGTCCTCATCCTCTGCCGCTAAAAATGCGATCGTGAGAGGTAATAAGATGATTGCGAACGTCTGCGTGGTGAACGCGGGGCGATTGGATTTCGATGGGAAGTTGAATTTACATTCGCTTTCCCAAGCGCTCGGGCTGTCAAAGTCCTCGGGAGGAGGAGGAGAAGATACTCACAACTTAAACGAGAACAAGAACATAAACACGTTAACCGCGCATCAAGATTCCTCCCCTTCGCCTGATGTCGTCGCCGAACGCTCTGAAGGTCACAATTGCATAGTCACGAAAGAAATAGAAATCGATATCGATTTACTCCCGACTTCGGTGAAGTTAATATGCGAAGCCGGGACTGG
Source organism: Bathycoccus prasinos (assembly GCF_002220235.1). Classification (NCBI taxonomy): domain Eukaryota; kingdom Viridiplantae; phylum Chlorophyta; class Mamiellophyceae; order Mamiellales; family Bathycoccaceae; genus Bathycoccus; species Bathycoccus prasinos. Next base: position 224,939 of record NC_024003.1, read on the forward strand.
TTTTAATAACATCGATATCGAGAAAGCGAAGAAACGAGGGATTCGCGTGACGAACGTGCCGGAATATTCAACCGAGGCGATGTCACATTTAGTCATCACGAGCATATTAAACTCCTCCGCGAGCATGATTAAACAGCAAAAGATGTTGGAGCGGAACGAACGCGCACACTTTACGAACTTTAGCGGCTTGCCGCACTTCGAGTTGGAAGGTAAAAAAGTAGGATTGATTGGCGGGAACGGAACGATCGGGAAACGCGTGTGCGAATTAGCGAAAGCGTTTCGAATGAAACCGTACGTGTATTCGAGGTCGGCAAAAGCGAAAACAGAGTTATACGACGTCTATCAGTCGTTAGAAGAGTTGTTATCCGAATCCGACTTTGTGAGCGTCCACTGCCCACTCAACGACGCCACCCGAGGTATGCTCGATTACGAAAAGTTATCGCTGATGAAACCGACGAGTTATTTAATCAACACCGCTCGCGGGGCGATATGTAACGAGGAAGATTTGATCCAAATATTAAAGGAAAAGAAAATCGCCGGCGCGTGTTTAGACGTCCAAACGAAAGAACCTCCGGACGAGGACTCGTTGCTTTGGAACCCGGGGAACGTCTTCGACGACAACGTCACCTTAACCCCACACATCGGGTGGAAGCGAGTGGAAACCAGGCAAAGATTAATCGATAGCGTCGCGGAAAGGATTAAAGAGTTTGTCGACGGAGAGGATATTTTAAACGTTGTAAATCAATAACAATAATAAGTATATGTATAACGCGGCGCGTTTGTAATACCTTTTATTATCGCATCGTCTCGATCAAACCTATCCGCGAGTCGTACGAGAGAGAGAAAGTGATTCGCAAGGGAAAAAACAACTGTTCGTTTGCTCTTCAAATTGCTTCAAACATGACCGCTCTTTCCTCCTCTTCCTCCTCCTCCATAAACTCCTCCATCCAATCGCTCAAAAAAGACTTTGGTGATACTACTAAGAATAATAACACGAACCAATGGTCGTCGTCGTCCTTCACCAGAGGCGGAGGACTTGGAGACCAACACCAACAACACCTTTGGCGTGTAATCGATTTGCTCGAGAAGATGCGCGAAGAAATCTTCATCCATGAGTATCATTCAAAGAAGTCCGAGAAGAACACGAAGAAGAACAGCAAGATGAAGACGATGGAGTTAAAAATGAAACACTTAATCGCGGTCTCTTCAAAAGTGAACGTGCGATTGAACGCGTGTAAGATTGGTCTGAGCAGAATTGGGAATTCCGTTGGCGTGGAAAGGAAAGTCAAAGACGAAGAAGAAGACGACGACGACGAAGACGAAGAGGAAGAAGAAGCAGTTGGAGGAGGCGTTTCAGTAGGTGATGATTCGACGTTGAACGAGGAAGATGACACAACACGAGGACGACAAAAAGAGGACAGAAAAAACGAACGAAACGAAGCGAAGAAACGAGAACGAAACGAGCTTCTCGCGCGCGCGATTGAGAAAACCGAAAAGCGATGGCTCGGGAACAATCATCGCGGCGACGTGAAATTGACCGGGAACGTGTTTTGGCGTCCGTTGCCACACGTCGTCGGGACGGCTTCGTTTTACCAGGATTCGACGTTAGGGTTAGCGAATGCGGTGAATCCGAACCCGGAAAGGTTTGGACCGTATATTTCGTCCACGGATGATGACGATTCGTCGGGTGACGAAGACGATGAGGATACGACGAGCGAAACGTCGACGTCGGAATCGTCTTCGGTGTCTTCTTCATCAGCCGAAGAGGAGGAAAGCGAGGCCGAAGAGGCCGAAGCGGATTCGTACAGCGACGACGAGGATACCGTTGGCAGAAGAAGTATTGAAGCGCGCAGGCGAAGACGAAGAAGAGAGAAATTGATGCAAAATCAACGAAAAGCAGCAGCGGGAGCGGCAAAGAAGAAGGAAATAAAGGAAGATGAAACCATAGAGGAGATGCGCGAACGGTTCGCCAAGGAAGTGTTGCTCCTCGCGGAATCGACGAAAAAGAAGAAAATGAACGAGAAGAAGAAGACAAAGAAGAAGAAGACAAAGAAGGAGGAGAAAAAGAGCAGCATTTCTTCCGTGAGTTCAGAGGATGATTTATTGAGCGACGGGCTCGGTAGTGATACCGACGCCGACGAACCTGCCTCGATGCTGTTCGGGGAAGGAAGAATACGAACGAGTAGTAGCAGTAGCGATAGCGATAGAAATAGGAGTAGCGAAGAGAAGGAGGACGAAGACGAAGACGAAGAAGACGCGAGTATTTTCGGGAAGAAGCCAAAGCAGAAAAAGAAGAGCGCTAGGGGTGCTCATAAAGAGCCCAACATTTCTCCAAAGAAGAAGAATAAGGAAAAGAAAAAGACGAGAACGGATCGCTTGCGAGGCCTTTTCGGAGACGACGAGGACGACGACGAGGACGGCGATACCGGACACCGCGTAAAAGCCGAGTACGCGGCCTCGCGTTCTTCCAAAGAAGAAGAAGAAGAAGACGGAAAAAAAAGCAAAGACGGGAAGAAGAGCAAAAAGAAAAAAAGGAACGCCAAGGAAAAGAAGAAGAAGAAAGCGCCTTCTTCCGCGCTCTTCGGCTCAAATTCTTCTTCCTCCTCCTCCGGTGGTGGTGGTGACGACGTCTCCTCGTTGTTCAAATGATGACGACGCGATACTCTCGCAGTTGAAGTATTTTTGTGTCATTTTTACATTTTTTTTTCTCTAGAGCTTTTTGCTCTGCACTTTTCGGGCGCACACACAACGTTAGTAGTAGTAGTATTCATACTCACACATGTCGTTTTCGGAGTCGTGTTGTTGCACGCATCGATGCGCTATGACCACCATTAGCACCACCACCGCTTCTTCTTCTTCTTCTTCTCGTGGTCGAGTTTTTCATCGTCGCACGCATCAAAGTCGTCGTCGTCTTTTGAGAACAACAGAAGTCGTGCAAGCGCAAACGTCATCATCCAATGATGCGATGGAAGAAGAAACGTTCGACGTGGTGATAATCGGTTCAGGCATCGGCGGCTTATCCGCTGCCGCGTTACTGGCGAAATACGACTTGAAAGTCTGCTGCGTTGAGTCGCACGAGCACGCCGGAGGTGCCGCGCACGAGTGGAAAAGAGATGGATTTACGTTCGAATCCGGACCGAGTTTATACACCGGTCTCTCTCAGTTTCCCACGAGCAATCCGCTGGGGCAGATATTACACGCGATCGACGAACCGTTGAAATGTATTCGATACAACACGTGGAAAGTGCACTTTCCGGAGGCAACGTTCGTCACGGAAGTAGGAAACGATCAATTCATCGAATGTTTAGAGAAATATTACGACGCCGAAGCAGTCGCGGATTGGCGAAAATTGAAGGAGAAGATGGAACCGTTGGCGCAAGCGAGCGCGGCGTTACCACCCGCCGCGGTGAGAACAGACGCATACGCGGCGTGGACTTTAGCGAGATTTATCCCGGGGTTGTTTCAATCGATGCCGAGTTTGAACGCGATTTTATCGGATTACGAATCGTTTCTGGATAAGAACGACATCAACTCGAAGTTTATTCGAGATTACATGGATTTACTCTGCTTCTTGCTTTCCGGTGGGACGTCCAAAGCGACGATGGGCGCAGAAATTGGGTACATGTTTGCAGACTGGTACGCTCCAAATGCTGCGTTAGAGTTTCCAATCGGTGGATCCGGCGCGCTCGTCGATTGCTTAGTGAGAGGTTTTGAAAAATACGGCGGCGATTTGCGGTTGCGAACTCACTGCGAAGAGATTTTAGTGGAGAAGAAAGACGGAGAAGAAGAAGAAGCGACTGGGATTGTCACGAAAACGAGAGACGGGAAGAAGAAGATCTTAAGAGCGAGAAAAGCGGTGATTTCAAACGCGACGATTTGGGATACCGAGGCGCTTTTGAGAGATTGCGCGGAAGGGAGGCGCCAGAGCGTGCGGGAAGCGTCGTCTACGACTAGAACAACTAAAAGCGGGAAAATAGTCGACGACGACGTCGAATTTTGCCAATCGTTCATGCATTTACACCTCGGCATTGACGCCGCAAATTTACCAGCTGCGGAAACACTGGAAATGCACCACGTGTGGGTCGGTGATTGGGACAAAGGCGTGGACGCGGAGCAAAATCTCGTCTTGGTCTCGATACCGTCGATTAAAGATCCGTCCATGGCGCCGGAAGGCAAACACGTGATTCACGCCTACACTCCCGGGAACGAGCCTTTGGCGCGTTGGAAGAACGTGAAATATAACTCAGAAGAATACAGTAAATTGAAGAAAGAACGAAGCGAAGTGTTATATCAAGCTGTTGCGAAAGCGTTGAATAATATCACCGTCGAGGATTTGAGAAGCCGCGCAGAAATTGAGATGGTTGGTACGCCTGTTACGCACGCGCGCTTTTTACGAAGAGGAAATTCTCAAGGCACGTACGGCGGCACCGGGTGGATAAAGAAAAAAGAATCCGGAGATGACTCCGCGGCCGCGGTTCCCGTGACTTCCGCCAAGAGTAATTTGAAAAATTTATTGTTAGTGGGAGATTCCCGATTCCCTGGCCCGGGTCTTCCAGCTGTCGCTGCGGGCGGTTGGGCGGCTGCCCACGAGCTCGTAGATTTTAGACGACAGTGCGAAGTGCTCGATAAAGTAGTAGCGCGATAAGTCCAATAATGTTCAAATAGTTGTATTTATGCGTAATGTCAAAGTTGTATTTATGTGATGAAATCCCAAGCGTAGACTCGAGAAGTCTTGGTATTCTCTTCTTCCCCGTCTCTTTTCCCTCCTACTTTCATTTTCGCCAAGCTAAATCCTAAACTCTTCACGTTGCTTCTATTCGAGAAATTCTCGTTGACTAATTTTGCGGGCATTCCGCCCGCAGCGACTACGGTTATTCTAGTTCGTCTAGTACTATCCTCCACCATCTCCTCCTCCTCCTCCTCGACATCTTCCGCGAAACCTCCCACACACAACAGAGGATACTTGGACGCGTGCTCGCCCATCATCTCGCTCGCGTTTAAGAACATCGACCCTCTTTGAACATCGAACGCGTCAAACAGAGCTACTCCATTCACGTTACGTTCCTTCATGCGTCCGCAACACGCGACGAACCCGTTCCCAACATCTGCCACCGCGTGCGTCAACGCGAAATCTGTTTGCACATTTAACCTCGGTTTGCTCCTTTCGATCCAATTTTTCGCGTCCGACATCACGAGGTCGCCAAAACGATTACACATCACAACGTTCGGGAACTGCTCGAGTTCGTTTTCCACGGCTGGGTACACGAAAGTTAACGACGTGCACGCCATGTTCTTCCGTCCTGTGCCGTTGTTGTCATCAAACACGCTCGCGTTCTCCCCGACGAGATAAAACTCTCGCGCTTTAGCATCAAAACAGTACATGCGCATGGTCCCGTTTGAATATCCAACCGATAAAATGTGTTTATTTCCCATTGTATCGGTATCAACGCGACTCCGACTCCTGGTCGCGTACGCGTCCATCGCAAACGCGTACGCTATATCGAATTTACCTTGTCCACCACCGCCATCGCCGACATTTTCGTTCAACGAGAATCCAAGCGGCGTGCGAGCAATCTCCTTCAACTCTACCGATGATTCTCCCCCGTTCTTTTCGTTCAAACTCCTCCGCGTAACTTCCACGCCAATCAACTCCGCGTCCGTGGCGATGACTAAATACTCATCCTTTCCGCCTAAAAATTTCAACCCGTACACTTCGTTGTTGTCGTTATCCTTCTCGTCGTCCTTTCCGTCAAAAGCATCTTCGACTAAGTCGTCCTCGTTTGAAATCCCATATTCTGCTCTCTTTCTGTTCGCGTTAAACTTCGCCATCAACCGGTCGCCGTTCTCGCCTTTGCCGCTTTTGCTCTTACCAGAACCAGAGGTAGTCACGACTCGCCAAACGAACACTTCGCCGTTGGACGACCCCGTCGCTAACGCGAACGACGACTTATTCTCGCAGCACTTTTCATCGTCATCATCATCGTCATCGAAAGCGCCGCGCGAAAGGCCAAAAGCGCACTTCAACACGGCGTCGGAGTGTCCTCTCAGGACGCTCAACCCGAACGGTTTCGGTTCCACTTTGACGCTTTGTTCTTCCTCCTCCTCCTCCTCCTCCGAAGAAGCGTGGACGACCCACAATCGCACGCAATCGTCCTCTCCGCTCGTCGCTAAGAATCGTTTTCGTCTCCTTTTCTTCTTCTTCTTCTTCTTCTTTGGTGTCGTCCTCGTCGTTCTCATCTCCGTTAGGGGATTTTGCTGCGCGTGTACTTCTTCTTCTTCTTCATCCTCTTTAAAGTCGTCGAGAAAAGGAGGACTGAAGCTCAGCGAGAACACTCTCCCGTAGTGACCGCCTTCGTTCGTGCCAGCGCTGCTTGTCATCAGACGACGACGACCAAAGAAAGTTGTTGTTGTGAGGGAAATCGTTCGCGAAATCTCTTCATTGGAAACTATGCGTTGTTCGGTGTTACACTCGTCGGCGGCGTCGAGATGTTGTGGCAGCAGTTATGGGAGAAGCGGGAAGAAGATGAGGAGAAGCGCTTTCGTGCGTTTTCATCGTCAGCGCGTGGCGGCATCGTCGTTTGAATCGTCGTCGTCGTCGTCGTCGTCATCATCATCATCTGTTGACGTCGACGGAGCGGCACAAACAACAACAACAACAACAGAAACGATAAAAGAAGAAGAGAGTAAAGGGTTGACCGGGGAAACGCTCCAAAAGCTGAAACGAGATTTGACGGAAGACTTGTCGCACTTATTCGACGATCGCGGGATCGATCCGAAGTTATACGCCGAAAATGTCGTCTTCACGGATCCGCTCTCGAAATACGAAAGTTTCTCGGGGTACAACTTCAACATACAGATGTTGAAAAACGTGTTCAAACCAATATATACGATGCATTCGATCGAAAAGACGAACGATTTTGAAATCACGACGCGATGGACGATGAAGATGTACTTACCTTCGTTTCCGTTCTTGTGGAATCCCGAGCTGACGTTTACCGGGAGATCCATCATGGAGATGGACCAGAGGTTTCCGCACGAGTGCGTGAAACACGTGGACACGTGGGATAGCATCGAGAACCAAACGTATTTGAGTCCAGAAGCCGTGCAGGAAGTTTTAAAGCAGGTGTTTAACTTTGCGAAGACGCCGGAGAATTTGAAGACGCCGAAGTACGTGACGTTGAGGAGGTACCGCGATTTCGAGGTGAGAGAATACGAGAAATTTTTCGTCGCCGAGACGACAGTGAACTCAAACACCGGGAGCGCGAAGATGGAAGATAGCGAAGCTGGGCAGGCTTTTAACCGCTTAGCTGGTTACATTTTTGGTAAGAACGAGCAAAACGAAAAGATGGAGATGACGACGCCGGTGTTTTCGAATAAGAATCAAAAGATGCAGTTTGTCGTGGAAGAGAGTTCGAATTCAATCAAGCCGGTGGACGGTTCGGTGGCGGTGAAAGACCGTGAACGATTTCTCGTCGCCGTGGCGTCCTTCTCCGGCATCGCGAACAAAGAAATCACGGACGAGACTGAAAAAAAGTTGAGAGAAGCCATGAAAAGAGAAGAATCCATAAACGACGGGGTAGAATTCCTCCCTCGCCGAGGCGACGAGTTCGTCGAGTTGGCGCAATACAACGACCCGTTCACGAACCCGTTACAAAGACGCAACGAGGTTCTCATCGCGCTGGAAAATATCAGAGACGACTTTATCGCTTTGGTGTAAAAAATGATGTGAAAGATCATCATCCAAAAGCCAAAGCAACCTGTATTTTGTATAGCAGCAGCACGTGTTATTAAAAACAAAACGCACACGCGAGAAAGAAAGCAAACACCATTTTTCCTCTAGTGTGCGTTGTACCTTTTACTCAATTTTGCTCCTCCTCCCCCCATTTTGTGCATGGGGAGAAAAAATGCATTTTGAACACCTCACAGATACAACCGTCAGAATGCAAAGTAATAACGAAGAAGAAGAAGTTAAACGAATCATCATCATCGCGCAGTAACAGTAGTAGTAGTAGTATTCGTAGCACTTTCTTTCGGCAGAAAAATTTATACGACGTTCGAGACACGCGCGCGAGGATTGACATCTTTTACATCAGGGGAAACATCGTCGTCAAAAGAGCGGTTTGGTTGAGCCGATGATGACGAGGACGACGAGGAGTACTAAAGATGACATCGTCCTCGAAAAACCTTCAAACGACGACGACGAGGAAGAGGAGGAAAACAAAGAGGGCTTACTTCGATTGACCTTCCAAATCTGGCGACACCAGGCGGAAACCGAGAAGCAAACGCAACTGTTACACATCGTTTTGGAGAAGAAACAGATGGAACTGTTGAAATTTTCCTTGCACAGGCGAGCGCTGAGGTACCAACGCGCGTGTTTTACTAGGTGGCGAGAAGAAGTGGAAAGGACGAAAATACAGAATAAACGATTGAAATCGAAAGTGGAAGGGTTACGGCTGAGATATTTGAGAGCGGCGTTCGATCGGTGGAGGAAAGAAAGGATGAGCGGGAAACGGTTGAAGGAACGGTTGGCGCGGGCGACGAGTCGGAGAGCGATGAAGTTGCAACGAGAGATGTTTGAGAGATGGCGGATGGAAGCGAGGGAGAAGAGGAAGGAGAGAGAAGAGAGTAGAGATGTGGAGAGAGAGGTGAAAGAGTTGAACGAGCGGATGGAGGCACTGCAAAAGCAATTTGAGAAAGAGAAAGAGCAATGGAAGGAAGAGGAGACGCGGATAGCGAACGCGCACGAGGCAAAGTTGGAGGAGTTTACGAAAGCGAACGAAAACGAGAAATTGAGAGTGGCGACGGAACGCGCGAGTCGAGACGCGGAGACGAAACAGAAATTTGAAGCGGAGATTGCGCTTTTGAAGTTGAAGGAGGAACAAGGGAGGAAGAGGTACGAAGAGAGAAAGGAGAGGTTGATCGAACGCGCGGTTGGAGCGATGGAGAAGGAAAAGAAGGAGCGGTTAGCGCGGAAATTTTTTACGAAATGGAGAAAACAAACGATGGAAGCGAAACGATGGAAGCGAACGTTGCGGTTTTTATTGCTCAAGAAACGAAGAAGCGTGATTGAGAGCACGTTTCGAGAGTGGAAAGAAGCCACGGAAACGAGTCGAGAGGAACGGGAAAAGGATCGAGCGTTGGAACGCCGTCTGGAAAATCACATTCGAGCGAAACGGTTTCGGATGCAAAAACGAATCTTTGAAGACGTTTTTGTCAGAGAACATGAGAGAGGGAAAAGCAACGAGAGGAAAGCGGCTGCTTTTAGAAACTCGCAGTTGCAAGAGAAAGCGTTCGAACAGATGCGAACGTACGCTAAGCGTTCGAAGATTGTTACCAACTTACAGGCGCGAGCGATATCGCGCATGTCCTCCAAGAAAGTTGCCAAAGCGTTTTATATTTGGCGAAACGAAACCCGAACGCAAGGAGTAGAGAATCCAAGGAAAGCTGAGGTGCATTTTGAAACGAAAGTGAAACCAGAACTGCTAAAGCGAACGTTTTCACAGTGGAAGATGGTTTCGGACGTGGAAAAACGGTTCCGAATGCTCGAAAACGACGCCATGCAAAAATATGATTCGAAAATACTCAAGGAAACGCTTCAGTTTTGGCATAAAAAAACGGTCGCGCGCCGTAAAGCGTTGAGTCAAGAACGTAAGTTAGACCGCGCGATCATGTTTCGCGAACGTTCGAAAATGCGCGAGGTATTCAGAGCGTGGCGAACCTTAGCCGTTTCGGAAAAGAAACGCGACGAAACGTTGGTGAGAACGTTAAAGACGAAAAAGCACTACGAGCGACATTTTGCGCAACCGTTTGCAAATTGGAAAGCACTCACGGAAAAAAGACGGTCGTTTACGTTACGAAGAGAGGAAAAGCATCGTGCTAAAGTTTTACGAGCCGTATTTATGTCTTGGAAACGCTCAGCCGAAGACAGTAGAAATCGATTGGCGCTGACGGAGAAGTTTATCGCGCAGAAATATCGAAAGCAACAGACGCAATTAAGAAGAGACTGCTTATTGGCATGGAACACGCACGTGCAAATGTTGAAGCAAACTAGAATAGAGCAAATGAAACGCGCAGTCGTGGAACGTGCGATTGCGGACGAATCCGAGACGCATTTCGGGACGCCGGAAGGCATCGCCATCGTTCAAGCCGCGAAACGTTTTCAGAGACGAAACTTTCTCGAACGCGTCTCGAGTGTGGTGTTTCAAAGATGGCGCGAGGAAAGCGCGAAGAGAAACGGGGTGCTGTTGGCGCTAAAATCCGCGTTTATTGAAGAAAACGATGCGAGACGATTGCGCGCAGCCTTTCGCGTTTGGAGACAACGCGCGATGGAGATGAAGGCAAAAAGCGCGTGGCAATCCAGCAGAACGCCAGCTATCGCAGCTTCGATGTCTCCACTGAAGAAAAAAACATCAGCAAAGGATGAAAGAAATAGTCCTAAATCAACCGCGAGTTCATGGGATTTCGATGTCGACTTCGAGCAAAACGCAAGAAATTTGAAATTGACGAACACAACATTCAAGTCGATGTCGAGAAAGGCGACTGGCACGTTTTTTGGCGCCGATAACACGAACAATAGGAATGGTCGCGACGAGAATACTAACACAAATAATAGTAGCAGCAGTAGATTTTCAGCTTTAGATCGCTCGTATCGAGAAACCATCGACGCATGCATCGCGCTCGAAGCTAAACTCGAGATGAAAGGGAGTGCGACGAGAACGTCGTCTCAGTACGCCACGCCGAGGAAAGACGCTTCTTCTTCGACGGTACCGACGACGCGCGAATCCAGAGAGTTTAAGCAAAACGCGTTGAAAGAAAAACTGATGGATATTGAAGCGAGCGCGATGGCGTTGCTCGAAAGCGCGAGAGCGACGCGAGTGCGTAGAGAAAAATTACATCAACAACAACAACAAGCGCAGAGCAGTTTTTAATCTACATAGATGAAAAATACCTCGCACACTACATACACATTTTACTACCAGCTGACGTAATCTAAATCGTCATCGTCATCATCTTCATCCTCCTCCTCCTCAATCGTGTTTATGGTATTGTTCATGGAGCGATAGTTATCTTCGTCATCATCTTTGCGAATATTTTTTCCATATTCTTCTTCGTCCTCGTCGACGGTTCGATCGGCTCGACCAGCGATCAAACCTTCGAGCGCGCCGCATCGGCGCGACAATCGCACGCTCGCAATCGCGCGCGTGAGAAAAGAAACGCGAATGTCAGCGACGTCCTTCACAACGTTGAATGCAAATACTTCCCGCCTTTTTTCCTCGTATGACGCTGCATCGTTTTCGTCGTTGACATCGTCGTACTCGGTTTCTAACAGCATGGTTTTCTTGCGTTCGATGCACTCGCGCAACGTCGCTCTCGCATCTCGCAACGAGCGCTCCAATCGAAGATTGGCCGCATCGGCTCGCTTTCTAAACTTCACTTTACTTTTCTCCTTCTCCTCTTTATTGTTGTATTCATTATCATCATCGTCATCATCTGAGGATGATACGTCCGAGGAGGAAGAGGAGGAGCCGAATCCACTCGCGAGCCGCGCGGCTCTTCTCTCGGCGTACGCCGCAGCAATTTCGCTATCTTCTATGGATTTCTGCGCTTCTTCGCACAAAAATTTCACCGCAATAGACGCCGTCTCCGCAGTTTGTGCCCGTTTTTCCAACCGAGCGATCATCTTTGCATCTCTTTCGCTTCGCTCCAAAAGTTCCGCAACTTCTCGATCTCGTTTCAATTCGTTCATTTTCACCGTTTCCATAAACTCTTCTTCGCGTCTTCCGCTTTCCTCTCGAATCAGCTCAATTTCTGCATCTCGGGATGTATCTCTCGTTTTCATCGTTTCCATCAACTCTTCTAATTTTTTTCTCGCCACTCCGGCTTGTTCTCTCAACCTTTCCTTCTCCTCTTTCGCTCTTCTCGCGTCTCGTCTCGCTTTCTCCAATTCGCTTTCCATCTCTCGCATTTTTTTCCTAATCTCCGATTCATCCTCGCTCTTTTCGCCAAGCTTCGATCGCACGTGTTCCATTTCCATGTTATGTTTCATCTGCATCGTTTCCAAGTCCCTGATTTTCTCCTCGCTCATCCGTCGCATCTTCTCCTTGCACGCTTCTTCAATCTTCAGCTCTTTCTCTTTCGCTCGGTTCACCGCGTCCACGCATCGCCTCTCCACTACCTCTATTTCGTTTTCTTTCTTCCTCTCAAAATCTCTCACCGTTCGTTTCAACCGATCTATTTCCTCGCGCATCCCTCTCTCTTTCGTCTTGTTTTCTCGATCTTCCATCTCTCTCGTTCGTTTCGCCTCCTCCATCGCTTCCTTCGTCCGGGAAATTACGTCTCGTTTCGCCCTTTCCAGTTCCAACACATTTGACGCGTACGCTATTCTCTCGTTCTCGAGAGACGATTTGGATTCCTCCAAAGTTTTTCGCAACAAATGGAACGCGTCGTCCGTTGTCTCTTTCTGATTTTGAAGACGATTTTGAGGGTGTTGCTCCGTACCGAAGAACTGGGCACCTGATACACCGTTCTTCTTTTCCTCTCGTTGTAAATCTCTCTCCAGTTTCTTCAAGAATCGCTCGAGAATAGCGTTCGAAGAAGACGCTTCTGCTCTCCTCGTCGCGCTCTCTGCGCGTTCTTCTTTTTCTTTTCCTTCATCGCGAGTTTCGAAAGAAGAATTAAAGCGTTGTTGTTCACGTTCTCGCGTGGTTGCAAAATTCGTCTCGGAAAGCACCCGTTCGTCCCCAACGGTGTGCAACCGCAAGAACGACGAAGATCTCTTCTCCGGCGAGTGCTCTGGTCGGTACATTCGACGACTCGCAAAATCACCACCGCTGCTCTCTGAAACTGCGTTGGTTTTCGTCGGTTCCTCTCTCATTATTGCTCGCGTTTTGTGCGTATTTGCGCGTAAGAAATGGCGAAAAAGGTAAGCGCTTTTCCCCCTTAAAATGCAAGTGAAATGCGTCACACGCACTCGAAGAAAGAGCGCTTTGTTAGTACGCGTTCGAAAACGAGTACCTCTCGCGAAAACGCGCTCGTCCTTGTGTGCGGTGAAACGCCGAAAGCGATTTTCGAAGACACTTTTGGGGGTGCGCGTACTAAAAGAGCGCGCTGTTGAGACGATGAGGATGAAAATGCGCATCTGTCGTCCTGCGCTTCTCGGTTGTCTTCTTTGTCTTCTTCCGTTGTGTTCTCGCGGGCAACAACGAGAAGAAAAACAGAAGCACATTTTGATCGTGTTAACGCACGGGATGGGGGACACGTGCTGTGATCCACTCTCGTTAGGGAAGATTGAACGCGTGATCGAACGCCGATTAAGCGACGCAGACGACGCGTTGAAGACGAAAGTCATCTCAATTAAGTTTGGTCGAAATTCAATGCGCGATTTCATCTCCGGGTTCATCGGAGACGCGTTTTCTCTGGTAAAAGATTTCGGGTGCGCGCAGTTGCGAAACGCGAAAGAAGAGATGATGATGATGCACCGTGACTTTGAGAGCACCGAGAAGAAGAACGACGATAAGGTGGAGACGATACTCCTCGGGTTTTCGCAAGGCGGCGTGTTCGCGAGAGCTATGGTCGAAACGTGCGAAGACGAAGTCAACGCGTTAATCACGTTCGGAGCGCCGCATTCAGGCGTGTGGAAGTTTCCTGGATGCGATAAAACGATGGCAAACGCGCTGTCGCGAAAATGGTGCGAGTATTCGAGAAAGGTGGCGAGTAAAGCGGCGTATAGCGAGATGTTGAAGAGTAAGAGCGTGCAAGCGAGTTATTTTCGAGACGTGAGCGATGCGAAGAGGTTTGAACAGTACGTGCGGTCGGGGAGTTTGTTGAGCGTGATTAACGGTGAAGACGATGGGAGCGACGACGAGGAGAAGAGAGGAGAAGAGAGAAAGAGGAAAACGGGACAAAGGAGAAGAGAAAAAATGTGCAATCTCGACGTGTTCGCGATGTTTTCCTTCGAAAAAGACGAAGTAGTCGTTCCGAGAGATTCAGCCGTGTTTAGCGACGCGCCTTCGGTACCGTTCGAGTACACCGAGGAGAAGTCGTCGGAATTGTTGAACGTGCGAGAGACTAAATTTTACTTGAACGAAGAGGACGGTTTGTGTTTGCGAGAGTTGGACGAAAAGAACAGAATGAAAATTGACGTCGTCCCGGACGCGCATCACATGCAATTCTCGTTGGAATGGTTCACCGAAAATGTCATCGATAAATATATAGTAGCCGCCCCAGAGAAGAGAGAAGAAGAAGTTAAAGAAGAAGAAGAAGAAGAAGACAAAAAAGAAGGAGTAATACATAGTATCAACAGATTTAGTAAATAGAAGAATAGTTTTTTAAAGGTACAACATCGACGGTAACGGTACAGCGCGCAAAAGTAGTTATTATATTTAAAGCATTCCTTCCGGAAGCATCATTGATTTCGGCAACCCATCGCTGGCGAATCTATCCTCCTCTTCCTCGTCCGTCCCGTAATCTAAAATCTCCTCGGAATCGTCTTCGTTCATAAACACTTCCGTCTCCCCCGTCGATTTCTCCCACCCGGCGACCAATCTCAATTTGAACGTGGCTAACTTATACCCAAACTGCCTCAACAACGCGCACTGATCCGAGCTCAACTTCACTCCTCTCTTACAAATAATCTTCTCATTCACGCACTCCACGACCCCTTTATTCAACTTTGTCGGCAAACCGTGTTTCCTCAACATCGCCTCCAACGTGTGCGACATCGGCACGTCGAAGCAATTCTTCACCGGACCTTCCGGACAGACGATCGTTTCCGTCGCAATCTGCCCGACCCGCGCGAAATCTTTCGTCTCTTTCGCCTCCATCGCCTGCATCAAGTCCTCTTTGCTCAAGTTCGTGAACACGATCCCTGTCGTCGTCGTGTTCAAATCAAATTCTTCGTTTTGCCGCCCGCGTTGCTGTTTTTTCGTCTCTTTCTGTTGTTTTTGGCCGCCGCCGCCGCCATCATCATCATCATCATCTTTTCCATCACGATTGTTTACGATGTGTTCGGCGAACGTCTTTAACCCTTCCTCGGATTCTTTCCCGAGTAACGCTGCTCGCATTAACTTGTTCCCGCCGACGAAGAATCTCGACGTGTTTGACACGTCGTCGCGTAAGCTTTTGAACGTTTCGTTCCTCATGTTTTTACATCGGAAGACGAACACGGACGGGTAGGTGTCGACTGCATCGCGGATGGATTCGACTAAAGATTCTTTCCACTTGCGGTCTTTTTTTTTCACCTGGGTTAACGCGACGACTTTGTTACGCTTGGATTTAGGCATTATTATTGCGTGATCGCGATGATACTCGTTTAATTCAGAGAGAGCGAGGGACGATGATGTTTTGCGTGTGTAGTATTAGGGGAGCTTTTTATGCCGTTTTTCCACGCAAAAGCGGTGCGTCGTGGAGTTTTACGTAAAACTTTCCTCTACATGTTGCCGCCGGAAGCGGCGACGACGGCAACTTTGGCATCTCGCAAAGCGTCGACGAGCACGGAGAGCGAATCTAAGTCTAAGTCTAAGCGATGGTGTTGGTGTTCTTCTTCTTCTTCTTCCTCTTCTTTCGATACGCGAAGCGAAAGGCGGAGGCGAGAGGCAGAGGAGACGGACGAGGCGGAGGACGCGTTCAAAGTGAGGGACTCCAGCGACGAGCTCGCTCTCGTCGCGTACGCCGTCCAATCGTACTCCACCAATCTCGGCGTTCCGACTCGAAGACGCCTCTTCCTTCCTTCTCGCGTTTGCGACGAATTCGTCAAAGTCATTGTCTTCTCGAACCATTCTTTCGCCCGAGAACGAAGAATTTTTTTCAATCGTACGCGAGCCTTCTTTTCGTCCTCCTCGTCCTCCTCTTCTTCCTTCTTCGTCGTGAACGCGAAACTGCTTTCAACCACCTTTTCGACGACGGCTTCAAACCAGTCTTCTTCTTCTTCTTCGAGATTGTTTTCCTTCTTCGAAACCATCGACGTCGTCATCTCGACGAGAACTCGTTTCACCACTCGTTCGTTCAACTGTTCCAAAAACCACGCACTCGTTCTTCTCTCCTCCGCGTCGTCGCTCGATGACGTAATAAACGGTTGCAACCGCTCTCGCAGCAGCATAACTCCTTTTCCTCCTCGTTCTTCTTCTTCTTCTTCGTTCTCTTCTTCTTCTTCGTCGTGCGATTCGATGATGATTCTTCTCGCGCGCGTCTTCGTCGTCGTCGTCGTCAAAGCGAATTTTGCGGATGATGATGCAAAGTCGAACATCGCGCGCGAGAGTTCTTTCGGCGCGTTCAGGAGGACAGATTTCAGACGGGAGGAAAATACCACATCGTCCTCCTCCTCCTCTTTCTCGTCGTCCATGTTTGCGTTTAGTACGTTCCAACGTCTTCTCGTTCGTCCATGTTTGCGTTTATCACGTATTCCGTCTGTCTTTGAAAATGAAACAAGTACGAAGGTTTAGGGTTTAAAGTAAACCCTAAACTCGTACTCCCTACGACTCCACATATTTTCCCGCACCAATCTTCTTAAAGTTCCTCTCCGGTGACGCACCACGAAAACCACCCGCGCGTTGAGAAAAGAGCACGCGACGAAACGTTCAAAAACGCGCACGAATACTGCGAACACTACGAGAGCGCTACCAAAATAACAATGGGGGGAAAACAAGGCACGAAGACGCGAACGAAGAAGAAACTCCGGTACGTGCTCACCGGGAACATCGACTGTTGCCCGGAACAACACCACGAAAAAGAAGACGAAGACAACGAGCAACAACAGCAAACGACGACGAAAGAACAAACGAGAAAACGAAGCGACACGTCCGTGTACTCTGTCTTGTTTAACACGTTGCACCCGGAGTGGTACCACGTGTTCGCGGCGTGCGCGGCGAATAGATTGATGCTGTATAAAATCGACGACTTTGTGGTGAAGGAGGATGGAAAGAAGAAGAAGAAGACCAAGGCCAATAATGCCGCTTCTAATGCGAACAATAACGCGACGAATGCTGCTGGTAAAGAAGAATTAGAAACAGATGTAACAGAAGAAGAAGAGTTAGACGAAGAAGAAACGGTCGAACGAACGACGTTGTTGCAATGCTACGTGGACGCGGATCCGAACGAAACGTATTACACGTGTTGCTGGTGTTCGAAGAAGAACGCGTTGGTGCCATACATCGCGTGCGCGGGCGCGAAGGGCGTCGTGAGAGTTTTGAATTGTAAGAAGAAGGATTTTTGCGGCGCGTTGGTCGGGCACGGCGGGGAGATTAACGATTTGAGAGCGCATCCGGCGATGCCGAATATTATCGCGAGCGCGAGTAAAGATTTGTCGGTGCGGTTGTGGAACGTGAGCAACGGGGTGTGCGTGGCTATTTTCGCCGGAGCGAGAGGGCACAGGAACGACGTTTTGTCGGTGGATTTTCATCCGAATTTACACTTTTGTCCGGAAAGCGGGAGAGAGGACGTGGTGGTCATCGCGACTGGCGGGATGGATAACGCGGTGAAAGTCTGGTCGACGAGAGGGAAGAAAGTGAGCCAAGCGATTGAAGATTCAGAGCTTTGGGAGGATGAGATTGTAGAGTTTCCAACCGCGCAGGTTCGGGCGCCAGAGTTTAGCACGTTTCACGCGCACAATCACTTCGTCGATTGCGTGAGATACTTCGGGGAGGTTATATTTTCGAAATCGGTGGAGAATAAAATATTAGCGTGGACGCCGGATTTCTATTTGAATAATAAAAATACGGACGAAGACGCCGCTATGGTGGAAGCGGATGAAAATACGAATAAAAATAACGATAATAGTAACAACAACAGCAAGGACGAAAAAGTAGGGATTCAAAAATACGGCGGCGCCGACGAGAAGTTCAAGCGATCGTTCAGGAAGCTGAAAAGTTTCAACTTGGTCGACGCGGAAAACTGGTGGGTTCGATTTTCCTTGGCGAAAGAGGCGAGCGTTTTGTGTTGCGGAAACACGAAAGGTTTAGTCAGAGTGTGGAAATTTTACGAGAGCGACGACGATAGCGACGCCGACGACGATTTCGATTCTTCGTCTTCTTCTTCCTCCTCCTCCTCCTCTTCCGAAGAAGACGACGAAAAAGTCAAAGTGGAAAAGGATGAGTTTTTCCGCCGACGACATCGACGTAAACGCGAAAAGCCACACCACTACCACACCACCACCACCAACAAAAACGACGACGACGTTCTCGTCGCCGATTTAAAAGGGCTCCCGAAAGAAACCGTCGTCCGTCAAGCCGAGGTTTCCTTCGACGGTAAAATCGTCCTCGCCGGATGCGACGGAGGGTACATCTATCGCTGGGATATAGAGGAGTTTCAAGAAGACTTCTTTGATTAATTTTAATAATAATAATAATACGTGCTGCTGCTCTTTTTAGCTACGCTCAGTACAGCTTCAGATGCGTCGTTCGTATTCGTTCGAAAGAGAGAGATTTGGTTGGTATCATCGCACCACCGCAAAGTTTGTTATTCGTATTAGTTTTTAATAGCAGAGAGAAGTAAAAAAAGGAATAAAAATCGCCAGATCTCAACTATAAATCATCACATTTCATCACATCTTCATCGATACAATAACCGTATAAGAGAGAGAGAGAGAGCAAGTTTAAGCAGAGTATATACACACACACACGCGCGCGCGTATACGTAAGGTGCAAAAGTGGTTTTTGAACGAAGTTAAAGAAGAAGAAGTTAAAGAAGAAAATGGGTGCGAATCACTCGAGTCGAGGACGGGAAAACGACGATCCGAGAGCGAGTCTCCGCGCGCGCGCGAGGCTTCGAAGTGGGTTACGAGGGAGCCATACTACTAATACGAATCAGCAGCAGGAACAAGGACGGACGGAACTTCGATTCGTGCCGGAACCAGCACCACCGCTCTCGATGAATACGACTACCACGACTACGAACGATATCAATAACAACAACGACGGTGTGATTACGAAGAAAACGTCCACCATTCGAAACCACGTGAACGTGAAGAAGAGTTCGGTGCTCATTTCGATGGAGGCGAACGCGATCGAGTTTACGTACGACGCGACGAAGAAATGCGCGGCGTCGTTGTACGTGTGCCAGAAAGGATGGATGGGGATGGGCGCGAGCAAATTTATCGCGGTGGCGCACAGGAAGCCGTGCGAGGCTGGGTTTAGCGAGACGGTTTCCGTCGCGATTGGGAAGGAGGTGAAGTGTTCGCTGCGGAGTTTGACGAATAACGAAGAGACGACGGATGGATTTGCGGTGATTATACGATTAGAGTGCGTCGGGGATCAGGTGGAAACGCAAGAGGAGGCGAATCGGGTGTTGTTTAAAAAAGACGACGAGGAGAGGAAAGAAGAAGAAGAAGGAGAGCAAAAACAACAACAACAACAACACTATTTCGATCCAGTGAAGGCGTTTGAAAGCGTCGACGCGAGTGTTCAAGCGCAAACGACGTTCTGTTCCGTGCCGCAGTCTCTTAGCACAACGGAAGAAAATTTGGTCAAATTACAAGTCGTCAAGCAACACATCTTCGTGAACGGGAGCTCGTACGAGTTGCAAGAGATTTACGGGATCGATAACAACAGTAGCAACAACAACAATAATAACAATAGTTTAGAACAGCAACACAACCTGGACCAGTTTCAGCAGCAGCAACGACAACAGCAGCGGGAGGAAGAGGATGAAATCATGTGCGTCGTTTGTTTGTCGGAACCGAAAGACACGACGGTTTTACCGTGCAGACACATGTGCATGTGCTCGGAGTGCGCGAGAGCTTTGCGATTTCAATCGAACAAGTGCCCCATTTGCCGGAATCCAGTGGAGAGTTTGTTGGAGATTTCCATTTTAACGAATGATTATAATTAGTAGGTACATGAGTGTATAAAATTGGATCTTATTAGTACGTATAACAACTGTAAAGTAATTACTTCATGTGCATGCCAAAGATTTCACCCGCCGAGATGATGTGTGCCAAGGAGCCAAACGCCAAGACATCCACCGCGGTGAACCCAGCCGGATCTCTCGAGCCAACCGCCGGCTTCGCCGCTTCAGTCATGGCGTACGAGGTGGAGCCGCCGTAGTTCTTCTTCACCGTCGGCGCGAACCCGAATCTGCCGGCGAACAACAACGCCGCGGTGTTAAAAACGACGATATTGTTCACGTCCGAGCCTAAAGACCAGTCCGCGCGAGTGACAACGGAGGATTTTCTGTTACTCTTTTGTTGAGTCTTTAATAACAGAGAAATGAAAATGTCAGTATAAATGAGACCGAATTTGAATCCTTTTTTTTGCACGCATAGATCACTCTCATTTTTCCCTTCTTTGATTACGATCGCTTCTTTGTGATGACAAAAAACGACGACACACGATCGAACCAGAAAAAAAGTTGTTCATTCGACGATCATCGAACCAAACTCCTCCTTTTTCTGTTTATGCTGCTTTCTCGTTGAAAAGATGATATTCTTCGAGTCGATATAGAAAAAACGATGGAAGATCAACGACGGAGAAAAAAACCGTATCACCACCCGCAAAATCCTTCCATTTTTTTTTTACTAATAATTCGACTCTTTTCATCGCGCTAAAACTATGTTAAAGTATTACCTTCTTGGTGTGCTTGAACTGCGCTTTCGCGGAGGCGAACTGTGTCGTGGTAGAGGAGACGGCGAACATGATTCTATTTTATAAAAGAGTGTGTGTTTATGAAGAGATTTCAATCACAGACCTTTTTTTTCTCGTTCGTTTCAAAGCGGCTTTTTCAGAGGGAAAGATTCGCTTAGGGTTTCAAAAATACAGAAGAATTCTTATATACTAAATCCGCCGAAAATGGCATCGATATGCTCGATATGCTCGATTGTGCGTTTCCTTCACCTTTGTGTGTTCGCGGGACTAACTCTCTTCCTCTTTTAGAGCTCAGCTTGGTTAGAGCGTGCGCCTAATATTTCTAGGCGACAGATAAATTCTGTTCTCTTGTCAGCGCAAGGGTGAGCTTCACACAAAAGTTGGATATAAAACAAAAAGACTAACTCGCTTCCTTCAGTCATCGGTTCGAGGTTTGTTATATGTGCTTTGTTGTATGATTCGCAAAACTGACGCGTTTCCCCAAAGCCCGGTATTGAGCAACACAACGCTTTTTTTGCCCCGCGGAACAACGCCTACCTCGTTCGGTGCACGCGTGGAAGTATTGACGTGTCGTGTTAATACGTGTTCTATGTTTTTTTTTGTATGTATGTCCGTACGCGTTGGCCCGAGGAAGGTGCTTCGCGTACTATTTGCGCGCGCAGTACAAGTATTATTATTCAAAGAAGTCTAATTCTGATTCTGATTCTGATTCTGATTCTGATTCTGAATATAACTCTCCGTCCTCGTATCGCCAACCGGGTGGGAGAGGACAGTTGTTGTCGAGGAGGTATTGTACACATTCGGGTTGGTTGTTCTCGTGCGCTTCTCGTACCGCTTTTTCGTCCCACGGCGCTTTGGCGGTTTCGTGTAAGTACTTCAAACAGTCTAAGTGGCCGTACTCGGCTGCCCACTCGCACGCAAATACGTGATATTTATCAAACTTACGCTCAACAAGATATTCGAGTATGTGGAGATGACCAGTTAAAGCCGCCCATGAGGCAGTTCTCGAATCCCAAGGCGCTTTGGCTTCTTCGCGTAAGTATTTGAGGCACTCGAGATGACCGTTTTCGGCAGCACTTGCACACGCGCCCTCATCATTAGGGCACTCATTTGCCACGCAATACTTTACCATTTCCAGATTACCTTGATATGCGGCCGCATTAATCGTCCTTGAATCCCAATCACACTTTTTCTCCTCTCGCGCCCACTTGAGCAACTCGAGTTTATTCGTTTGAGCAACTTCCGAGCAGAAATATCTTTCGTCGTCCTTTCTAAACATACCCCACGGATAATGCTCCCACGCAACTTCCAAAGTCGATATCGACGACATCTCTCTCACTTTAAACTTCCTTTTCAAATCACCCGCGCGAGACGATCTCTTAATCAACTTTCTCGTCTCCGTATTCACTCCATACAAGAATTTCACATCAGTTCGATTCAATCTCGGAAGAATGTGTTGGAAACAAATATCGTCGTTATTCACGATCAAATCCCACACATCTCTCTCCCCTCTTCGTCTTTTCTGCGCTCGCGTCGTCACTTTCGACATGACCTTGCGAGAGACAAAAACAGCACTTCTTCTTCTTCTTCTTTGATACTCTACTGATGATTGTTTTTTCCAAGAAGAAAAAAAGTGGCCGTTTTGAATGCCGCATTTTGGAAAAGACAGATCCAACACATGTCACATGCAATAATGCTCACAACGACGAGAAAAAAGAAGAGGAAGAAGAAAAGAACAAACAACTAAATACCGACGATGATGACGATGATGCTCGACGTTTTCGTCCACCGGGTTCAAACTATCTTCCTCCAAATCGCGTTCGTCGCGTTTGCCTCGATCGCCATTTTTTCTTGGCTTTGTCTCGGAGTGTTCGCTATATGCGTTGAAAATTTCAAACCGTTTTTACGCTTTGTTTTCGACGCGTGCGTGAACGGTCTGTGGAGGATGTGGAGACTGGTTTTTGAAAGCGCGGTAACGTCTGTTCGTTTTCTTCTCTTCTTTGGAAGAAGGCGAGAAGAAGAAGTTAAAGAAGAAGAAGAAGAAGACGAAGAAGAAACACCAGAACAACAACAAAAACGAAGCTCTTCTTCCAAAACCGAAAACATACATCTTTTAAAGGCTCCTCTCGAGAAACTTTTGCAAACGCACCCGGAGATATTCTCGTTCCACATATCACCGCATTTGGATAAAAACATCTCCAATTTCGCGGCGTGTTCTCGCGAGTGCTTTGAAGCGTCGATTAAAGCCAAATCGAGACTGCCTACGTTACCGGAGGAGATATCTAACATTCGAACGGTCCAGATGTGCAAACTGGCTCTCGATCGAGGCTTGGACGTGAATAACAGACAGAACATTCACGCTTTAATTCGAGGAAACGGGGCTAATTCACTTAAAAATCCAAACGCAACGATTGCGATAATTCGTCATCTCGTTCGAGAGAGACCGATCGTGAAAGAGAAGATTTTGAAACGCGACCCAGAGTGCGTTCGAAACGCGGCGTATAATCACACCGATAAAGTGGTGAAGTATTTAGTCGAACAGTGTGAGGCAAAATTTGACGAATCCGCGTGTTTGTGGGCATCTTTGTTGGGAAACATCAAAGCGTTGAGGTATTTGAGGGAGGTGAAGAACTGTCCGTGGAATAAAGTCGATTGTATGCGCGCCGCGTACGGGTGCGAAGACGCTTACAAACGAAGAAAGATTTGCGAATGGATCGAGAAACAACCATATAATTCTCGCGTTTGATTTTTGACTCATTCTCTCTCTCTCTCTCTCTCTCTCTATATGTGTGTTTTTTATTTTGTGCCTTTCATTACTTCTTACCTTTCGCTCCGCTCACGTTGAACTTGAAGAAAATCACGTCCCCGTCTTCCACCGTGTACCCTTTCCCTTCCTGTCTATACCTCCCTTTCGCTTTCACCTCTTGCTCTGTACCCATGCTCTTCAAATCGTCAAAACTCATAACTTCGGCGCAAATAAACCCTCTCTCGAAATCGGTGTGAATAGCCCCAGCCGCTTGCGGCGCTTTGTATCCTTTACGAATGCACCACGCTTTCACCTCGTCCGGTCCAGCCGTGAAGAAATAAATCAAATGCACCATCGAAAACGCCGTCTTAATAATCTTCGGCAACGACGTCGTCAACTCGTTCTCTTTCAACCACTTCTCCTTCTCCTCTTCGCCTTCCACGGCTTGCAATTCCGCCTCGACTTCGCCGCAAAACGGAATCAACGACCCGCCGCCGTGCGCTTGGATCCACTCGTGGATTTTCACCAACCATTTATTCTTCTTCCTTTGGAAATCATTTCTGCTCAAATTCACCAAATACATCGCCGGTTTCGACGTCAACAACCCGTACTTGTTCAAATACATCACGTCGTTGGTCGTCCAGTTCTCCATGTTATTCCTCACGTCCTTCCCACTCTCCAAACATTCGATCACTTTGTCAATCGTGCTCATCTCGTTCTCCTTCTCCTTCTTCGCCGCGGGCGCCGTCGGTCTATCTTTATCCAACTTTGCTTTCGCGTTATTCATAAACTCTAAATCTTTCACTCGTAACTCGTTCGTAATAATTTCGATATCCTCCACCGGATCAACGCGATCTTCCACGTGAATCACATCCGCGTCGTCAAACGCTCGCAAACAGTGAATCACCCCATCCGTCGCTTTAATGTGACTCAAAAATGCGTTCCCGAGACCGGCACCATCCGCCGCGCCTTTCACTAAACCCGCGATATCTACCACCTCTAAATACGGCTGCACCACAGATTTAGGTTTGTGCGTGTTCACCAACCAATCGAAGCGTTCGTCCGGGACGTTCACGCGCGTGTTGTTCGGGTCGATGGTGCAAAACGGGAAATTTTCCGCCGGAATCGCGCAGTTCGTCAACGCGTTATACAAGGTCGATTTCCCGACGTTCGGCATGCCGACGATGCCGACTTTCAAGTTGCTCGAAAAACGACCCAACGACCACGGGCCGAGAGGTTCTTCCTCCACTTCTTTCTTCTTTGGCGGCATTTTATTCGGGTTTTTGCGCGTGGTTTTGTGTGACGTTTGATGAGATTTTTAATCCGATCGAAAAGAACAGAAGAGAGCAAACTGAGGGAAACAGGAAAGAGGGCTTCTCAAACAACGACGCGCGACTCGAGGACGCGAGAAAAAACGACATGAACTAAAACTATTTTTTGACTATTACTATTACTACTCTGCAATCTCTCTCTGGCCTTTATCGTCATCGTCTCCCTCCTCCTCCTTAGCGGGGTCGCAAAGGACGGACGGAAACAAATCCTCGAGCGCGTTTGGCAGTTCGAGTAAAATATCCGAACTTTGTAAACTTCGCTTCTGTTTTTCGTAGGCTCTTCGCGCGGCTTCGCGAGTGAGTTTCGAGGCAGAGAAGCAGGCGAGTTTTGAAGATTTACGGAAGTATTGTTCGACTTTTAGATCGTTAGTCATCGTCTCCGGGTCGCGTTCGAGGTCTCCCCTGTATCGGTCGTTCGACCAAGCTAGAAAGACAGCGAGGACTCCGGAGAGTATGTCGCCTTGACCGCCGCATCGCTTCTTGGATCCCGGAACGTTCTCGAATTTCGTTGGACCTTCTTTCAATCCTTTCACTAAATGCACGTATATATCGTCCGCGCCTTTTGCTAAGATGCTAGGGTAGAACGTGTGACAACTTCCTACGTGGCCGTCGCTCGATTCCAAGAAAGCGTCCACGTTGTCCACAGTTTTCCCAGTAGTATCGTTAGGATCGAAACCATACGTATATTCGCGAACATTCGGTGTGAAAACGACGTAACCGTTGACGCCGACAGGAGGGGCTTTTTCCATCGTAAATCTCACAAGCGGTTTAAGCGTTTCGGAAGCGTGTATCATGAACAACGCATCCGCGTCGAATACAACGGGCGCGTTTACGGTTCTCGCTATGCTGAAACATAAACGCGCGAACGACCACGTGTAACTATCCCTCCCTAACCCAGGACCGATAACAATCGCATCCATCCTCGATATCATCTCCCTATTCTCTTTCAAAAACTGATCTTGAAGGTCCTCGAGACTTACTCCCGACTCGCGTGCGTCTCTTTCGTCTTTCAAACACGCGTGCACGATGACATCCGGAGAGTAACTCTTAATCGCCCCTGCTGCTTCTTCGTGACAAAACACGTGCACTAAATCCGCGCCTGCTCTGCACGCCGCCATGGCTGCAAAATACGGCGCGCCTGCGTACTTCCGGTCGCCGCCTACGATCCCGATTTTCTTCCCCGCTTTCCCTTTAGTAGTTCGTTCTGCTCTCGCTTTCCAAATTTGGCACCGCGAATAAATGAAACGCTTCGAGTGTTTTCGTTTGGAAATCATCAAAATCCTCCTCCTCCTCCTCCTCCTCGAACGTTGCTGCTTCGAGACCATTTTCGTCCTCGTTTTTCATCGCCGACAAAGCGCGGCTTTGCCTCCGCGTTTCTCTCCAACTGCTCCTGTATCTTTCGAATTTTGTCGTCGCACCAACAGCGAGAACAAAACGATTGGTTTCTTTTCCTTTCTTCTCGAAAACAAACGAACGACGAGGACGAGGACGACGACGCGGACGAGGATGCTTTCGTGACGACGACTTTTGGTGCGACGATGCTGCCGAGAAACGAAGTCCTAATCCGCGCGGAATGACGCACGGGAACATTCTGAGGTATTTTAGGGGAAAAAAGAGGCGTTTTTCCCCTCACAAAAAGGAGAGAAAGAGTGATACTCATAAACAAAGCCCGAGAGAGAGAGAGAGAAAAAGAGAGACGCAGAGGTTGGTTGATATTGTTGGGCGTTTTTATCGTCGCTTTTTCTGGTGAGTAGCGTTCATCTCGAGTGTACTTTTAACGCTCGTCAAATCATCTCAAATGTCGGATTGGTTCGTTCCACCCGGGGAAGGAGAAGGAGAAAACGAGAAGAGAAAGAGAAGAAGAGGAGGGAAAAGACGCGCTCCAGACGAGAAGAGTAATACTAACACTCACGAGTATTCAGACGATTCAAACGACGAAGAGCGAGCTCATGAGCAGACGGAGAGCGGAGATGATGACGATTCAGAAAGAAGAGAAAGAGAGAGGCAAAAAGTGTACCAAATATGGCCGGGAAACGACAAGTTCTTCTGGGACGGACGAATAATCGTCGGTCCGAATTACAAAGCGTTTTTAAACACGATAGTTTTAGTTTTAGTCCCGTCCGTGGTGTTTACGAGCGCAGTCGCGCCGGATTTGTCGAGAGAATATTCGTGGGCGTGGCAAGCGGTTTCGACGGTTTGGCCGATATACGTTATAGCGTGCTTAGTGAGAACCGGGACGATGGATCCTGGGATACTTCCGAGACTACCGAGACCGCCACCGAGAGACCGGAACGATCCGCCGAGGGAACGAGTCCGAGACGTGCCGCACGAACCGACGAAGAAACTCGTGACGGTGAAATGGAACGACACGACGAATTTTTTCCAACCGCCGAGAGCGCATCACTGTTCGATAAATAACGATTGCGTGGAGAAGTTTGACCATCACTGTCCGTGGGTCGGGACGACCATCGGAAGGAGGAATTATAGACATTTTTTATTGTTCGTGTTTGGGACGACGTTATGGTGCGGTTTCGTCGTGGGTAGTTGCGTGTTGAGCATTTTGGTGGAGATTGACGAGAGAAACGACGAGGTGGATCCAGCGACGGGGAAGTCGGTGAACACTCAAGCGGTAACTGGTGCGTTGAGAGCGTCTGGAGCGGCTCTGTTTTGTGGCATAATCGCTCTGTTTGGGTTTATGTTTGTCTTTGCGCTTTCGGCGTTCCACATCGTGTTGATTTGGCAAAACCAAACGACGTACGAAAACTTCCGCGAAAGGAGCGACGCGGAGAATCCGTACACGAGGGGGAATTGCTGCAAAAACTGTTTCGAGATTTTCTGCGAACCAATACCGCCGAGTTGGTTTGATTTCAGACAGTACGCGGACGAAGACGATAGCGCGGATCGGTTCGCCGAGCACATGCGGAAACGAGGATTGTTGTTGCAAGAGCAAGACCCGGAAATCGCAAAGAAAGAGACGGAGAAACGGTTGGCGGAGTTTACCGAGGATTTAGAAAAAGTAAAGGAGAAGATTGCATATAAGCAAAACTTAGAGTTGAGCGAGCAAGCGTTGTTGGAGGAGGGAAAGAGTCGAGAGGAGGAGGGTATCGGGATGAAGATGAAAAACGCGTTGGTGAACGTGTTTGGGAACAATTCCATCGGCATGAAGACGTTTAAAGAGAAAAGAGGAAACGTCGACGAAGGGAAAGAAGGAGATAACGAGGACGGAAACGACAACTACCAAGACGACGAGGAGTTGGGAGGTTTCGAATCTCCGGTCGTTTTCGACGAAAACTACGTCCCAGACATTCTTCGCCAACAGCAAAGCTCGGACGAGGACGGCGGAAGCGAAGCCTCGGTCAGCTCGAGAGGAGGATCTTCCGACATCGACGAACGCAAACGGAGGTTCCAACAAGAGAAAGGACGAAAGGACGAAGGTGGTGGAGCGGAAAGAGAGAGCAACGACGACGATCAACAAAGCGAGAAGGACGACGACGACAACGCAGAGAAAGAAGAAGAAGAAGATGATGATGATTGCGACGACGACCGCTCTTCCTCGCTCTCCGATTCGGAACGAAAACCAATCGACGAGCGCGATACCGAAGCCGATAACGAAGAGCGTTCGGATACGAGTTCCTCTGAAGACGACGACGTGTCCTCCTCCTCCTCCTTCTCCTCCTCCTCCAAGCGCAGTACTAACACTAGCATTAGCACTGGTAGCAGTAGTAGCCTTAGCAGCGGCGGTAGCGTCGATCGACGACGATAACGAGAGAGAAAAGAAGAAAGAGCGAAATTTCTCACAAATTTACTCGCGCGGTAAACACACAAAACTCGTTTCCCTCCTCCTCTATCTCCTCCTCCTCTTCATCATCATCATGCGGACGACGACGAGCGAACGCAAAACCTTGCGTCTCGCGCGTTTGCTCGCGTTCTTCGCCGCGTTTTTGTTCACCTTCAACGCGCTCGATGCGTTTTTCGCGAGTCAATCGAAAAGATCTCATCGAGAACACCGAGAGTTGTTGTTGCACTCGGCGGGGTCTTCTTCTTCTTCGAGTTTGGAAAGGAGCGAGTCGACGAAGGCGTCCTCCTCTTACTCCGTTGCAAAAAGCAGCGCGGGAGGATATTCGTCTTCATCTTCTTCGAAAAATGATGATGATGGTGATGATGGTGTCGAGAGTGGTGGTGGTTCGTTGCAACAACGAAAAAACGCAAAACAACAACCTTTAGAAGTAGTAGGCAAATGGGGCGATTTTAATCCAATAGTTCACGCGGAATTTTCCGGGTCCGTGTCGAAATGGGGCGAGAACAACTTTAAATCGAGCGCGAGAGAGTGTCACGAGGATTGTCTCTCCATGAACCCGGACGGGAAAGCCGTCGGCGACCGGGCGTGCAACGTGTGGGTGTGGTGCGGGGACGCGAACGGGTGTTTAGGGCAAAAGTATCGAGCGTGTTGGTTGAAGCACCAAGCGAGGCCGGAGATGGCGATTGGCGCGAAAGATTCGGCGAATCCGTGGACGAGTGGGAGTTTGGCACCGCAGTTACCGACAAAAGGAGACCCGGGGAGTCATCGGAAGTTTCACACGTTGGTCACGACGAACGCGAACGTCTATCAGGCGTGGCAAGTGCGCGTAATGTATTTTCACTGGAAGAAACAGAAAAAGATATGCGTGGAGCAGGAAACGAAGGAAGAGCCGTGTCAAATGGGTGGTTTTACTCGAGTTTTGCACGACAAACCGGATTCGTTGATGTCGGAAATTCCAACCTGCGTGGTCGATCGATTAGACAACGAGATGGGATTTGTCGTCTTGAGCAGACCAAACGCGTTTATGCAGTACTTTGAAAAGTGCGACAAAATTGAAGAAACGTACGTGTTAATGGCTGAACCCGATCACGTGTACATCAAACCGATTCCTAACCTGATGATTGGCGAACGACCGGCCGCGTTCCCGTTCTTTTACATCGAACCGTCTCGATGGCCAACTTTAGTCAAACGCTTCGTCGGAAACGATAAAATGAGCGCTCAAGATATCGAAAAAGTCGATCCGATCGGTTCCTCCCCAGTCTTCATTCGCAAAGACGATTTGAAACGACTCGCCCCAGTTTGGGTAGAAACCACCTTAGCGATCAAAAAAGACAAAGAAGCCAATCGAGATTGGGGATGGGTTCTCGAAATGTACGGTTACACCATCGCCGCCTACCGCGTCGGATTACAACACGACTTGCGCCCGCAGCTCACCGCGCAACCGCCCTGGGACAAGTCCATCGGTGACTTCCTCTCCATCCACTTCACCTACGGCATGGACTACGCCTTAAACGGCACGTTCACCCCGGGTAAATTCGGCCAGTGGAGGTTCGATAAGCGAACCTACCAAAACGGCATACCGCCGAGAGATTTGCTCGCGCCGCCGGAAAAGTCCGACAACGAGTTGGTCAAGTTGTTGATCGCGTGCATAAACGAAGCGAGCAAGAACATAGATACGTGGGAAACCTTCGATGGTAAGAATCGAGTCGTTCATAAAGGCGCTCAGAATCAACCGAACGTGAAAAAAAAGATGTAATAAGTGTAGTAGAATAGTAGTTGTAGAAAGAGACTCTCTCGTGAGACGAAACTCCAAAAAAAAACGACGTCACATCCCCTCCTCATTGCAAAGCGGTAGTACATCTTTCCACCACCACCGCCGAAGTCTCTCTGAAACTCTCTTTCGCGTTGTTATAAAATTAATGTCCTCCGCGTCGTTCGCTTCGACCTCGTCCCCTCTCTTCTTCTTTTCTAAAGTTCAGCAGCAAAAGAAAAAAGTTTCGACGAGTAATCGAATTGTGACGAAAGCATCTTCCTCTTCCTCTTCGAACGCGATGATGGACACGCTCCTCGGGGCGACCATCGAAGGCGGCGACGATCTGATCAAAAAATCCGTGGAACAGTACTACGGGGAAACGCTGACGACGTCTGCGGATTTGAAAACGAGCGCGTGTTGCACGCCCGGTGGATTGCCGACGTATCTTAAAAAATGTTTACGTCTGGTGCCGGATGAAATCAAGGCGAAATATTACGGGTGCGGATCGCCGACGCCGCAAGGGATCGAAGGGTTACGGGTTTTAGATTTAGGCTCCGGTTCGGGGAGAGATTGTTACGTGGCGGCGAGTTTGGTCGGGGAGAAAGGGTTCGTGACGGGCGTGGATATGACTGATAATCAGTTAGACGTGGCGAGGAAGTACGTGGACGAGTATTGCAAGCAAACGCTCGGGTATAAAGAAAACAACATGAAGTTTGTGAAAGGAGAAATCGAGAACGTGAAACAGGCTGGCGTTGAGAACGGAACGATCGATTTAGCCATTTCCAACTGCGTGGTGAATTTAAGTCCGGATAAGAAGGCTGTTTTGCAAGGCGTGTACGACGCGTTGGCGGACGGAGGCGAGTTTTATTTTTCGGACGTGTATTGCGATCGACGCTTGGATCAAGAGTTGAGGAAGGATCCGGTTTTGTTGGGCGAGTGTTTAGGCGGGGCGATGTACGTGGAAGACTTTAAACGGTTGTGCGTGTCGGTTGGGTTTACCGATCCGAGAGTGTTGGAAGGACACGTGATTGAAGTGAAGGATGAAAAGTTGCAAGAGTTATTGGGCGAGGCTACGTTTTATTCAATCACGTACAGGTTGTTCAAGTTACCCGCCGGGAGGTTGGAAACGTTGTGCGAGGATTACGGCCAGTACGCGGTGTACAAAGGAACAATCGAAGGAAACCCGAACGCGTATTCGTTGGACGACCACCACAGATTGGAAACCGGGAAACCGATGTTGGTGTGCGGGAACACCGGATCTATGTTAGGCGAGACGTGGTTGGGGAAACACTTCGACGTGGTTGGCGATCGATCGAAGCATTACGGGTTGTTCGATTGCGGACCAAGTCCAGTGGCGGCGTCGAGTGGTGGTGCTCCAGCCGGTGGGGCGTGCTGCTAGTTCTCGTTTTCGAAGACAGAACACAGAAGAAACAGACAAAAACACAGACCCTTGAAAATAAAACAAATCCACTTTTTTCATCATCACCATCATTTGACTATTATCGTGTTTTAAGTACGCGGTTTTTAAAAATTCATTAAAACATTATATATGCATGTATATATGTATACGTATATTAAAGCTCTCATCATATTTAACACTCGTTTATTCAGTTCTTATCATGTGTTGTTGTTGTTGTTGTTGTTGTTGTTGTACAATCCCATCAATATGAGCAAAAAAGCGCATTCAAATCATCTCGATTTAAACACATTTTCGTTGTTTACTCAATCAAATTACGCCGGCGACCCTTCGTCGTTCGGCGTTGGCGGCGGGCCCGGAACCGTCCCCGGTCCCGGCGGCGGCGGGCTCGGCGGCGGTGGCGCTTTGATCAACGACTCCGTGTACACGCCTTGGACGGTGACCGCGTTCACCCCGTTCTTCTTCAACAACTGCACAAACGCCAAGTTCGCATCTCCTTCTACCGAATACACCAACGCTTCAATCTTCGTCTTCAACTCATCCGCGTGCTCCATATCTCTCGCGTACGCCACGTACCCAACGTCCACAAACCCGTAGTACGCTTTCAAACTTCTTCTCTTCTTCCACAATTTGTCCTCCACCAAAATCACCTTCGTCGCGTTGCTCGGCACGTTCAAATACTCCGCCATGGACAACGTAAACGCATTTCTCTGTCCCGCTTTAAACGAATCCGTGTTGTACCCTTCAACAGCCATTCGCGAGGTAACCGACGCGATCGGGGTATAAAATCCACTCCCCGTGTAGGCGATAAAAGCCGCGCTTTCCTTCTCCGGCTCGTACACGTACAAGCCAAAAATCAACCCCAAGACTAACATTAAAAACCCAAACGCGGTGAGTTTCTTACACACGGATTCCGAGCAGCACAACACTCGACCGTCCCATTCTTCGTCCTCTAACCACGGGATTCCTTCGAAACCGCCGCCTTTTTGTGCGCCTCTCTCTCGATGTAAAGAGACGTCGCCTTTGATTTTTTCCAAATATTTGTTGTTGGAAGGCGCCATCTTTTCCTAATGAACGATTTTTGATGATCTCTGTGGGATGATAATAATATGATGATGATGGTAAAAGAGAGGCGGTAAAATCGTCAGCGATTGCCAAAACCGAGAGAGTATCTCGCGCAACAAAAGCAGATCTCGCTTTCTCGCGTCTCGAAGCGTTTCGAGAGGGAGACGAGAGACGGTTTATATAAAAAGAGAGAGACCGGAGAAAGAAAGATTTGATTATTGTGATCGTTTGAATCCCCCGACTCCTTCCCGAGAGAGAGAGAGAAAAGGAGAGAAATGATCATCTCTCTCTCTTTCCTCTCCTCAAAACCTCACTCTGTTACAGTCAGTCGTACCTTTAGTTCCTCCGATTATATATATTTTACGATGTGCTCGCTTTAAAGCGTTTCTTCTGCTCTCTCTCTCTCTCTCTCTCTCTAAGTGTGTTTCTACGAATACGTGTGAGGATTCTAATAAGCGGCAGAGAGAACGAAAATTTGGACCGTCGTCACAAAAAAGACAGCGTCTGGCGTGTTGCATTGTTTAGGGTGTTGGTACTTTTGAGTAAGAAAAAAAAAAGCTCGCAATTCGTTCGCACAAAACGACATTTGACTCTTCTGTGGAACGTACGCAAAAATCACGATGACTTTACAATAAAACGATATAAAGAAGAGGGAACTGCTTTGCTTCTCTCTCTCTCTCTGATGTGGCACAGTAACACATAAACTGTGCTCGTCGTGGTGGTACTACGAATACTACTGCTACTACTACTACTACTAGGAGAGAGAACGAAGGCATTGATGACGAGTGCGAAATTGGGCCTCGTGACGACGTCGTCGTCGTCGGGAAGAGGCATTTTTGGTGTCGGGCAAACAACGCGACGGGAGAAACGACAGCGTTTCAGAAGAACGACTTTCACGACGGAGAGAAGGAAGAGGAGGAACGGTGATGACGACGATGATGATGATGAGAACAGTCCTTTCTTCTTTTTCGGGTTTGGGCGGCGTCGAGAGTCTTCGTCGGTTTGTGCGTCTTCGTCGTCTTCCTCTTATCCGCCGTCGTCCTCTTCTTCCAACGACGACGAAAGAAGAGAAAGCGTAAGAACGAGCAAAAGCGCGGAAAAGGAGAACCGTGATGAGAGACGACGGTGGAGGAGTGGGAGTGCGAGTAGCAGCAAAAGCGCAGCAAACGCCTCCTCCACGAAGAACAACAACAACGTTACGTCTTGGAGGTCTCCAAACTCTTCTGCGTCGTACGGGAAGAACCAACGAAGACCAACGTCGTCGACGGCTTCGTCTTCCTCTTCTTCTTCTGCTCCTTCTTCGATGATGTCGCAGTTTTCGAAAACGGCCACTCCGGCGGAAATATGCCAATCCGTTCTCTCTGAACTGGAAAAGAATCCGGATAAACCAGGTTTACGAGTGACCGTATTCAGCGCCGTGCAAGCGTTGGCCATCGATCGAGACTGCGTGTTGCACTGTTGCGCTTTGTTGAGGGAGTGTTTGAGCGGGAAGTACGGCGAAAACGCCGTGTCGATCGTTTCCCCAGCGACGATTGCGTTGCTCGTGCGCGTGGAGAGGGCGCGAACGAAAGCGCTGGGATATAGAAATAGAAGTTCGAGTCGCATGAGATACGTCGCGGCGGTGTTCAAGTTAGCCGAAGAGAAGTACAAAGCGCGGAAAGGCGGAGAAAAGATATTTTGTTCGTTGGAAAGTTATTGCGACGTGATTCAGATATTAGCCAAGTTTTGTTCAGAAGAAGACGAGCAAGGGTACTATGGCAGGTTGCAACGGCAGGCGCCGTATAGTTCTCTGAAAGCAGCGGCGGCGAGGAGTAGCGGTAGTAACAGTAGCAATAATAATAGTAAGAAATTACTCGATCCAAAGTGTCTCGCACTCGGACCGAGAGTAGAGCCGACGTTGGACACGGCGTTAGATTTTTGGCGACGTCTTGAAACGCACCTCACGGAGGAGAAGAAAACGTTTCCGGCCGAGTTTGACAACAACGCGGTCGTCTCCGGCGTCCGAGCTTTCGTCTCCGCGAAGAAGCGGTCCGAGGCGGAACGGTTTTTATCGAAAGCCAATCCAAAGTTACTCTCGGCGTCTTGTTTCAACGTGTTGATTGAATCGTTTGGAGACGAAAAGAACGTCAAAGGTATTGAATCGACGCTGAAAATGATGCGGGGATTCAACGTCCCGGAAAACGAAGCCACGTTTGGCGCTTTAGTCACCGCGTTTGCCAAGTGCAATCGACTCGATAAAGCCGAAGAGTTTCTTGAACTCGCTGGGAGGAAGAAGTACGCCACTGCGAGGTCGAAACCAGGCGTGCGCGCGTACACGTCGTACATCCAACGTTTGTGTCTGGCGAGACGGGTCGACGAGGCGAGGAAAGTGTTGTTCGACGGCATGCTCAGAAGAGACAAAATTGACGTGAAACCAAACGTGCACACGTTTACGGCGTTCATTGACGGTCTCAACTACAGCGAATTCGAAACGCCGGGGAGCTTAAAAGAAGAAAAGAAAATCATTACCGAGATGTTTAAAGTGTTAGAAGTGATGCAAGCGGTGAACGTGAAACCGACGACGGCGACGTTTAACGCCATTCTCAAACGCGTCTCCGTCTTGTTCTCGTCCAATTCCTCCGTGAAGAATAAACGAGTGGACGACTACGCCAGAGTAGTCATCGACGAGGTCTTTAAGAAGATGGAAGAGGCAGAGTGTTCGCCAAATCTCATCACGTACAACACGTTAATAGACGCCTCAGTAGCTTCGGATCGACCGAACGATGCGTACGAATGGCTTTCGCGATTAGCGGAGTCGGGATTGAAACCAGATCAGTACACGTACGCGACGTTGTTGAAATTCTTCGCCTTGCGAAGAGACGCGAGCGGGACGAAATGGGTCCTGGCAGAAATCGATCGTTTGCGCGTGCGCGTAGACGTGAGAGTATACAACGCGGCGTTTAACGCCCTGGCAAAGAGCGGTGAGATTGATGAAACCGTTGATTTGATTCGCGAGTTGGAAAGTACGACGGGCGTTTCGCCAGACGCAGCGAGTTATTTGGTCATCATCGACGCCTACGCCGCGGATTCGAAAATCGAAGATGCGGTGAGAGTGTACGAAACGTTTTGTAGAGGCGAGAGCGAGGAAAATGCGGCGAAAACGGACGCGCGAACGAGATCGCGCATGGTGAAGATACTTTGTGATTCTAAGAAGACCAACGCGTCGTTGTTTCGAGACGCGGACGGTTGGATCGAGCGTATCATCGAAGAAGATTCGGTTTCGGAAGACGAGAGAATACAACTTCGTCAAGCTACGGCACAGTACTTGACGACAAAATCGAGTAATACCGCGGCGAACAGACAAAAGAAAATGTTGTCGTCGTCGTTGTCGTCTTCTTCTCAACAGCAAAAAACCCCGCGCGTTGTCATTCGCGAAGCGGTTTTGCTTCCGAGAGACAACGACGCCAACGTCGGTTCCCGAGACGAAGGCATGTACGCCATGTACTCGATGGAAAAAGAAGACGACAGCGATGAAATCAAACTCACGAAAACAAACGTGCCTTGCGATACGGATCAAACTTTCAAATGGGATAGAGGTGTTGAGATGTGGAAATTTTGGTTAGGCATTCCGAACCGGTACTATCGCGATGCGAATTCACCTTTTACCGACGAAGACGAAGAGAATCCTTTATCAGGATCAGGGAACGGGCCCGTCGAGGTTTAGGAACCGAGAGCGCGTACAAGCAACTTGCATTTAGTTATAGAGTTTTCGTTTAAAAGTGTGTGTGTATTATAAATTAGCGCGTCATGTACTGTATAAACTTTACAGCATCTCTACTTCTACTTCTACTATTATTATATAAAACTACGACGTGTTCGAACCGTTCGCCCCGTAGTTGTTCCCGCGAGTACCGACGAGTAACGACCCAGCGCCTGTTTGATTCGCTACCCTGGCCCTTGGCAGCCTCTGCTCTTCTTCTTCTTCTTCTTCTTCTTCAACGTCCTCGTCTTCCT
Organism: Bathycoccus prasinos; assembly: GCF_002220235.1. Lineage (NCBI taxonomy): Eukaryota > Viridiplantae > Chlorophyta > Mamiellophyceae > Mamiellales > Bathycoccaceae > Bathycoccus > Bathycoccus prasinos. The sequence goes on from NC_024003.1 coordinate 261,616, forward strand.
CGTCTTCCTCTCCCGCCACCGCGGCTGCTTCTAACAACCCCATGGCGTGCGTCATGACGCTCTCAAAGATCTCCTCGTTCATTCCTTCGTGTTCTAAAACCGTCTCCATCCTATTCCTTCTCCTCGCGCGCCTCTCCTCCTCTATCTCCCTCGCTCTTCGCTCGCGCGCCCGCGTTTCCATCTCTCGCAGCCGACGGACGGACTCGCGCTCCAACTCCCGTCGACTCTGATGAGCGCGCGCGTCGTCGTCCTCCTCCTCCTCCTCCTCCTCCTCGTCGTCGTTTGGTCGCGATAACAACCTCTCTTCGCTTCCATTCTTCGCTTGCGTTCCTGTTTTCTTCTTCTTCTCTCGTAAACTCTTCCGACACGTCGGACACCGTCGGCTTCGAGCGAGCCAACTCTCGATGCACTCTTCGTGGTAGACGTGTTTGCACGGCAACTCCGCCAGGCGAAAACACCTTTGAACTCCCGCGCGTTGTTTGTTCCCATCGTCGTCCTCCGTCTCCTCTCTCTTTTTTGTAAACCTCGATAAACATATCGCGCAGCACTGTCCGTTTATCTCCTCCTCGTGCGAACACTCGCGCCTTTGGACTGTTCGCAAATCCTTCAGCGTCGCGCTTCTTTCTTTAGTGTTGGTGTCGCGAGACTCGCCGTCGTCGTCGTCGCCGCTCGAAAAGTCGTCGTCGTCTTCGAGGTTCCACGTGTGCAGCCACGACTCGTAGCTCATGCGTTGCGTGCTGATTAACTCCATTTGTGTATTCGGTTGGTGTTTGAAAGAGTTACAGGGACTTTGAGTGCGCGGAGGAGGTGAGTGTTTTTATGACGAAGAGCGGAGGGAAAATGGGAGAAAACATTGCTGCTTTTTGTGTGCGAAATAGAAATGAATACATCATCACCGGTATTGGAACAACTCTCGTATTCTATGCTACTCTTTATTTAAAAGCCTCGGCGTTACCAGCTGCTTTCACGTACCTTCGCTTCTTGATCGCGTATAAGGTCAGGATACCGAACGCGGTCACGCACGTACCGGTGACGTATCTCCAACCCATCGGTTTCGGATACAAGAGTAACGACAGCGCGATGGAGAGCATTTTTCTCAAAGCTTTAATAATCTCTGTATTCGTCGCGCCGTACTGTCGAATGGAAAGCAAGATGAAGGAGACGCTCATGTATCCGAAAGAGGCCGCGATCATCGCTCGGAACACGCACTCTCGGTGGGAGTTCATGTAGGCGACTATCGGCCAAATCTCGCCGTTTAAAGTCATTCCAAACGTAGTCATTAAAAGTCCGAAAATATTCGCGTGCATGACGACTTCCGCGTGCGACGCCGGCAAACTGACGTTGAACAACCTCTTCTCTTCGAAATTCCCCGCCGCGGCTTCAATAAATAACGCGCACACTATCATCACCACCCCTTTGGGTTGGAACTGCGGCAAACTCGCTCTGTCTCCCAGCGCGAACAAACACACTCCGCACACCAAAGTCATCGCCGCGAAATAATCTTTCTTCTCGTACCGCCTTCCTTGCATCAACGCCCCCATGACCATCGTCGGTATCACTTTCGAACATTTGGCGACAATCCTCGTCGTGTAATTAATATACGATAAACTAAAGTTGGTCAAATACATCCCTCCGCTCGTCATGGTCGCTAAAAGCACGTAATCCTTAAGCTTCGCCCGTCTTCTAAAAATATTAAAGCTCCTTTTAAAACTCGTCGTCGTCGTCGTATTCTTCCCTCTAAAAGCGTTCTTGTTGTTGTGTTTTTGCTGTTCTTCATCATCTATCAGCGCGTTAAATCCTCTGCTATGATTACCCCCCCCACTAGTACTACTACTACTCCCGCTACTCCCGCTACCGCTCTCTCTAAACTCGTCGTTCGCCAACCGTTCCAAAAACCCCAACAAAGCGTACGTAAAACTCGTCACCAGCGTCACGACGCCGCCGAAGCGAAACCCAATAGCCTCTTTCGCGTGATTTCGAAACACGTACTCTTGCACCGTCGTAAATCCAAGGTAGGCGAACAAGGCCCCCGAGGCTAAGAGCCAAAAGATGCTCCTCTCGGAAAACAAAAGTTTCACCCCCCAAAGTTTTATCGGGTCTTTTTCCTTCGACGGTTGCGGCGACATCGGCATTTCGTTGACGCTGAGATTGTTGTTGTTATCCATCATCGTTATGGTTTCTTCTTCTTCTCCTCTGTTGTTGTGCTTGTTGTTGTTGCTCGCGTTCACGACGAGAGAAGTTTCGACATCATCGGAAAGAATAGAATTCATCGGAAACGCGTCGTTTTTAGAGGAGGAGGAGGCGTTTAAAGAAGACGAAGGTTTAGAGGAGGAGGAGGAAAAACCATCGAAGAGACCCATTCTTTTTGTCTCTTCTCCGCGTTCGATCCGTCTCTCTTCTTGACTCTCTCTCTCTCTTTTCTTTATTAAGATATAGCGCAAGACTTGACGATTGACTGGAATTTTAATAGGGTGGTTTCAACGACGACTAACACCCTAAACACTAATTTCTCAAAAACGCTTAAAAAAATAGAAAAAAAAAGAATCCAAAACGCGTTAGATTTTCAAAGAACAAACAAGCGAGTAAGAAGATAAATGACGGAAATCGAACCGTGGTACAAACGCGTTTCCGGCCCGTTCCCCTTAAAATACGGTTGCGTCGGCGTGAAAGAGGACGGCGGCGGGTCCATGCGCGGGAGAGGCGTGGTTGGTCCGATGAAGATTCACCGAGCGGTGTTTCGACGAGACGAGAATCTGATCAGAGATTTAATCGAGAAGGAAAAGATGGACGTGAACGAGGTCGAAGCGGCTGGGAACACGCCGTTGTTTAACGCGGCGTACGATAACTGGGTGGAAGGGATCGATTTGTTGGTTTCGCTCGGGGCGAAAGTGAACGCGTCGAATAACGCCGGGGATACGGCGTATCGTTGGGCGGAGAATATGCAAAACGAGGAAGCGATGGAGGCGTTGAAAAAGCACGGCGCGGATCCGGAGTACGAGGGGCAGATTATCGTGCCCGAACACATTCCAAAGATACGAGATTTTTACGAGACGGAAAACGGCAAGACGCATCCGAAACCGAGCGAGGAGTTTTTGGCGTTTAAAAGAGAGGAGGATCGATTGTTGGCGTACGAAGCCGCGAACACGATGCAACCGTAAAAACTTCTCGCGTGTTCTCTCAACGCGAGTGCGACGAAGAGAAGAGCGCGAGAGAGAAAGAGAGAGTGAAAGATGTGATAACGGTATGATAATAATAATAATAATAATAATAATAATAATAATAATACCAGAAGATATTAACCGTCGCCGTCGTCGTCGTCGCGTTATTCACATTCCTTCCTTGTTCTTCAACTCGTCGATGACCGAACGCACGATGCCTTCCACTCTCGGTTTCCACAACCTCGCCCGCGCGTTTACGAACCAATCTGTCACTTGCGTTTGCGTCAACCCAGTTTTCTCGGCTAACATTTTCTTCTCCACTTTTGTTGGTACCGGTCGCTTTCTGGTGCCCGTCGGATAAAAGTTTTCATACAGCCACTCTGAGAGAATTTTTTTGACGCGTTTCCCGTGTCGTTTCGATTTTTCTCCTTCATCGTCGTCGTCGTCGTCGACGTCATCATTCTCGCCGCGCGTCTCTTCTTCACTCTTCAAATGTTTCGTATCACGAGTGGGCGTGTTCACCAACTTTTTATCGTTCTCCTGGTCATCGCGAGGAATAGAATTGTGTTCGCACGTCGTCGTCGTCTTTGCGCAAAACTTTTCAAACGCCACCAGAGCAACTTTCCTGGAATGTTTGAACTTATCTTCGATGACTCGCAACACGCGCCCGTCTGGGACGGATAAAGTCGTTTTCATCGCCTTCTTTGCGCGATTCAGTTGACGAGTTTCGATGTTGTTCAAATCTCGCAAACTCGAGCACACGTTATCGGCGACGATGTTGATTTTTTGGTCGTCGTAATTGTTTTTCGAGGGATTTAATGATCTGGACGAAGCGATCTGGACGACGCTTTTTTGCAACTCTCGAATGCGATCGATGGCGAAGGAAAGATTATCCCACGGCTGCGGTTGTATCGTAGAAGATTTCTTGGGAGTTCGCGTGGGAGAGGTTGGTATCGTCGCGTTCGTATCCTCTTCCTTTTCATCCTGTTTCTTCGTCTTCTTCTTCGTCTTCTTTTCGGCGGCGGTGAGAAATCCAGCGCGTTCGAGCTCGAACAGTAACACGTCTCTCGCGTGCCTTCGAACGTTTGCCGCCAACTTCTCCCCGAGAACATTTTTATTCCCTCTTATGTCCTCGCTCAACGTCATGCGCGAAAGATCAAAACCTTTTTCTTCGTTGCCATCTTCAGCCGCGGGAGTCACATCGTCCAAGAAAAACAACGCCTTGACGTCTTCGTCCTCCTTCGCGAGCGCTTCCAATCGATCCAAAAACAGAGCACCCGAAGATTCGTCTTCTTCGGAAGTCTCGTCTGAAGACGCCGACGACGGAGTCGGTTTTGTCGAAGGTTTTTGCCACATTTTGTTCAAAAATACGTCCTCGCTCACGGTCCAAAACTTTTCCACGTATTCGTCCGCGCAGTTGAACAGAAACGCGCGCATCATCGCATCCTCGTCCTCATCTTCGTCTTTTTTGACCTTTATCTTCTTCATCTTCTTTTGATCCTCTTCCTCCTCCGTGGTTGTTGTTTCTTCGCTGCTAAAAGTCACATTGCTGCTCTTTAAAAAAAGCGCGTCGAGATCAAAATCTTCGTAATCTCTCTCCACGTTCATATCGATATCTTTCAAGGAAATATCTTCGACTCGAAAGAAGGTGAGAAAATCATCATCCATCTTCGCGTCCTCGTAGTTCTCCTGCGTGGTAAAAGGGGGTAAAAGTGGTGGTTAGTTAAAAACGCCATCATCAATCGCGAATCGTTGTTGCCGGGTGTTAACAAAACAAGAGTTTAAGAGAGAATTATAGATATAAATGTTTACATTTACCGCAACAGATGTTTTTGCTTTCATCATCATCTTTCGTTTTCGTCGTCGTTTCCTTCGTCTCCTTCTCTCTTTCGTTTACTACAACGATAACAACAACAACAAACACAGCGCGCGACAGCGCCCGTTCAAAGCGAAGAAAAGGTGGTGCGCTTATTAATTAGGCTTTTGTTTTGTTGTTGTTTTTTTTTGACCAAAAAAGTAAGCGTTTTTCTCAAATTAAGAAATTTCTTGGACAGAGGACGAAAAGAGAGTTAAAAACTCCTCATACCGATTGACTAAACAAACACACAACTTTGCACGGCAAAAGCTGCTCTTTACCGCGAGGAGCACACGACGACGAACCGAGAAAAAGAATGAGGAGCAACAGCAGCGAAAAGGGGGGGCCAAAACTGCACGCGTTCACGTACGTGACCGCATTCGTTCTTCTTTTCTGGCTCCCTTTCGTCAAAGTCCATTACGATTTATATCACGATGTTAATGAGAAAAGAATCAACTTCACGCACGCGTTGTTGACGCTTTTCAACGCCGTGAACGTTCTCATATGCATATGGGAGATGAGTTTATTCGTGCACCAAAACGAGGTGCAAAAAACGTACCGAAAGTTGAAGAAGGAAGTGGAAAAACGACGAGGAGGAGGAGGAGATTTACCGACGCCTTTGTGTTTGTTCGAGAAAATCACGCTTCGGGAAGCTTTGAGTTTAAAACATTGGCACGTGATTTGGTCCACGTACGCTCTGTTGGACCCGAGTTACGTCCAGACGCAAAGTTGGGGGTTTTGGGTGGATACTGGGAACGGATTTGTGACGATTGCGCCGACGATTGCAATGACGATTGGAGCGACGTACGATTTGAGCAGGTTTGGCGTATCGCCGTTGGCGTACGGGTTGATTGGGTTGATATTTAACTATCAGATGATGTATGGAACGGTTATTTACTTTTCGAATTACACGTATCAGCGCTATTACGAACGGGCGAGTTTCGGGAGCAAAATGGTGGTGCTATTCGCGAACGTGATTTGGATCGTGTTTCCCATGTGGTGGATGAAAGTGTGTTTTGAGATTGTGAAGGATGGTGGGAGTTTTCGAGGGACCAGTTTGCGATGACGATGATGATGATAGATTTAGTTTTTCCTCTGTGAACTTAGCTTTTTGACTTCTAATAATAATATGTACAAATTCGTGTTGCTGCTATCTATATGTCTACCCGAAGGCATCTCTCCTCTATAATATCTACATGCCAAAGTCTGAGCTGGCGTCCATCAAAGCGCTCACCGCCGAGTACGTGCCGCTTCCGACGCACAAAAATCCAAGACCGACGATGGCGTAATTCAACCACTTCTCCTTGGCGTCTAACTCGTCGCCGAACATTTTTAGATAACACGCGGTTGGAAAGATAAGACTGACCGATAAAGTCAGCACGGCGCCGACTAAGCTCATGGCTACGCCGAAAAAAGGAAGTTTCACGGCTAAACCGAGCGCGAACAATCCTAAACCAGTCCTAGAGACTCTCGCGGGAAGTAAATTTTCAGCTTTCGATGTGTCTAAATTGAACTTCTCCTCTACGCCTCGAGCGACCGGGTCCATCGTTAACGCGAACTTCGCGAGCGGGTTGATCGTGATTAATCCTAGAGCAATCGTGCTAATAATTCCAGCTGGTAAATCTAACGTCACCTCCGAGGACACTTGGTCGCCGAATAAGAAATACCCAGCGCATCCCAGAAGTAAACAGTTAATCATGACGACCCCGTAAGTCTTGTCTAGCATAGACTCGTACTCTTCCGGTTTTTGCATGGACGTGTATATCGCGGGAAACACCGCGTGTCCCGCGAACACGAACGCTAACAAACCGAAAGATAAAGGGTACGTGGAATAATGTACCAAAGCCGTGTGCGGAAACTCGTACCCGCTCGGATTCGTCAACGCTTGAATTAAATCCCACCCAACGACTCCGGTTAAACCGACCGAGGCGACAAATCCCAACGCGCCAATGAGTGAAAGTTTCGATAAATCAACCAACCAAGTCGTAGGGATCATAACACCGGCAGCTAACAACATCAGCGTCTCTTTCGATTGCGACATCGTCGATTCAAACAACAACTTCAAATGATCGCCTTCTAAGATGAAAAACAAACCGCACGTCCCGATCAACTCGGCGTACAGCACCCAACTAATCAAACTTCTCCCAAACTCTCCAAACGCCGCTTCACCGATATCTTCATACGTGGTTAACGCTCTCCTCGCTTTTTTAACAACCGTCACGCTCCCGTCTTCGTTCACGTCCGAGTACGTGTTAAAATTCGTTCGCATCGGCAAAGAGCCTCGCCTTTGACATCGAATCAACGTCTTCCCGGTGTAATTCGTCGTCGCTCCCAACAACAATAAAACGACGATCCCTGCCCATCCGCTCTCTCTCAACGCGTACGGTACCGATAACGTCCCAACGCCTAACAGAATATTCACCGAATTCGCCAACGCCTGTTCCGTCGTCGAGTTCCCCACTCTGTGATACACGCCCGGGCGATTGTCGATGTCCTCGTTTTTAAACTCCAGCCGTTTCGCCGCGGTCGGTAACTCGTTCTCGAGTAAGACGACGTTCGCCTCGCACGAATCCGCGCACGTCGAAAACGACGACGCGCTTTTGGCGTCCGCGGCGCATTCAGCCAGTAAAACCTCTCTCGATGTTGTTGTTGTTGTTAATGTTGTTGCGTTCGTATTATCATCTTTATTCTTATTCTTATTACTACTCTTCGTCGTTTCTTTTTCTTCTAAGAGCACTCTTTCGCTCCTCTTCTTCTCGGACGACGACGATTCAGACGACGCCTTCATCGTCGTCCTCGCCCGGCGAGGAAGAGAAGATATCATCAAACGCCTCCTTTTCCTTTTCCTTTTCGCCAAGAAGGACGATGTTTTTGTCGCTCGGGGAGGATGATGTTCGTTCCTCCTCTCTCCAAACGACAAAAACGACGTCTTCAAAGTCTCATTCATCGTCGTCAAAAACATCGTCTCAAAAGAGAGAGCGCGCGCCTGTGAAAAGCACAAAAACCTCCTCCGTTGTTCTCACGAAAATTTATTCTGTTTTAAAGGAACGCATGCGTTGCGTATAAATATATATCCGCGCGCGTTTCGTAGACGATTATTGTATATCGGATAAATGGTGACTTTTTGTGAGTAAAGGACGCCCCGAAAAAGAGAGGAAGGAAGGACAAAAGCTTTTCGGAAAAAAAAAAAGAGCTCCCCTCCTTGTTGTTAAAAAGGAGCAAAAGCAACCACGACCACGAAAAAAATTCAACCGCAAAAGAAAGAAAAAAAGCGGTTGGTTGCCCCACAAAAGAAAGCGACTCCTTGACTCCTTGACTAGTGGATAGCGTTACTCTCCCCATTTTTTTTCTTTCCCCATTAAAGAGAGATTCCGAGAGCGTGACTTCTCGAGACTCGATACGATAATAATCACTTTTGCGCGGTGTGTTGCGTTTAATAAAGATGATGACGACGACACGGGCGACGAGTTTCGCGTTGGGAGGACGACGACACCACGTTTTGAATACCACTACTGCGAATACTAAAACGCGCAACAATCACAACGAGAACAAGAACAACAAGAGAGGAGGATTGAGATGCTTCGCGAAAGCGGCAGCCGCGAAAACGACGACGCAAAAGAAGGAAGACGTCCCGAAAAACCTGGAGCGTTTGCGCATCTCGACCCCGTGGGAGGACGCGCAAACGGTTTTGAAATCGGAGTTTAAAACCTCCGAGGAGGATTTAAAAACGTTCGGGGAATTGACCAAGGAAGAGTTGGAAAACGCGTACGAGATGATGCAGTTGTGCAGAGACTTTGAAAACGAGTGCAACCAGTCGTACATGGGCGGGAAGATTCGCGGGTTCATGCACTTGGATAACGGGCAAGAGTCTATTCCAGCCTTGTTGGCGAACAGCATTCGCAAGTCTGATTTGAAGCACTCGTATTACAGAGATCATTGTCACGCCATCGCCTGCGGCGTGGACGCCGGTAAAGTTATGGCGGAGTTGTACGGGAAAGACGGCGGGACGTGCAGAGGTACCGGAGGAAGTATGCACATTTACGACGTGGAGAATAACTTCCAAGGTGGATGGGCGTTGGTTTCTGAGCAGTTACCGTACGCGGTTGGCGCCGCGAGATCGATCGTTTTGGATAAGTTTTTAGGCAAGGAAGGTATGGAGGACGAACGCATCGCGATTGTGTTTGTCGGCGAAGGCGGCGCGCAAAACGGGAGAATGGCGGAGTGCTTGAACGCCGCCGCGAAGGAGAATTTGCCGATTTTATTCTTGGTTATCGATAACGGGAGAGCGATTAACACGTTCACGAAGGATGTCGCGCAAAACCAGTCGGTGTTTGAGCAAGGGAAGCATTACGGCGTCCCGGGCGTCTTGGTCGACGGCCAAGACGTGACGGATGTCTTGAAGGTTGGTAAAGCGGCGATTAACCACGTGAGAACGAAAGGTCCGGCAATTTTGCAAGTGCACACGTTTCGATTTAACGGTCACTCGCCGGCGGATCCAGAACACGAGAGAAACCGCAAGGACGAGAAGAGATGGGCGAGAAAAGAGTGCGACCCGATTACGATTTTCGAACAGTCCGCGCACGCGCAAGGTTTGGATTTGCAAGCGTTGACAAAGAAAGCGAAGGACGAAGTGAAGAGAGCGTTGGACTTTGCGGACGCGTCTCCGCCACCGCCACCGAGTTTAGCGGCGGAGTTGGAGTACCCAGATCCGAACGGGCAAGTGGATTACTCGCAACGCGAACCGGAGATGGGTTTGGCCAAGGCGCAAGAAACGACGAAGAAAATCGTCGACCCGAACACTTTAGCCGGGTTGGAAAAGCGAATCGCGGACTTGAGAGGATTGTGCGATACGCCGCAAGGTATTTCCATCGGTGACGCGGTCAACTTGGCAGTTTTGGAAGAAATGTTGAGAGACCCGACGTGTTTGGCGCACGCCGAGGATTTACAAGCCGGGTCTTCGTACAACATTCCGGCGAACACGCAACAAGCGTTCGGGAGATTGCGAGCCGCGGATGAAATCATCGACGAAGGTCACTTCATCGGTAAAGCCTTGGGCGAAGCCATGAACGGATACAGGCCGATCGTGGAGTTGATGAACGCAAACTTTGGTATCTACGGCATGGCGGAACTCTCTTCCGCCGGGAACACGTACGCCACCACCGGCGGGCAGTTCAAAATGCCAATGACCGTCATCGGTGCCGGTGGTACCGCGCCGAACCAATCGCTTGGTGCGGAACACTCGCAACCGTTCCACGCGTACATCATGGGCATCCCTGGTTTGAAGATTTGCTCCGCGAGTAAACCGAACGAGGCGTACGGTTTAGCGAAATCTATGATTCGCGACAACGGGCCGGGCGTTTTGTTGTTGCCGGTGAAGATGATGAAGACCAGAGGTCCGTGCAACCCGAACCAATTCTTACCGTTGCACAAGTCCACGCAACACGCGAAGGCTTCGGACGCGGCGGTTAAGGCGAACAAAGCGATCACGGTGGTTACGTATTTACACGGCGTCAAGGAATCTGAAGAAGCCATGAAAGAGTTAGCCGCCAGCGGCATCGAGTTTGATTTCATCGAAATGACGTGCATGAAACCAGTGGATTGGAGAACCATCCAATCTTCTCTCGAACGCACGCACAAGTTGATAATCTTGGACGAAAGTACGCGAACCGGTGGCGTCGGCGCGACGTTATCCGCCATCGTTTCCGAAAACTTGTTCGACGAGTTGGACGCGCCGGTGATGCGTTTGTGCATGGAAGACGCCCCGGTGCCGTACGCCGGGGAGATGGAGAAAGAAGTCGTGAAAAGAGCGAGCGATTTAGTCGAGGCGGCCAAGTTCATGTGCGGCGCTTAAAAAAGAGAATTCGATAACAAAGTGAAAGAGAGAGAGAGAGAGAGAAAGAGGAGAGGAAAGACTTTATTAAAAGAACATAGCCCACACAACAGAAAAGAAAAGAAGAAGGATAAAAATAAACGAACGAGAACGAGAAGACAGACGGGTGTTGTTTATACGAGATAAGAAAAGATATAAAGATATATATATATTAACACACATCAAACGCTTTGGAGGACTCTTCTTCTTCTCCTCCTCCTCCTTCGTCTTCTTAACTCTACTACCAGTATATATACACTCCCCGCTCCTCCCTCTACTATTCAAGGGAGGAAAAACAAGATAAGATTTAGGGTTTTTGATTGAAAACCAACTCAGCACATTTCCGCCCGAGAATTACTTCAAAAACACAGACAAACAAGAACAAGATGCAATCCATGATCGCCCAAAGAGCCTCCGCGTTCGCGCACTGCAAAGTGATCACGAGACAGGTACGAGTATTGCGCGTTTTATCTTCTTTGTGATGCGTAACCCTCCTCGCTTTACTTCTCGTTGCTCTCTGCTTTTCTCCTCGAAAGAAGCGATGCATTTTTGGGGGTGGATTAGTAGTTCTCTTTTTTAGTAATCGATCGCGTCATCACCATCGCGTTCTTTCCTCTTTCGACTTTGGAGGAAAAAGCTTCGGTTGTTCTTTCGGACGCGAAAAGGACAACGCGAACGCGTTGTTCTTCGTGTTGTTGTTTTTTTTCGCTTCGAGCTTTGATTTCGTTAGCAAAAGAAGAGGAAAGCTGAGAGATGATATATCATCTCGAGGGTCAGAGAGATCATCTCCCCGTCGGGGAAACGAACCTACGCGAGAGGATTACTGACCCTCTTTCTGTCTTTCTCAAACATTTTTGTCCATCGAATCGCAAAACAGCAAAAAGTCACATCTGCTCGAAGAGTGAACACGATCGTCCGCATGGCGGACCAAGCCGCGGTGTCCAAAGCTTTGGAAGATGCCATCAAAAACGCGCAAGAATGCGTGGACGATTGCGCCGCGAACTGGGACGTGGTGGAGGAAATCTCCGCCGCGTCTGCGCACGCCAAGAAAGAACCGGCGGCGGTCGATGCGGAAGTGTCCAAAGAAGATTTGGCGTTTATCAAAGCTTCCCAAGATGCATTGAAAGCGGCCAAGTCTGGGGAGATGGACAAGGCGGTTTTGGATTCCATCGAAACCGCGGCGAAGAGTTTGGGCAAAGTTCAAGGTAAAGTGAAGGAGAGCGCGAGAGTGAAGGAACTTTCCAAGTCTTTGGAAATCGCGTTGAAAGCGGCTAAGGAGTGCACCGAGGATTGCGCGGTCGAGTGGGAAACGGTCGAGGAGATTAGCGACGCGAAGGAAAGAGAGCAAGCGAAGGGCAACTAATTTGAGCTGTTTGTTTATTTATAAGAACGCGCTGCTAATAAAAAACGACGAGAAATATATTATAAAATACAGAAAGAGAGACAAAAAGAGTGAGAGAGCCGGGAAGGGAGAAGGAATTCTAAACGACGCTCTCGCACATAGTGCGCGCGAGAGATGCGTATTGAACAAAATATATAAATGTAGAATAAAAAGAAGAGATCCGCCGCGTGTTATTTGAAAGGTACTTAAAACAACACGACTTAAATTATTATTAATCGCGTAAATACGTCAAATCGACTTTCACTTTCGGCTCGAATTGCCGAACGGTGACACCGGCCAACGCGAGGAGCTTCTGGCTCGCAAAATAGGACGGGTCGACTTTCTTTTCCTCTTTTTTCTCTGCCGCGGTGGTCGCTACTGCTGCTCCGTCGATGATGTTCTTCGCGTTCTCTCCGAACACCTTCTTACTATTATTATTATTATTATTATTATTGTTCTTACTGGCACTATTTTTATTACTATTATTATCGCGATCGTCCTTGTTCAACTTCCCTTCGCAATACACCACCTCTCTAATCCCGGCTTGAATCATCAACTTCGCGCACTCGTTGCACGGATACATGGTCACGTACATGGTTCCGTTCTTCACGTCCGCGGAATTTTTGTTCATGATGGCGTTCATCTCCGCGTGGCACACGTACGCGTATTTGGTTTCGAGAGGATCGCCCGTGGGACTTTTCTTGGCCCACGGTAAGGCGTCGTCGCCGCACCCTCGCGGAAAACCGTTGTATCCCACACCTGTTTATGTAGTCACAAAAAAATGTCAACGCCACTTCGCGAAGAGAGAGCGACGAGCGAGCGAGACGACGCAAACAACGACGAACGAACGATAAGATTAAAAAAAACCTACCCAATATCAACTTTGACTCCGACGCAATCACCGCCCCAACTTGTTTATTCGGATCTTTGCTCCTCTGACTGCTCAAAAACGCCACGGTCATGAAATAATCGTCCCAGGATAAATAGCGCTCTCGTTTTTCCTTCGAGAGTGGATTTGGTTTCTTCTTTGGCGGGGAATCGAGTCCAAAATTTTCCTTGTTTTCTCCTTCATCAAAAGAAGCGGAGGAGGAGGAAACGGGCGAATAATCATCCGGGGGACACTGTCGGCAGTAACACCCATCATCTCGCGCTAAAAAGGGCGGAAAATTGGCGGTACTATTAGTCTCCTGATGTGAAAAAAGAAACGAAGCGTTTTGTTGGTGTCAGCGGATTACATTTTGAAATTCTTCCCCGCGAGGAACGTTTCGTTGCTCAAAAGAAAACGCTTTCGCGTACATACCTGCTCAAAGTTCGTTTTGTTTTCACCATTACGACGACTTTTACGACGAGAGACGAAGAAAGTTGTCGTCGCGGACGCCGCGGCGACGAGCACGTTTACGAACATATATAGTTTGAATTTTGGTCTCAAAAGGTCTGATGAACAGTCTCTGAAAGTGAAGAGATTTCGATGAAAGAGAGCGCACATATACACATATCCAATCGCGTATCATCCGCGTACTATTTACAAATAATTAAATTCTAAACGCGTAACTCTTTGCTATTGCTAAGACTACTGTACGGTTGTTCCTCTTTTTTATTTCTAGTGTTATTAGTATTCGATGTTGATATTGTTGTTGATGTTGTTGTTGGCGCGGAATCGTCGTACTTCATCTTCCCGCTCGTCGCGTTCAGATCTCTTCCTTTGGCGACTAACCAGACGCCGTAAAAAATGGCAAACGCGCCGACGTAGCCCCACCGTAAGGGTTGGGATAAGAGTAAAAGCGCTAAAACGGCGGTGACTACGGGTTGTAGCGTGGAATAGACGGTGAGTAATGTCACTCCGGCTCTTTTGTTGCAATACGCGCTCAAAGCGTACTTTAAGATGGAGTTGAACACGACGGCGAAGAAGAGAGCGTACAAGCCTTCCGTTTCCAACACCCACCTTTTATTCGCAGCGCTCCTTCCTCCCGAGGTGATGGCGTTTGCGGCTATGGACGACACGCTGTTCTCGCCATCGTACGCGTATACTTCTGCCTCATTACCAAACGGCACGCAAATCACCGCACACAACGCCATCATGGACGCCCCGAACGCGTACTCCCACGCCGTCACCATCAACGGCACGTTCTCTTTCTTCTTCAACGTAATCTTTTGTAAATTATAATACACCGCGCTCGCTAAACTCCCCGCAAACAACGCAAACAACCCAACCGGCGAGCTCTCTTTTTTCTCCTCTTCCACGCTGACGTCTTTCAAGTACGCGTCAATCGCGCTCATACTCATCGCGCCTACGCACGCCACCACCACTCCGCTCGCTATGAACGCGTTCAACTTCTCTTGTCCTAAATACACCGCGATCGCCATCGCACACATCGGTGTCGCCAGATGTACTAAAGACGCCATAACTGCTCCGACGAGTTGAATCCCGAGTAAAGATGCGAGTTGGTTGCAAAAAATCCCCAGAAACGCTTGCGATAACACTCGCGGAAAATCTTGCGAACTCGGGAACCATCTGAAGTTTGACGAGACTCCACCGCTGACATGTTGTTGGTGAGAATCGTGCAAAAACGCGCACACGTAGAGCAACGGCGCCGCTAAAACGTCCCTGTACAAGGAAAACACCAACACCGCGCGCCAATCATCTTTACTCTCATCATTTTTACTCAAGAAAAGTTGGCACAAGGTGTTGTATATCGCGCAGACGCATTGTATCGCGAACAAAGCGAGGTGCAAGCGGACGTCTTTGTGATGATGATGATGATGATTTGAAGGAGGGACGCCTCCTCCAGAGTAGTACTCCGCGACCATTTTAAGAGAAGAATTCTCCTCGAATCCTCTCTCTTTCTCTCTTTTCCCAAAAATAAGGCTAAGATAAGAGATGATAAAATCTGTGTGAGTGTGAGTTTATGCGTTTAAGTATGCGCAAGATTAGTGAGACATCATTGGATGTGTGAAATTGAACACGCGGCTGCTTTTTTTTTTTCGCGAGGAAAAAAAATGTCTCTCTGATGTGAAAACTCAAGTGTTTTTTAAAATTTTTTTTCACTCCAGTCGTTACAAATTATTAGTTCTCGTAAAATGTCTGCTTTGTCTTTGCGTCCACTTAATCGTTTATACATCTTCTCGCTGAAATCCTCCTCCTCTTCTGCCTCCTCGTGCTCGACGAGATGCGGCAAAAACGCGAAGACGACGTCTTCTCGATTTTTTTCTTCGTTTCGGTCTTCTTCGCTGCTTTGGGGGACGAGGACGACGAGGACGATTTCATCGTCGGGGAGATTTGAAATCGGAAAAGCGACGAAAAGCGCTTCTTCGTTTTATTCGTCGTCGTCGTCGTCTGAGAATAACAACAACAACAACTACTACTACGGAGGAGAACGAGAAGAAAAAGCGCAAAATCAATACAAAGACGCGTTCGCGTCGCCGCCTTTGGTCGTTTCCAACGGCGATCGGTTGTCCGGTCCGGGGGCGAATCGGGCGATTAAGTGGGTGCCCAGCGATGCGAAATCGAACGCCTTTGGCGAGGAGGAGGCGTCGTACGCTGCGTCGAACAACAAGGATAACTATTACGCGAGAGAGACGCCGTCGGCGCCGCCGTGGGGAGCGAGTGGTGGTGGTGGTGGTCTCAGTAGTGGGCAACAGCAAACGCAAACGCAAACGCAAAATCGAGGCAACAATAACTACGGGGGCCCCGGCGCTTCGTATTCGTCTTCTTCTTCGTACGGCGGAGGCGGCGGCGGTTATAACAACAACAACAACAACAATTCTTCGTCATCGTCATCGTCGAGCGGCAGAACGTTCGTGGACTTTTCAATTTATAAATCGAAATCGGCTTTATCCGTGAAATTGGTCAAACCGACGTTCGAGACCGATCATCAAGGCCGGACGATTATGAAACGTTCCGGCGGAATTCTCTTGGAATTCGCGCCGTCCATCGGGACGAGGAAATACGATTGGACTCGGAAAGGGTCGTTCATGCTTTCTCCGATTGAAGCCGCGGAGTTGGCGAACAGATTGAATCCGAGTCGACAAAGCATCGCGCAAAAGGTGGAGTTTTTCCACGACCCGGGGATGGGCGGGAGTTCGCAAGGGTCGGTGACGAAAAGTTTGAAGATGGAAGCGATGCCGGACGGCACCGGGGGAGTGTTTTTGAATTACAATCAGACCAAGTTTGGAGAGAAGTTGAACGTGAACATCCCGGTGTCGTTCGGGGAAGTGTCCGCGTTGGAGTTGTTGATTAAACATTTAGTTCCGAGAGTGATGGGATTCTTCGAAGAAGATTCTTCGACGACGAGTTCGTCTTCGACTTCGTCTTCGTCAGCAGCCGGGTACGGTTATTAAAGTAGGTATATAAATCATAACGGCGCTGCTTTGTTTTTTGTATCATCATCAATATAAAAAAGTTGTTTAAATACACACGGTATCGTCGAACGGGTTCACGTCTTCCAAGGACTTTTCGCAGTTCTTCGAAATCTGCTCCAAAATCTCGCTCTCCTCCTTCTCTTTCCTCTCCATCTTTTCCAACTTCTCCAACTCCTCCCGGTTCCTCTCCAAGGCCGTCCGCCTCCTCTCTTCCATGCGTTCATTGTACGCCTTCAACTCCAGCTCAGACGCGTCTATCGCGTTCATCGTCATCTCGTACGCTCTCTCACCTTCCTCCTTCGCGACTTGTTCCTTCTCGCTTTGCGACAGCCCGTCCGGATTGCCATCCTTCTCGATCCGCGCGAGCGTCTTCCTCTCCGCCGCCTGTCTCGCGTACACCGCCGTCGCTTTTCGATTGAATTCCTCTTTTTCTTCCTTTTGTTGGATCGCCAGTCGATCGTATTCTCGCATCATCATCGCTCTTTCCTCCGCTTTCGTTTCCCACCTCGGTCTCGGTTCTCTCTTCTCTTTATCGATATCGTTATTATTGATGGATTCCTGTCGTTCGAGTTCCAAACGCCGCTCGATGTCGAGGACGACTTGTTTCCGAGAATCTTCGATGGATGCGAACGATGGTTGCGCCGTC
Source organism: Bathycoccus prasinos (assembly GCF_002220235.1). Classification (NCBI taxonomy): domain Eukaryota; kingdom Viridiplantae; phylum Chlorophyta; class Mamiellophyceae; order Mamiellales; family Bathycoccaceae; genus Bathycoccus; species Bathycoccus prasinos. The sequence continues at coordinate 278,884 of NC_024003.1, forward strand.
GTCACACCGCCCGCGAATACTACTAAAAGAGACAACAACAACGGAGAGAAAGAAGAAGATGAAGAAGAACACGACGCTTTTCCTCCAAAGTTTCTTCTTTCGTCGTCGTCGTCATCTTCTGTTGATGATGTTTCCAATCCGTTTTTTTCTCCGTCTGAAGAAGACGAAGAAGCTCGAAATGCTCCTCTCGCTCTTCCTCTCCTCCTCTTCCTCCTCGGCGTTGTTGTCTTCTTTGCCGCGAAAACCAATTTTACGCCTCGCGCGTACGACGCGGTATACTGCGACGACGACGACGCGAACATCATTTTATTTTTAAAAGTGATGTGAGAGTTGATGAGTTTTTTTTTTGAAGAGGGAAAAGCAACAGAGAAGCACAAAACACAAACAAAGAAAAGAAAAATAAAAAAAAAAGCAAAGCGAGAAAAAAAAAAAAGCACACTTCACACGAAATAAATAAAAAAAAGAGAGAAGAGACACACGACAACGAACGCGCGCACATTTATTTGCTCTCTCTCTTTCTCTCTCTCTCTCTCTCTCTCTCTAAGCTCGAGAAAAAGGCTCTGAGCAAAAATTGCTTTTTTGTCTCTCAGATGCTGCCTTCTTCTTCGTCTGAGACGAAGACGCCGACCGAAAGGACGCCGACCGAGGACGACGATGGCGATGAAAACGATGTCGAGGAGAAGACGACGAAGAAGAAACGAGCGAACGAGGAAGAAAAAAATCAAAATCGCATCGGTGCCTTTGCGTCGTTCTTGCGAGCGACCGAGGTGCTCTTCTCCCAATCTGTAAAAGAGTTCGGCGGAGGTGCCTTCGTTTTACTCCTCCCGAAGAAGGCGAAAGAGGCGCGAGGAAAGATTTTGGAGTTTTTAAAAGACACCAACACCAACACCAACGACGAACTGATGAAACAGTTCTGGACGCAAACGAGAGAAGAGGAAAAGAAGTCGGATTTTTTGCACTTTGAGAAGAAGACGAAAATTTTACGAGAAGTCACGGACGCGTGTAAAGAGATTTTGAGCAACCAAGAGGTGTATTCGCAAGGAGGGAGGCAGAAAGTCGCGGTGAAAGCGCTCGAGTGTTTGTTTTTGGTGATGAATTTCGTGGAGAAGGAGAAAGTGAGAGTGAGCGGAACGAATTCGGCGGCGACGGAAAATGTAGAGATGATGATGACATGTAGCGCGACGATGTTGAGAGATGTGTGTAAAGCGGTCGCGTTTTGCGGGAAGGATGATAGCTCGTTGGAAATTACGAGGATGGTAGTGAAGATGTTGTTGGCGTTGGCGACGAGCGAACACATCGTAAACTCGGGGATATTTCAAGGCGAAGAAGGGGAGGAGGCGTTGGAGATTTTGACTTTGCGGTTGGCGCATTCAGCAGTCGCGAGCGATGGGGACGTGGAGAGAAGAGTGGCGAAGACGGCGTTGGTGCAACACATAAATAATTGTTTCAAAAGGTGCTCAGAGGGGGAGTTTCGTAGCGCGAGCGCTGCGGGAAATATCAATACTAATGGTGATAGTTTTTTTAGCGACCAATCAGCGTTGACGTGTTTGAAGGCATTGTGTAAAATCGCATCGAGAGATTCAGATGCGATTACGAGCGCGACGACTTCGACGATGATTGCGGAAGAGAATGCGGATGCCAATAATGCTAATAAGAAACCAACTACGTATTTTTCTGCGGCGAATGCGTTAGACGCGGACGAGTACATCCTGGCGAGTCGGTTTTTAGCCATAGATTTACTTCGACAGCTGTGCGAAGGACCAAACGCGAGAGCGTGGTTAGCGGCGTATAGAAACGAATTGAAGAAACCTTTGAGCGAGGCGTTGTTGATGAACGCGATGTTAAATCCAAAGTCCACGCTTCAAAAAGGCGGCGTCGCTGGAGTAGCTGCGGCCGCCGCGGCTACCGCGTCTGGCGCGATCAACAACAATAGCAACAATAACGCGAAAAGATTGAGTTTCGAAGGCATCGAAAAGACGCTGAATGCGTCGACGAACAGAACAACAATCACCACGAGCACGAGTAATAACAGCAACACCATCTTGCATGGATTTAGTAACGCGACGAGGTTTCATCCCATGGCGTTAGCGTCATCGAGTTTAGCCCGAGCGACGTATGCCGCGATTGTCTCTCGCGCGAGAGATTCGTGGAAATCTGAAATCGCTTTGATGTTCCCAACGATGCTTTTACACCCGTTGGAACGATCAAAGTCAACGCACGTGAAGGCAAAGATTGCTGCGTTAAAAACGTTACGACAAATATACGACGATCCTTCGACAGCGGCGGACGTTTTTGTGAATTACGATTGCGATCCGAGATGTTCGACAAACTGCTTCGAAAGAAGCGCCAAGGCGATTTTAGAGACGCTTAAAGTTGAACGGGAAAAGGAGCGCATTCTTGTAAAAATTAGCAGTGGTTCCTCGATCGATATCGATTCAGTTGCGGTTAGAGATGCAGCGACGCAGTGTTTAGTCGCTATCGTGCGTTCGTTGCGCGTGTGGCGCGCGAGAAACAAGGAATTAGGGGAAGATTTATTTCACGATGAGGATTCCATTGACGAAGTCGAAAGAAAAGCCTCCTCCACTTTGCGCCGGTCAGGGAGTGTTTCGACCTCGTTTGAGTTGATACCGTCCCAAAACGTCGTCGTACCTTCGAGTACCGCCACGGCTAAACAAGATAACAAGAATCAAGCAGAATCGAACAACTCGACGAGGACGACGAGGACGACGAGAACAACCCCGGGAAGCGAATCAGAAGGCGTCATCGGCGGCGGATTGCTCTCTTCCGTTCCGCTAGAAAACGTGCCTACGACGTCATCATCATCGTCAATAGCAAAACCATCGCAAACGAAAACGTTTGCAAATCTTAAGAAAGAGAAAAAATCGGTGGAGATTGCTGTGAAAAAGTTCAACAAGACGCCGACTATGGCAGTTCTGCGCGAGCACGCGCCGAGTAATTCAGTCGTGTCGGCGTCAGACGCCGCCAAGTTTTTACGGTCGGCGCCGGGTGTCGACCCGTCAGCAATTGGACACTTGCTGGGATCTAGCGATGCTGATGGCGTTGCTGTTATTCGAGCGTACCTGGAAAACTTTGATTTCACGAACGAATACGTGGATGAAGCGTTGAGGAAGTTCATGTCGACGTTTCGAATTCCCGGCGAAGCGCAACAAATCGATAGACTCACCGAATGCTTCGCGAAAAGATTCATTGAATTAAATCCAAACTTTGGTGGCCAAAAAATAGAAAAGAAAGTAGATTGCGTGACAATTATCGCGTTTGCGATAATAATGTTGAATACCGACGCGCACAATCCCATGGTGGATGTGAAAATGCGGATGTCGAGAGAGGATTTCTTGAATATGGCTTTGGATACGCCAGAAACGAGAGGTTTGGACGAAGAAATGATTCGAGGCGTTTACGATCGCGTGACGAAAGAAGAAATTATATTATCCGCGGATAAACGCGCCATTGCGGAAACGGCGTCGTCTTCCACTTCTGCCGCTGATAGTAGTAGTACTACCACTGCAGCAGTGAATAGCGGTCTCATGAGCGACTTTGGCATATTTGGTGCGTTCAAGAAGAAACAGAAAATTCTGGAAATGGAGGAAAAAATTGCCTCGGAAGAAGCGAAAGCTTTGCTGAGAGAAACTGCTCGAGCATTCTCTGCCGTCACGACGAGATCGACAATAGCTCCTGCAGCCGCACTTTCCCCGCCGCAGCTCAAAAATGGACAAGGTAGTAATTCAGAGCTCGACGAAAGCGCGAAAAACAATAACGACAACGTATTCGTCGGCGAATCCGCCTTCCACGCGGCTGCCGAAGCCGGACTGGCTCGACCAATGTTTGAAGTCATCGGCGAAGCGCTCTGTCGCGCGCTATCGATTGCGTTTGGCCTCGCAAATGATCCAGGGCGTGCCGCTATGGCTTTGGAGTGCGCTCGTTCTGCCATGCGACTCGCTTTTGAGACGAAGCTGTATACTTTGCGAGATTTGTTTGGACAATTTTTGTGCAACGCTACGGGCGTGAGTGCATCCGACAATGATCGGGGAAACAGCAACGCTGATGATGACAATGATAACGACGACGACGCGACGCGAGTCGATTTGAGAGCCATGCAACGCGCCGAGGCGACAAAAACGCTTCTCGACTGCGCAAAATCCGACGGCGATTTCATCAAGCTCGGTCAAAAATTTTGGAAGTCGTGTATTGATATTTGCGTCAGTTTGGAGATTGCCATGTTGGAAAATGACTCGACGGCGTTGAGAGGTGTTGCGAATGTGAACAACAGTTCAAACGGAACCGCGCAAGAATCGACGGACGGAGTTCTACCGGACAAAACGAAAGTGGAGAAGAACATCCAACGCCTTCTCGGGTTCAAAAACGTCATGGCGTGGCTCCGACCGTTTTCGAGGGAGGCTGGTTTGGAAACCGAGATAAATCCAGACGCCAAGGCAGCCATCGACGCGTGTTTCGTCAACTCGTCCACAATGGACGCGAGCGAACTCTCGCACGTCGTCGACGCGTTAATACAACGTTCCGAGCGCGATTTATGCGCCGCCGAGCAAAGCGAAATCACAAAATCTCCAAATACCAGAATCGCGATGAAACGTTTGGCGGATGTCGCGCGGGCAAACTTGAACGGGAGATCTTTAGCAGCCTGGCGAAACGTCATCTGGGGACCAGCATCCTTGCATTTAGCGACAACAGCAACTTCGTGCGTACAAATTGAAACGATTGTAAATCGCAACGCGTGCAAAGAAGCTTCGGAGTGCCTTCGCGTCGTTGCCGAGGCTGTGCTCTTGAAAAGAGGAAGCGCGGAATCCGCGGAGTCCAAAGACGAAGATGGCAACATTACGCCCACAAAACGTAAAACCACGTTGACGAATTTGGAGACGGACGAAGATATAAACAGCAGCAACGCAGACGCGGCGAGAGAAGACGCTTTGTTACCATTCTACGAAGCCATTCGAACGGTTGCAAATTCGAGCTTTCGAAACTCCGGCTTGGGTAACGAAACCGTCTTTTTCGAAATGAAGACGAGAAAAGCCGAATTTGTCGTCGATGCGTTGAGACGACTGGCGGAAACTTCGAGCAAAAAGTTTGGGAAATCCTGGCGAAGAGTCGCTCAGACGCTCGAAATTGTCGCTTCAAACGCCACTCTGTCGGAATATCACGGCAACACCGAGGAGTACGACGGCAACCCGGAGGACCAAGTGAAAGTTTTATTCGCGGACTCGGCAAAAATTCGCGCGTTTGTGAGTTTTCGCAACGTCATCGTCGAAAGTGTGCTCAAAGGTAGATCAATAAAAGAAGAAGTATCAACAACGACTCCATCTATCGTGGATGGAGAACTCACCGACGACGTTTTACCGGACATTGTGGATGTTTTAGCCAAATTTCGCGACGTCGAAAAGCAAACGAAAAACGACAAAGGCGATTCCATCGTCGTTTCTGAAGCTTTGCTATCTTTACAAGAGATTATCCTTCGCGCAGATCGAAGTACGGCTCGTGGACGAAACCTGTGGAAAGTTACGACGAGATGTTTGATATCCGCGACGTTCTCTATCGAAAACACGCGGGCGACAACCGTGAGGGCGTTTGAAAGCGTCTTTGCGTCCGCGCTCAACTTTACCGCCACGTCTCAAAACGAAAACGAGGAAAAAGCATTCTGGCAAGACGTGTGCGAAGATGCCATAGACCCTATCGTTTCGTTCACTCGTGAAGAGTATTACGGGAATCACGCGCACAAAAGTGCTCCGAAGAACGAGGGATTCTCAGAGGCGAAAGTATTTTCGTTGGCGACGTTCTTTCCTCGCTTGGTTTCAAACGTAACGTCTTCGAAAAATGTAGGGTACGATATCGTATCGATCGGTTGTGCAAATGCGTTTGCAAATGTTGACGTCGCGTCGACTTCGTTAACTCACGCGTTGTCGTGCATTGCAGCGTTTGGCACCGAGAGCACTTCCTCTCCCTCTCAAATGTTTTGGAGTTTTGCGTGCGACTTCCTGGAGAATGCGATACGCGCGCGGAAAAAGAAGAGCGAAAGGGACGAAGTGATTTCAAAATCGCTCGTTTGTGATTTCATTCCAGAGTTGTACTCGTCGTGTGCTGTTATGGCTTCAAAAAATCGCATAGCAAACGTCGCAAGGACCATTCACATCGACGCTTTCACCTCTGCGATGGATAAGCGAGGAGAAGAGGAACACGAAGAGCTTTTATATAACTCCACGCGAGCGGTGCTCGCGACGACGATAAACGACGCGAGCGGTACGCTCACCGCATGCGAGATCGTCTTGCGATACCACTTCTCAAATAAGGGGAAGGAGATATCCTCTTTCGACGTCTCTACTCGTACGATTGCGATGTTGGCTTCAGTCGTCGACGCGTTGACGAATATGATAAAACGAAAGAAGAAGAAGAAGAACAACGACAACGACGGCGACGGGACGGAAGAAGAGGAAAGCAAAGGCAGCATCTCGTCGTTGGCAAAACAAAAGAAAGAAGTTTTAGAGTTATTCACTCCTCAATTGTCCTCGCTCGTCGCCTTGGGACGATATCCTTTGAACAAGTCCTTGCGCGATTTCTTCTCGGCGACGTTCGATGTGTCAAAATTTTAGAATAGAGGCGAAGAAGAAGATTAGTTTTTAGTGGAAGTGTACACAAGTATCATTAGTCTAACAAGCACAATAACAATTTCTCCTAACGTCTCAACACGTTCGTCGGCGCGTCTGGATCGTTTTCCAACGCCATCTTCGCCATGTCTTCCACCGCGCCTCGCGGCACGGACGTGAAAAACAAACTCCCACCGAACAAGACGAACAACAACAAGGAGATCCCAGCGGTGCCGAGCGGGCCAACCTTCCCGCCTTCCGCGGTATCAAACCCGGGAACAATCGGTACCGGGCCTTCGTTTCGTCCGGAATCAAACCCGAACGGGTCTGATTTCTTCGGAGGAATTGGTTCTGCTTCTTTCTCTTCTTCTTCGCTGCTGCTGCTCGTCGCCGTCGTCGTCATTCGATTTTTCTGCATTCGTCTGATTGTTCGCGTCCTCCTCGAAGACGCGGAAGGAAACCTGTCGCAAAGGGTGGTGGTCGCTCTGCACGTCGTCGTCGTCGTCGCCAACATCTCTCTCTATTCTATTTCCTTGCTCAAAGTGTGTGTGTGTGTCTGTCTGTCTCTCCTTTTTCTCTTCTGGAAGTGGTGTGAAGAACTTACTCTAAGAACTCCTTGTGCTGACGTTTTTATGGATTCGCGACTCAAAATCGTAGGAAGGAACAATTCGTGGTGTCGTCCACTGCCAACTGGACTCTCTGGATTATTTTATTCTTCCTTGCCCCCCGAGAGCAGACAGAGGAGAGAGGCTTACCCTCTTTTTTTCACCCTCTTTTTCCCCACCCACACAGTGTTTTTTACGCCAAAACATAAACACGTATTCTCAATCACACACCATGTTCGCTGCCACTAACGTCCAACAAACCGCCTTCGTCGGCAAAGCCGTCGCGATGAAGTCTCGCACCATGGTACGTTACGAATCAGTCGTTGGATATGTTCGCGTCATCGTTTACTGCTTTCTTTCCGGAGTTTAGCGCGCGCGGATTTCCGCGAAGGATTTTTCCTTTTTTTTTGGATGATGGATTTCTCTCTTTTCCGATTGCTTTCCTCCTTTCTCCCGCTCGCGTCTTGCAATTTTCGCGCGCGCGCGGTGTGTGACCACAGAGCGCTCGCGCCGCGCGAAACACCGCAAATCGCGAAGAGTAAACGCGTGATACTCATTTCGAGTGAATAGTTTCGCGCGTTTCGTTTCGCGCGTGCGCGAGAGGAAACGAATTTCGAACCTCCACGGTGTCGTCGCGTGTTCCGGCCTTGTTTATCTCCGCTGGTGAGAACACCGAGAGAAAGACGACGACGACGACGATTAGGGTTTAACCCTAAATGGGTCGGTCGCAAAAAAGTAAATTGACCTTCTCCTTCTGTTATTCTTAAAAACACCAACAGAAAGTGCAAAGAGGCATGACCATCATGAACTTCACGGTCACTTTGGAAACCCCGGAAGGCGCCCAAAAGATTGAATGCGCGGACGACACCTACGTTCTCGACGCGGCTGAAGAAGCTGGCATTGACTTGCCGTACTCCTGCAGAGCGGGCGCGTGCTCTTCGTGCGCGGGTAAGGTTGTCGCGGGTACCATCGACCAATCCGACCAATCCTTCTTGGACGACGACCAAACCGGTAACGGCTTTGTGTTGACTTGCGTTGCGTACCCGACCTCGGACTGCACCATCAAGACGCACATGGAAGAAGAACTCTATTAAATTAACATTCAAGTAAAAAACTAACGGGTAGTTTTTTATAGCTAAGAGGGAGTTATTAATAAAATAAAAATACGACGTCTGCGTTGTGCTGAAAGGAAATACAGTGTATGCCTAAGATACCTCTTTTAATTGTCGTTGCTCGTGTGATTGTTACAAAAAACGCTCATCTTTTCTCTCTCTTTCTTTTTCTCTGTAAGTAATAAGTCGGAAGACCGACCGATGAAAAAAGAAATCCGTATCCGTATTTTATTACTTGTCGTTTTCGTCCACGGTGCTTCCGATATCGGTTATTTTCAACAAAATTTTCGTCTTTCTGTGCTTCTCGCACGCGTGCTCCAAAGCTTCGTCAAACTCAGTCGATAATTCGTACTCGGTGTACTCGACCGCGATTTTGTTCGCGTTGACCAACTTTGCCAAAGTTTCCATCATTTTCGGCGTCTTCTTCTTGTTTTCCTTCATCCAGTTTCTCAGCGAAAACCCGCGCACGATCAAACCTTTACCGACCCAATGATGCCACGGAAACGTCGCCGCGCGACCAGATGCGCACGCGTAGACGATGAGAGGACACCCTTGGTGCAAGGTTTCCGCCAAACGCACGGCAGAAATACCCCCGACGCCGTCTAACGCCAATCTCGGTTTCGCGAAGAGGCGTTTTTCTTCCAACTCGGCGCCCAAATCGCCCTCGTCTTTGAAGACTTCAATCGCGCCTAAACTTTTGAGCCACTTCACGGTTTTCTCGAAGCCTGGATGCGCGCGACAGACTAAAATCGGACGTAATTTGAGCATACTCGCGAGTTGACAGACCACCGTGGCGATTAAGGAGGTACCGGCGTTCAGAATAACCGCATCGCCTGGTTTCAACGCCCCGAAATCTTCCAACAAACGATACGCGACGCACATCTCTCGCATCATTGCGCAATGGTTTTCCGACGTCATTTCTTTCGGAATCTTGATCAAATCTTTTTCTTTCCAGACAGCCAAGGTTCTCCACGTGCCAAGGTTTGGAACGTACGGAATGACCCAATCGCCTTCGGCTAAGGACTTGACGCCGGCGCCAACTTTCACCACGGTGGCTAAACAATCCGAGCCTGGGATCTTGCGTTCGTTCGATTCGTTCATGTTGTTCTCGAAAGCGCCTTTTCGCGGATTCAACATCGAATCTTTATGAACGTTCGCATCGGATGCGTCGTTTCCATAATTGGACGTAATGAACGACATGTGGTCTTCGTAAATATCGTGCGCGTTCATCGGCGCCACGCGAACGCTCACTAAAACTTCGCCCCACTGTAAAGTCGAGGCGATTTTCGTCGTTTCAACTCTCAAAGCCTCCTTCTCGTGCCCGGCGACGACTTTCATCCCGGCGGGTTGATTCACCTCGTACGCTTTAATCTTCGGCAACTGCACTTCATCGTACGATCCTTTCACGACGCCGAACTGATTGATGATATCGTCCACGCCAAACGAGGCGACCGAATCGCCCCTGGATCGCATAAACGCTTCGAATCCAGACGTGTGCGACCCTTTGTTCTTCTCCACGGTTTGAATCGCTTCCGCGACGGACTCTTTCCGCTGGTTCTCCTCGTTCAGTTTATCGCGAAATACGCCGCCACCGAAAGAATCTAACAACTCCTCCTCGACCGATTTCGAGTACGTCCCGGTCGAGTCGTATTGTTTGCGCTTGTCGGTATCCGAGAGAACGTCGTAGGCGCGTTGGATCAACGCGAACGTCTTCGCATCGCCGCCTTTATCCGGGTGCGCTTTGGTGATTAAGTTCCGGTACGCTCGGCGAATCTGTTGATTTTTCAATGGAAGGGAATACAAAGGGAGGAGAAAGTGTGTCATTGTGCGTCTAATGTGAGAGAGAGAAATAGAGGAGCGCGTCCATCGGTTTCATCGCGAGATTTAAAAAAACGCTCAAGAGACTTTTCGGATTCTCAAAAATCCAATTTTGGAGTGCGCTCCTCCTCGCATACCGCGTCGTCTTTGCAGAACGAAAGAAGGCTATTAAAAGATTTCTTTCTCTCTCTCTCGTCGTCTTTATCAGGATCGGATTCGCGCCTCCCGCGCGTCATCATTTTCACCGCGCGACGATGATGAAAAGTTTCTCGCGAGAAAAAAAACGAAAGAGAGATCAGAAAGAAGACACATGCGAGATTTAGATATTAAAAAAGAAAGAAAGAGAGGCATACCTCGATCGACGTCGCCGTGTTCTCCACGTTCAAAGCGCCGTACAGATCCGGACACTCGTCCTCTTCCTCTCCTGTTCTTCTGTTTTGCTCCACCATAATGTTTTATAAACTGTTGGGGTGTTTTGTTGTTCTTGATCAGTTGGTGTAAAATGCAGATTTTGACTTGTGACGTTTTTTTTTTCTTCTGAGAAAATCAAGCGTTTTTCAGCTCCTTTTTTTCCCCTTCATCTTTCCCGTGTCTTATCTTTCAGAGAAGGAATTTCCGGACACTTACGCAGCGAGACAGACGCGGAGAGAGAAGAACGTCCTCTCGTTTTTATAACACGCGCGGTAAAAGTGTTTTGTTTTTGGGTTTCTGCGTCGCGTTGTTTTGGGAGTAGTGCGTGTATATCATAAAAGAGCGGAGAGGTTGAGTACCGCCGAGAGATAATATTCCATTTTTGAATTATTCCATTTTAAAGGAGTTGTTTATGAGCACGACGATAAGCATGGCAAAAGCAACGGATACTACTAATACTAATAATGATAACAGGAACGACGACGACGTGGAGAAACACGCCTCCGCGGGTGTTTCTCGGGCGTCGTACGGAGACATTTTTCGAGCGTTCATCTTGATGGGCTGGACCGCATTCGGTGGGCCAGCTGCACACATTGGCATTTTCCAAAAAGTCTTCGTCGATGGTAAAAAATGGATTTCGAGCACCATTTTCGCGGAATTGTTGAGTTTAGGCCAGTGCATGCCCGGACCGACGAGTACGCAAGTCAGTTTTGCTCTAGGCGTGACGCAGAGAGGCGTTCTCGGTGGCCTCTTATCGGGAGGTTTGTTTCAATACCCAGGATTGATTTTGATGACTTTAGCCGGGGCGGGCGCGGCTGAGGCGCTGACGAACCCGTCGAGCTTTTTGAAAGGGTTAGTCAGTGGTCTCTCCGTGGCTGGCGTGGCGTTAGTAGTGGACGCGGCGGTGAATTTGTCCAACGGGCAGTGTAATAAGAATAACATGACGAGACTGTTGGGACTCACGAGCGCGTGTTTCGCGTATTATTACAAAACCGCGTGGCTGTTTCCGTTGCTGATTGTTTTTGGCGGTTTGGTGAGTTATTTCTTCGGCGCGGATAAAGATATCGCGGAAAGAAACGAACAAGACGACGAGGTGGCGAGTTACGGGGCTACTAAAATCGTTGGCGGTTTCTTGATTCTTTCCTGGGCGATCGTGTTGGTGCTCATGGTCACCGTCGCGAGTCAAACGAATTACGATTCGAATCAGTATTCGCACTGGTTTGCGGCGTTTTTTAGAACTGGGAGCATAATCTTCGGTGGCGGACAGGTTGTTTTACCTCTGTTGTTAGACGATGTCGTTTCGTACGATTCGAGTCAGCCGGATAACATCGCTACGAACAGTTGGGTTACCGAGGACCAGTTTTTCGCCGGATTGGCGCTCGTGCAAGCGTCTCCGGGGCCGATGTTTAACTTTGCCGCGTATTTAGGTGCCGTGATGGCGCAAAGAGCCGGTAAAAGTGTCGTCGCTGGAGCGTTGACGTGTTGGACAGGCTTATTCGCCCCGGGCGTGACGTTAATTTTCGGCGTCTTGCCGTTTTGGGGTTACATTCGAACGTTTCAAGCGTACCAAAAAATGCTTCCGGGTTTGAACGCCAGCGCGGTTGGTTTAGTCGTCGCCGCAGCGGTGCAGATGTTTTTGAAAGTCAGAGAAAACTCGCCGTTTCCGAAATTTGCCGTAGTCATCGGTATGTTGACCTTATTCGGAACGAGGTACGTGAAAATGCCAAATCCAAAGTTGGTCGTTTTACAAGCGCCTCTCGTCGTCGCTTTCGGAGGTCTGCTGGGGATACTCGCTTGGGCGACTGGATGCGATTAAAGTCAAGTAGTAATAGCAGTAGTAATAGGGATGATGTGTATCGTCTTGCTAGTAGTAATGATATACTGGCAATATCAGGCCAATGCGTACTTCTTCTATTTCTTCTATCATCGTCATAAACTAACGACAGCGTCATAATGCTCCCCTAGCGTGTACGATTCTTTCATAAACGCCACGCGCAACGGAAACGACGATCCGCCTTTTCCCTCTTCTCCTTCCACACCGCTACCAACACATTCGACGACCATCTTCTCCACCTCTCCACCTGGCCTGACTTCAAAAACCTCCACGTTCCTCCGCAGCGCTCTCGCAATGGCTAACATCTCCACGTGCCCGCCCCACTCGGCTGTCGATCCCACCTTTTCGCAATACTTTTCGTACGATCCAGCCTCTTCCATTTCCACGAACGCTTCGTACTCTTCTCTGTTCTTCAACATCTCGTCCTTGCACATCGTCCTCACTTCCCCGTACCTACTCTCCTCTTTCATCTCATCCACTTGTTCCGCTACCGCGCGATACAAACAGTGTCCGTCCGCTTTCACCTCCCTCAGCGTCAAATCCAACGCCTTCAGCGCTCGCCGCATCGCTTCCTCTTCGATTTCTTTCTTGGACGGTCCAGACTCGCGAAGTCGCGCGCGTTCCATCTCGATCGCTAATTCTCTCGCTTTCTCCTCCGCCGCTTTCTTTTCCCGTCGCTTCTGCGCTTTCGTCGGACCACCTTGCTGTTTCCTTTCCTCGCTCGCTTCCTCTTTATCCGTTTTGCTCTTGTCTTCTTCTTCCTCCTCCTCGCCCTCACTGCTACTCGCGTCTGGCGTTCCAAACACCCTCCTCTCTAGCGCATTTTCCTCCTCCAAGTGTCTGTCCGTGACTTTCCCTTCCTCTATCATCGCTTTCGTCTTCGCTTGCTTCATCCCGCTTTGGAAAAACTTCTGGCAATACTCCCGAACGCTTTGTATTTCTCTCGCGTGTCTTTGTCTCATTTCCTCGAGCGTTTCTCGCTCTACATCGATCGGTGTCCCGTTCGCGTCGGTTGGCGCACATTGGAAAAAACCATCATCGTTACCAGTACCATTACCACTGTTCTTCTTCTTTTTGCCCATCGTCGTAAGCTTCGTAAACCCGCTCTTAGTTTTGGAGTTTTTCTTGGGAAATTCCTCACAAGAATTTGGGGAAAAGACACTTACATAAAAGATATGAACGTGGTCTTCGAACCGGTCGGGATAGGCGAATATTTGGAGAACTTTAAGAACAACAGCAACACCAACACCAACAATTTATATACTTCGGACGACGAGAGAGAGGAGGAGCGTTTGACGACGACAACAAAAGATGAAGACAAAGAGGAGAAAAAATTCAAAATTGGACAGCAAAATCAACATCTGGAAGCGGAATTCTACGCGCTCAAAGTCCGGAACGAAGTCCTCGAACAATCACTCAGCGCCTTACAGACGAAGGAAAACGTGATGTCGATTGAACTGGAGCATTTTATGCGAGAGCGAGTAGAAAGAGATGCGGTTATTGAGCGGTTGAAGATGGAATTGGAAACGTCTTGCTCCAACACCATTCGAAAGGAGGAGGAGAGGAAAGCTTTGTTACGCGAGATGACGAAGAAGTTAAAGAAGATGAAGAAAGCGAAGAAGAGGACTTTTGAGGAAAGTTTACGTTTGCTGGAGAAAGCGACGAGCGCGTTGGAGTTGGCGAAGGCAGAGAACGAGTCGTTACGCGCGAAGCTGAAAGAAGAGAAAACTTTGAAGACGACGACGAAGAAGAAGAAGAAGACAAAGAAGAAAGAGACCGAGCAAAAGCGGCGAAGAAGAGAGCGTCTTCGGACGACGACGCCTTTGCCGGAAACGCCACAGTTCGCGAAGCAGTTTTGGAGCTATAGAAACGACGAGAGGAGACGATTGCACGAGGAAAATAAGGTGCACCATCATTCGCTTCAGTTTTCGGATGACGACGACGATGACTCTGATTCCGACGACGACGACTTCTACTCGGACGAGGACACCTCCTCCTCGGAGGAAGAATCATCATCGTCGTCATCAGAATCATCATCATCAGCCTCAGAAGAAGATGATGACGACGACGAAGAAGAATACCAACGCGACGCCACCAACAACACCAGTTATTCCTCCATCGACGAACTCCTCGACCGATCCGTCGTTCTGAACACGCGCTTGGAAGCTTTAGAACGACGAGCGAGAAACTTAGTCGCACTCGAAAACGCAAAACCCTCGGCGAAAGCCGACAGAGATGATAAAACTACCGAGTGACAAACGACGTCCAAAAAAGATAGCTCTATAGCAATACCCCTTTATGACAAGCTGCTGCTTCTCCTCGAGAACTCGGAATTAGGTTTTAATACCCTAAACTCATTTTGCCCTGTTTTTTTCTCCCTTTTTATTCCTCATTACAGTCGCTCTTTTGATACCATGAGCGAACTCACGGAGCGATCGAAGTGCGTGTTCCAAGCCAAGTTGGCGGAACAAGCGGAAAGATACGATGGTACGACCACCATTACCTTTCGTTTTATGTGTGCATGTGCACTCTTTACGCGTGCACGTGTGTATATATTTGTGCTCAATTGGAACCATCAGATCGGGTCGTTTTGTTCCATCATTTTCTCGTTTAAACGTGCTTCGTTTGGTTGCGTTTATACGTGCAAAGAAACTAACACCATTGCTTTCTCAATACTCACAATACTACTCACACAATGCAGAGATGATCGTGGCTTTGAAGAAACTGTGCGGGATAGCGGATATTGAGTTGACGGTACGTTAAAAATTGCAGACACTTTTGAAGGGCACACGACTCTTCTAAAACTCCGTTTTTTCTTCGCTTTGGGGCATTTTTCTCTCTTTTTTCAATCCCTTTCTCTCTCGCTTCGCGAACGACTTTTTGTCGCGCATATGTGCGCATATACTCACGCGTTGTTGTTCTCTTTTTCTTACGTGGTTTAGGTTGAAGAGCGTAACTTACTCTCGGTGGGGTACAAAAATTTCGTCGGCTCTCGCCGAGCGTCCTGGCGCATCCTCTCGGCGTTGGAAGACAAAGAGAAGACGAAAGGACGAGACGAAAACGCGGCGAAGATAACCGATTACCGCTCGAAAGTTGAGGAGGAGTTGGAGAAGATATGCGCGGAGATTATCGATACGTTGAAAGAGAGTTTGATTCCGAGAATGGAAAAGTCGGAAAGCGCGGACGCGGCGGAGACTTCGGTGTTTTACCATAAAATGTCGGGCGATTATTATCGATATTTGAGCGAGTTTCGAGCGTCGCCGGGGAGAGAGGAAGCGGGAGAGAAGGCGTGTGAGAGTTACGAGAAAGCGTCGGAGATTGCGAGCGGGAAGAATGGGTTACACCCGACCCATCCGACCAGATTGGGGTTAGCTTTGAACTATTCCGTGTTCCATTACGAGATTTCAAACGATCCGACGAAAGCGTGCGCTTTAGCGCGAACGGCGTTTGACGAAGCGATTACGGATTTGGACACGTTGGACGACGAATCGTACAAGGATTCGACTTTGATCATGCAATTGTTGAGAGATAACTTGACCCTGTGGACGAGCGAGTTAGCGGACGAGGAAGGTGAATAATAATATATTTTAAACATAAAGAAGAAGAGTGAGGAATACGCTCGAACGAATTTGAAGAATTCGGCGGAGAGCGAATTAAAAATTTTGTATTTAGAAGAAGAAGAAGAAGAAGGAGGAGGAGAAGGAGAGAAGATCCAGTCTTGATAAGAACTATATAAATGTCTTAGCATGTGTAAGTAAACTTAATCACACATATATTGATACGCTAATTTCCACAAACTATTCTACTGTACATCTCTCCTTAAAAAATACATCCTTCTATTGACTTTATGGGCCTCTACTTACTTTACATTTCGCTTTGAAGAACTGCGCGACGTGTCTAACCGCCTCACCGAAATTTCCATCCACAACTTTTAATTCTCTCGAAATCCACCCGGGAAGAGTTTGTTGATATTTTCCTAACGCTGTATTCTGTGTTGTCGTCGTCGTATTTCTCTTATCCTTCTCGCACCATCTTTGATCCAAGAAAATCATAGTCGCGTAATCGTCCTTGTGACGAATGGCGCGACCGACGCTTTGGTTCACGCCCCGGGCGCACAAGGCTTCGTAATACGCTCGACCAGCCGTCAATGAAGAAGAAGAATTGTTGGCGGCTTGCTTTTGTTGAATATCCAGGTACTCCATCCTAGCGCTCAACTCTTCGTCCTTCACGTTGGCAAACGGTAAACCGACTACGATCACCATGCGTCCGAGATTGTCTTTGAAGTTTATGCCTTCCGAGAGCTTTCCGTTGACGACGCATAATAAGATAGCGCCCGTCTTCGAGGCGAGCTCGTACGTAGGATTTTCTCCTCCGCACGCGCTCGAAAACTGAAATAACGTGCGTTCGAGTTGCGCGTTATCGCGAGGTTCCTTCAACACAGTTTTCCCGACTTTGCGCATCATTTGCAACATCGAAGAAGCGTCGGCAGTATTCGCGTTGTTGCTATTACTCTGCCATCTCTGAAAACATCGATCCATCAACGAGAAACTTGGAAAGAACACGATAACACCACCTGTTTTCACGCACACTTTCGAGAGGTTCAATACGCATCGACCGAGATCGTCGAGTAAATCGTTTTCGCAAAGCTTCAAATTTTTTGAGGTGAAATCAAACGTCTTCCCGGACGGTCCTTTTGCGATTGCAAGAGGGAGCACGTTCGACTTATCCACCACGTGATCGCAAGAAAACAACATCGGTTTCGGAGATAACGGAGAGAGAGGCGACGAAGAAGATGTAATATCTGCATCATTCGATGATAGAATACCACTTTCCTTATACCCGACGAGTTGCGTCAACAACTCTTCAAACGGCGCTAACGTACCGCCGACAAGAAGCGTTGCTCGGCACTTCTTCACGATATCCTCCCGGAACCGCGACGCGACATCGAGTAATACAAACTTGACGCTACTTTCTTCCTCTTCGGTTCCGTACATTTTCTCGACCAATACGCGCCCATCGGCATCTTCCGATCCTAACGCGTGGATAAAATTTGCGATAGCGTGAACGGAGGCTACGTTTGCGCTGTGTTGATTCTTCTTTGTTGTAACAACTCTTGCTTCCAAACCTGCGTCGGTATCGAGCGTTTCCATTCGCACATCCGTGATGACCGTCTTTGCACCTTCCCAAGCGCCGCTCCAATCACGATCGTCAGAACCAATCGTGCCATAGGCGTCGACGCCGTTTTCCTTTATTTGCTCGACGTATTCGCCGTATCCGGCAATTTTCTGCGCAATTTTCGTTTGCTTCAAGAAACGAACCAGTTCAAACACGTTCACGTCGTCCAGTTTCGCGCTGAACAAGAAATCGTTCAAAGACGAGAGTTTTTTACGATTCGTCTTCTTTTCTTTCTCTGTCGAACTCATTGTGAGAACGGACACCAATCTTTTCGCCACGCTCAAAAGAACCTTCAAAACGCGTAAATTATCAGCCGTCAAGCGCTCTTTGAAACGATCGATGTAGTTTTCAATCATACTAATCGCACGATTCACATCTCGTCTCGTCATCGAAGCGCTCGATGAGCTTCTCACGGCATCGGCTACGTTATGCGCCTCGTCGAAAATGACCACCGTGTTCTTCGGATCTAACTCAATACCTAAGGCGTCTCGAGTGTCCGGCGCGAGAAGACTCGCGTACGGCATGAATATAATATCCGCATTTTTCGACGCTTGCCTTGCAGCGTAGTACGCACACGATTTCGTTTTTGTTGCCATGGAAGATAATTCCTCTATATCGAGCGGCTGGACTAACGCGCGATCGGCCAACGCCCGCATAGCTTTCGACCGCGACACCAAGTATGGACACCCTTTTTCCTTCTTCTCTCCCTTCTTCTTCTTCTTCTTCTCTTTATCTTTCGTAGTCGACGCCGAAGTACTCGCTGATGATTTTCGTAAATCCAAACACGTCTCGTTTATCCTTTGCGCAGACATCAATCCGTTGTTCACTTTCGGATTCACGCACAACTGTTTCCTCGACGCGATCGCCGCGGACGAAACGCTCTCCCGAAACCGCGTCCTCTTCAGCTCCGACACACACTGCGATAACTGCGAGTGCGTTCTCGAGCAAAAAATAATCCTCGTTATCGGCAACATGCTCTCCGAATCTGAATCTGAATCCTTATCGTTCTCGTCGTCCGACGAAAACACGTCCAAATCGTCCTTCTCCGCATCCTCGTTCTCCACATCGGACGGTAAAAACTCCAATTCTTCGTATAATTTATACTGCTCGGGGTCTTTATGCCGCTCTTCTTCTTCCGTCTCTTCTTTCCCATTACTCTTTCTTTCCTCGTTAGTACTCCCAGCATCGCTAAACAAATGTTCTCTCAAATGATCCCTCTTTTGCTTCTTCTCGCTTCGATACTTCACCGTCGTCGTCCTCCTCTTCTCTTCCTCTTCTTCCATTCCTCTTCCTTCCCCGGATAATCTGGTCAACTTTCTCTGCTCTCTTAATTTTATCCGCTTCATAGTCTCCTCTCGTTTCTTCATCCGTTTCTCGAACGTGTTCATCGCCTCTTTCGATTCCTTCTCGTCGATGAAATTTTTCATCCAATCCGGTTCCTCCTCCTCCCCTAAAACTTGAGGAGTCTCTTCACCTTCGACACCTTCTTTCGATGATACCAATCTCTCGTTCACTCTCCCGTCCGCCTCCTCCACTTTCCCCGCGCGTAAAAGCCTGTTCCGATCTTCCATCCACGTCAACGCGGAGCATAAAATCGACAAGGTTTTCCCCGTCCCCGTGGGTGACTCGAACGCGCCGATTGGAATTCCGTTCCGGCAGCACTCGTACGCTTTCGACATGAATTGGATTTGTTGCTCGTACGGAGGGGAATACGGGAAGGAATAAAACGTTTTATTGGTGGTACTGTCGTCATCTTTTTGGGGCAACGACGAGGACAACGACTTTGAGGGAGGAGGAGGAGGGAACGAGGAGGCCATGTCGTTCGATGATGTTTGATATTCTTTTCTTTTAGAATTTCATGTTTCTTTTGGCGGGAAAAGTGTGGATTTTTTGTTAACAAATTATTACCACTGCTTTGCCATGGACCGTTGTCCTTTCAAGACGGGCGAAGACCCGCCTTGGAAAACCAACGCGCCGGTTCTCCAGGCGTTATTTATGACGTTGAATCTCTGCTCCACGAGAAAGAGTCGGACGCCTCTCTGGCCGTTTTCGTCCTCTTCGCCGTGCGCGTCGACGTATAAGGACGGACACATTCGCGCGTATTGATCGTCCAGGATCAACGTTTTGGTGAGATGCGGGAGGACGAAGACGCACGTGCGTTGGCCGCAGAGGCGCGCGTGTTTGTAGAGACCCCATTCACCTTTGCCGCGTAGGTTACGGTTGTTGTTGCGCGCTATGACATCGAAGGGCGTGAGGTTGCGTTCGTTGGTGTTTGGGTCGCCCTCACGCTGTGTGCACAATTCCGGGTTGCAGAGCTCATCGGCGGCACAGAAGATATCACCGCAGAGTAAACACATGGCAGCGACTTCTGGGACGCGTTGACAACATTTGCACGGCTCTTTCGAGGCGAGGAGAAGGTCTTCGTGACGTTTCGGCGGTTTGACCAGAGAAGGCGCTTTTAAGGTGTTCGAGTCGTACCTTTTCTTTTTCTCGCAGATTTCTTCAATTTCTTTGTAAGATGCGACGGTGATTTCTGGGTGCGTTTTGGAACCAAACACGTCTTCTAGCGCCCACGAAAGTATATTATTGATACCGCCAACGTCGTACTTTCTTGGCATTTTGATTCGAACTGAACTTTCGCCGCCAGCCTCACCACTCTTAGTCGAAACTTTCGCAGCGTCAATCACCGCGCCCATTCGAAAGTGTAACGAAGATAAATAGTCCAAATTTTCGCGCAAAATAAAGACATTTTCTTTCTTCTCATCAATAACAAATACCCCCTTAACATAAACTCCCAAGATATCCATTCTCAATCGCGTCAAAAACTCTTCAATATCGTCCTCTTCGAGAAATTTTTTTGGCGGCCAAGATTCGCGCTGGGGGAGTTTATCGAAAACGTCCCAAATTTCTTCGTCTTCTTCGTCATTTATTGAGAATCCCTGGCGAATACTTTCAAAACACCATAACATTGTGTGTACAAACTCGAGAAACGGATCCATGCCATATTTTTCGAAATTCTTGTCCTTCGCTTCATAACTTTCCCCTTCTTCTCGGTTCATCGTTTTAAGCATCCAGACACTTTCACCAGCGAGGTAGGTATTGACTGAGGATGAACGCGTATCTTGCCGATACCTCATCGTCTGACGAGACGAAGGGAAATGCATAACTTCCATAACACCTGATTCAAGTACGCGCGCATAAGTACATATATTTCGATCTATAGAGTAACCCGTATTTCTCTCGATTACTTTCCAATCCGTGTTGTTCAACTCTTCTTCCATATTAGAATTTTCTTCCTTGGAAAAAAGCCAAGAAAAACCGGATGCTTCAAGAAGATCCAAGCGCCGAAGGACCAGGTATAATCTGCGTTTAGAAGGGCTGATGAAACGGAAAATACCCTCTTCACTCACGGAATTTGGCTCATGGAGGTTGAGGTTGAATGCGTTATCGTGTAGTATCATGCTAGAAGCTCTCGATGAGAAATTCATAAACGCGAACGCCAATTTTGCAAGCGAAATCGACGCCAACCACGTGGCATCGATAGACAAATTATTCGCTTCATCTCCCGCAACAGTAATTTCATCTCTCAGTGTCGGGCGCATGGCTAATTCGCAAAAGCAAATACCAGCAATCGCACTTTTCCACAGCGCGTTGTAATCTCTTCGTGTCGTAAAGCGGGTAATATCTTCCAATGCAATACCTCTGTAGGCTTCAACTTTCATTCCCATACTATTAATATGATATTGCAAACTCGTCAACTCGTTTTCCATGGGAACTACGTCGTCCCAAGCCGCATTTTGTATGTGTGGGTGCCGAAAAACAAAATAATGCCCGTAAACCTTGATAAAAGAAGAGAGATGCAACCAGCCTCCGTAGTCAGCCGAGGCCAGGTTGCAAAATATTGATTCGACGAGTTCACGTTCTAACAACACGCGCTCCATATTGCACATATCGCTCACGTCCACTGCACCCCTTGATGATTTTGATTGATCTTCAAGGATTGGAATAGCACAATCCGAGACGCGGCGACACGTAGGACAGTGAAACTGTCCATGGACCAAACCGCCTTCGCGCCTGATAAAGACTTGTCTCCTGCGCTCTTCTCCGTTTGCCCAGAGAGTATTTTCTTCAGGACTAAAATCCTCCGTACGGGGAGTGGTATTTTCGAACACGTTCGCACCTTTGACAAATACCATACTTTGATGATTCTCCAAATCCGCACCTAGTCCTGGTTCCTGCGCCCCAGTGGCGATTTTGTGTTTTCGAAGACATTTTAAGTGCATTTTATGTCCGCAAGATTGAGCGATGAGACCACCCGTCTCGACGGACAAACACGTGTCGTGCATGATTTCATTAGCCATATCAGAAAATTCGTCATCGAACCGAGACATCCTTTCCTTCAAAATGCCACGGTCGTAGTTCTCACCACTCTGCTTTATACGGCGATCGAATTCATTTCGTTTCAATACATCTGCGTGATTCACCAGCATGAACTTTGCGATAAGGCACGCGTCAAATTCATCCTTATTTATGGCATTACCGCAACCAGCGCATACGTCGTGTTGTACCAAAGAGGAAGAAGGAGAAGATGAAATATTGGTAGAATCGTTCTTCTCGGCGCTATTTCCATCGTCGTCGCTTATACCGAGTGCCTGCGAAGCCTTTCTCTGTCGTTCGCGCATTTCTTTCATCATTTGCTCCTGTCGTGCCTTGAGTCGCGCCTTCCTTTCTTGTTTCAAATTTTCGTCGTCGTCGTTTCCGTCGCGTTCTCTTTCATTGGAGGAGGAGGAGGAGGATGGATTGGATCCATCGCCGGCAAACGCACCCGTTCGATGCGCGATGTCGTTATACGTTTGCACATCTATAAGACACAGATGATTATTCTTTCGCATGCTCTTCGCTACTTTTATCGCAGTTCGCCGTAAAATATCTTCGTTCGAATTTTTCCTCTCTTGCCTTGTCGTGAGAAGGTACACCGCTTCACAAAACGATGATCGGTCGTCTCTCAGTGTTCTCGCTGACCGTTTTTTCTCTTTCCAAATATCGATAGTTTCTCCTAATTCTCGTATTAAGCGATCCAAACTATCTGTACCTATTTCACTGCAACGCGGTTTTCTCAAGCTCTTGTCGTAGGTGAGGTACTTGATAAACTCGATGCATTCTCTCTTAGCTGAAGCGTAGTCATGCCACAGTTGCGACCAATTTTGAACAACCTCTATTTCACTCGCGCGGAGTTGCTCTGGGATTTCGGGCACACCCGTACCAAATTTAGAGCTAGAATGTAGCTCGCAGTCACTTATAAACGCGGGTTCGGTATCCTCAATTCTTGAAAAGAGCTCAAGCGTGCTAGAATTGAAGCCGTCTTTCAAAGTTTCGAGATCTTCGTTGAAATACTCGTCGCACGCTTTCGCATATATTTTGAGTTCACTCATCGCGACGTCTTCATCACCTTCACTCGACAATCCCCTAGCCTCGATGTGAGCATCGATAGCTTCGTCAAACTTCTTTAAAATGTCTAATCTCGACGATGTCGTGAGCTGCGAAGAAATATTGCGCATGGCATCGTCCAAGATTACAAACGCCGCAAGCGCTACGTCATCGTAAATCGGATTTTGGTCCTCGTTAAACGCAGCCAACCGTATAGACAACGAGCAAATATACGCAATAACGGGGCTTACGCTAAATCGAAACTTGAAAGCAGAGTGATCAAACTCATGGGATGGTGCGGAAGACTCACTGATAGGCGTCCAATCAGAGTTTCTTCGAATCGCATTCGCTTTGGCCGCGTCGCGTTCTTCGTCCGTGTAATCGATGTGGAACGCGTTGAATTTTGCCCAGATCTCTTCTTTCAGTTCATACGTGACCTTCATTGAAAATGCGGATGTTTCAGACTGTTGTTCTAATGCCGATGTCGACGGTTTCTTGACGATACACAAACGTTCGAGATACTCGTCTAAACTTTTCTCTGTGGCTTGGGACACTGATAATCTAGATTGAATATTTGAGTACGTTGGCCCAGTTCTCGCAGACTCTTTTAATGCGACGGTATGAATGATTGAATTTTCAACGCGTTCGCATTCTGTGTCGAAACAGAAAAGAGACTGGGTTTGCCGAGTTGCGAAATAAGCCAAGATATTCATGGCGTCTCGTAAGCACATTACCGCCTTCTCTGGTTCTAACAACAGACCAGCGCACGCGAAGGGAAAATGTTCTTGGATGCGCGCAGGAGGTCCTTTTCCTTTTCCTTCGGTTATTAATCTCTCCATAAGTTCATGAATGCTCCTGTATGGGTGGGTGCTCGGTCCGCTAAATCGATAGCCAACGTCCGCGGCGCGGAGCAAAAATATCTCCACCGCAAAGAGAATAGATTTCCTCGGCGAAAACGTTAATACTTTTCCCAATAAACTAATATCGCAAAACCTGGACACGAACTTAAAGTTGCCGACTGAATACGTGTGAGAATACAGTCTCATTTGGTCGCCGTTGAGTATCCACGCGCGTGCGTTGACTTGGAAGCTCCAATGTAATATGTCAGAAACGCGAAGAGCGATTATTTCTGAACAATTTATGCCGTTCTCTTGAAAAACTGCCCATTTATCCGAGCATTCGCCCAGATTAAATGCCGTTGTATGGTTGAACATACCGGTAGGTAATAAATCTTTGCCGAAAGCCTTTCTGTCGTCTAAAGAAGAATCGTTCCGGAAAAATTCTTCGCACATGCGCGCGATACTTTCTTTCACATTGGATCTCATTTCCAAATTCCGAGAATAATAATCGTACAAAGCTTGTATCGTGATATCGAGACATCGCAAATGCGGCGCGTGCGGATTTCGCGCGTCAATCTCGTTCCTTGATCCTTCTATGTCTGATGTATAGACCCTTTGCACTGAGCTGACAACTCTTGCTTTCAAGAAGTACAGAATGTGACGCAGTCTCAAATGTTCTGCGCACGCATTTCTTCTTTCGCCGATATCATCGCCCTCCTGAGAAATGTCAATACCCCCGTGCTCATCCGATGCGGGATCCAACAGAGCTTTGTGCAATATATCTTTATACATCTGTACTAAGTTAAACTCGAGTGCGACGATATTAAACCACTCCTCGCTCTCGCGTCCAACGTGACTTTCGTGTGCTCTGATGACCGGCTCGACGAGGTTGCTCCCAAACATAAACATCTCCTCGAAGAATTCAAAGAGTAAGTGATCGCCGCTTACAAAGTTAATGGCATTCGAAGTAGAATTCATCGCGAAGTTTCTCAAATCTGATATAGGTCTGTTAGCGAGTCCAACATACGACGATCTCACATTTTCTTCCCAGCTCTCTGTGCATGGATGATCCACGTGCCAGGTTGGATTTTTTAGCAGGTTACGCAAATCTTCGTCAACGAAAGCCTTCACAGACCATAATAATCGCTGGTGCGTACGGAACAAGTCGAACCAGGTTTCCTTCTCGTTTGCAGATGAGTAATTTTCGACCGTTCCGTAACGAATCGAATCGTTAACCGCAGAAAGAAGCGAAGAAGAAGCGAAGAGTTGCACGCCTATTCGATCGAGAAGATCGGCTCGAATTCGGTCGTATTTCCGGCGTCCCCGGAAGGTTTCGGACGATACGGAAGGTTTCAAAGACGACCACGGGAACATGAAACCAACGTGGGAGAGATCAAAATACATATGCATGTATATTTTGAAGAAGTGTGTTCTGAACTCACCCAACGATTCAAATTCGACGTGACATTTGAAGCGATTTTGCCCGTAAGATTCGCTTTTACCATGCGCGTAGTACATTTGCAAAAATGCGCTCGAAACGATGAGTTTCAGAAAAATACTCACAATGTCAGAATATACCTCACCATCGGGAGTTTCGCTCATCTCATGCATTATAACAAATAGCGAGTTCATACAATTCGCTTTTAATTGATTTCGTTCAATTTTGTCGTAACGGGGTTCATACCAGCAGTTTTTCCACTTTTTGCGTCCCCAATCTTGAAACTTCTCGCCTTTCTCCTCGTCTTCGTGAGTGTTACTGGATCTCCCCCGCGTTCTAATTGATACATCCTCTAGCCATTCTTCCATTGAATCTTCAATTTCTGCGTGCACGTGCGCGATGTCTCGCCACATCTGTTGAACAGCAATCGAATCTTCAAGCTCTTTCTGAACAGATGATAAATGACCGTGGTCGTTCTCGCAACCGTTTTTGAGAAGAACGTTACTGAGGCGCATTCTCGTCTTCCAATCCATATTCGGATCATTCTGCAAATCTGGATTATCTATTCGGCTATCCTTCATCGCATATTTCTCGAACGGTGAGGAAATAAAAGCCATCGCCAAACATTCTTTCCATTCGACTATGTCAGAATCAGCAAATTGATGCATCAACCAGCGTGCGATGACCAGCGCGGCCGTTCGCTCTATTCGGATGCGTTCGACTATAACCCTATATTCGTCACGCATAGATTCTAATTTTTGCATGCGCGCAGTAGGCGATAAACCGTCATATTTCATTGGATCGAGTTGAACGTGTAGTTCTGCATCGTCCGCGTTGGATCCGCTTTCGTCCGCATGCTCTCCCGTCAAAACTGAAGAAGCGACGGAAATCTCTTCTAGTTGCTCCAAAACCGCACGCGGAACGCGCTCGTTCAGCAGCATCGCGCGATTACTCGCGCTCCGAAACGCCTCTCGACGCGAGCGCTGTTCATGCTCTTCATATCGTGCCCGTTTCTCATTACGGTAGAAACAAAAAGGAAATTTATCGTTCGAAACGACGAATGGCGCGACCTTCTTCACTACGTATTGTTTCTCTTTCGCGGTGTATACCATACCATCGTCGCGGTTGATTGGTTCAAATTCTCCAAAACTCGTGTTCGCATCCTCCCGAAAACGAACCGCTTGTGTCAACTCGGCGTACCGTATCTTTAATCGCCTCGTGTTTTTCACGGCTAAAACTAATCTCCTCACCGCGATATCCAACGCGATTGCCGTTCGAAACTTACGTCGCTCATCTTTCAACCAGTACCTATGAAAAAGCTCTTCCCCAGACATCCTTCTCTGTCGCGTGCTCTCAGACACATTCTTCTGTTTTAGACGAACCCGTAACAGTCTATCCTCCGACGCCGAATCCCAAAATTCGTCCTCCTCTTCTTCGTCCTCCTCGAAAAAGCCGTCATCCTCGACGTCGTTCATCTTCTCCTTCTCATCATTCGCACGCGACGTCCCACCGTGCCTAAAACAACACCCCGAACTCGCCCAACTTTCGTAATCTCCGCAATCGCACACCCCACCGGCTTCGGAACGGTAAATCGTAAAGTCGTGCCCGACGTGGTCGCTCTCTTTAAAACACGGCGCGCATACGCTCGAACTGCTCGATTTTTGACAATCTCGACATCTGTACGCGAGATCCCCCGCGTTCCATTCTTTCCCGCACGGATTAATCACATCCGGTGGTTCTCGGTGATTCTTTCGTTCAAACGCGAGCTCGGAGTTATCATCATCGTCATCATCCGAATCCTCCTTCTCCTCCTCCTTCTTTTTTCTCTTCAACTTCATCTTCATCTTCTCGCAGTGTTCTTCCACGAGCGCGAAGTACTTCCCGTTGGTTTCTCGCGAGAAGTTCCCCGCCATGAACTGTTCCAGTTGTTGGATGTGCGGCGCTTTTAAGAGAGAGAGAGAGAGAGAGAGAGAGAGAGAGAGAGTACGTGTCAGCGCAAAAGTGGATAAGAAAACAGTTAGAACGTGAGTGCATTTAGGTAAACATATCTCCGCTACACAAATGCGTACCGATATCCTCCGCGCTGCAAAAGTTCGCCTCGCATCGCGTTTGCAACTCGTCGGGGTCGCTTTTGTTTCGGTCGTCGAACGGGTACACGTAATACTCCTCGTTTGAATGAGAAGGCGTGGGGAGGGATCGCGCGTCGTGGATGTTGTATTTCCGCCACTCTTCTTCTTCTTCATTGGACATCTTGCGCCTTTTAATGGAGAATTTTGGTAGGGGAATTTGTAAACAGAGAGAGAGGGCTCGGTCTCTCTCTCTGCGTCGTTCGCTCGCTAGGAACGCAGAGTAGGGGTAAGATTGATGCGTACTACATTTATACGTTTGCATATTTATGTGTGCGTGTTTACTATACACTCTCTCTCCTTCGTTAACATCATCGTGACAATCACTTCCCTCCATTGATTTCCAACACTTCGATTTCAAACTGCAACGTCCCTCCCGGCGGTATCCCCCACGCGGGGAACCCACCTTGCCCGTACCCCTCGTCCGCGGGGATTTCCAACGCTCGCACTTCACCCAACCGCATTCCCAAGCACCCTTGGTCCCACCCGGTGATCACCGCCCCGACTCCGGCTTGGTACTGGAATGGCTTTTGCCCCTCGTCTTTGGTCGACCAAAACTTTGTGTTCGTTTGCGAAACGACGCCGGTGGCGTGGACGAGGACGGTGTCGCCTTTAGACACGGAAGCGCCGGAACCTGGGGTGAGCGTTTTGTACGTCGTCGCGAAGCCGGGGAGAGATTGCATGATGGGCTTCTTCTTTTATGTGTGCGAGGGAAAAAGTGTGGTAAATTAAAAACAAGTTTTTGAAGACAAAAAAACCTACTCGTATGCGCTTACAACGACATCTCGATATAGAATCAATGCGCGCCGGCGTAATGCGAGAACGTCGCTCGAATTTCGTTAAACATGCCGTCCAAGCGTTCCCAGCTCTCCGAGACGGCTTGGCGTAACTTTCTGCATCGATCTTTTAAGCCTTCGTTCGAGGCAATGGTTTCGCCGTGCGAGGCGAGAAACAAGCGCAGTAAGGCTTGGATGGCGTCGTAGTTCATTCCGGAGAGAACTTCGTGGTGAAAGAAATCTATGCCGATGCCGATTTGTTCTAACTCCTCCTCCGTGGCGGTTTCGATGTCCCAAGGGCCGATGGATTTGATTTCAGATTCGACGATTTCTGGAGTGGAGGCGAGGAGGAGACGGAGGGCTTCGCGGTACGGGCCGTCGTACGCGGACGTTCGGGCTTTCTGTTTCAGCGCGATTGGTTTGTTTTTCCTCGCGCTATTGGCGAGGCGGAGTTGTTCGAATTCGGCAATTTCGCGCGCACCTCGCTTCCATCGTCTGAGAAGTTCGCAATCGGCATCTAAAGAGTTTCCGTTCTCGTCGTTGCGTTTTAAGATTCTGGAACGCACGGCGACTTGAGCGTTATCGCCCTTTTTCATATCATCATCGTCATCATCGCCGTTTTCTTCGACTATGAACGCAGAGTTCCGAACATCGGTATCATCTGCTTTCGTAGGTAGAAAGAATGGTGCTCTCACTTGTCCAAAATCGTCTTGCTCCTCCTCTTTCTCTGCATCCGTCATGTTTCGCACGTTTGGATCCTTTCCTTTTCTGGCGCGAATTTCGTCCAGGTTGTTCAAATCTTCCAACTGCTTTTGCGGAAGCAAAGACAAGGTTGCCATGCCAGGGCCGAGCTGCGCAGGGATAGACGCAATCAAATCTCTCTTTTGTTGCTCCCACGGATCGGTTTTTTTCGCTTCCATCTCATCCGCGGCGTCGAGTATCATGTCGTCTTCATCGTCCGCGTCGTCGTCTAAAAGCATCTGGTCGTTTACGTCGGATCCTTTCTCTAACGATGAGTTACCGTCGTCGTCTGCTAATGCAGTCATTTTCGGTGCTTCAAGCTCAACTGTACCACCGATACTTTCAACGACATCGTCCAAGCCTTCGTCTGTGGAGAGAAGCGATCGATTGTTCCAGAGGAAAACGCCCCTTTTACCGGCGTGCGTAGTCGCGAGATACTCGAGCGTAGGCGACAGCGCAAAACTTGTGATTCTATCGGATCCCATTTTCATTGTTTGTAATAAACGAGCAGAGGGAATGTCGAAGACTTTAAGCATGCCGAGAGTGTCGCAGGAAATCACCCATTCGCGATCGGAGGTGATTTCCACTTTCGTCGCCAAGACCAGCTTTTTCTTTTTCTTTTTCTTTTTACTTCCGTCAACGTCTTTTTCATCGCCGCCGTCTTGGTTGCTTTTCTCCTTGTTCAAGCGAAACGTCCGCACTCGTTTCTTGGTTCCAATATCGAACAATCGAATAGTTCCATCTTGTAAAGCAACGGCGAATAATTCCGCAGTTTTGTGTAAATAGCCTGTTCCGTGTAACGCAGGTGCGCCTAAATCCATCTCGCCTTCAAGTTTCATGTCGCTATATTTCCACACGCGAACCTTTGCATCTTCTCCGCCGGTGGTACACACGTAACGGTTCATGCCGTCCGTTTGCACCAAGGCGCATTTTCCGTCGTGCGCTGACGTCGTGTACCTACTGTCTATGATGCTACCCAATTGCGGACCAGAATACGCCCACACGGATTTTTTACCGCCTGGAAAGTTGTACCCTTCGTTACCTTTCAAGCTTTTCGCCAGGGCGTTTTTATCGATCCTGTTATCCGGGCCGACGCCAACGACGCGCTTCAAGTCGCCGCGATGAAGACCGCTCTGCATATTGTACCTGCGAACAGCGCCGGATTCGTAACTCACGAAGCAGTAACTGCCGCATTGCGATATAGCGCACGAAGTGCACTCGGAAGTATCGCCTTCTTTTTGTGGCGTCTCCAGCACGTTTTCACCTAAAATTCCGGTTCCCAATCGCCACGTGTACACTTTATTTTCCTTTTCGTGGCAGGATGCGATATTTGCCCACGAATATTCGCGCAATTCGTTCCACGACACGTACGACACCGTCGGTAGTTTCAACTCTTCTTCGTGTATGTTCAGTTTCTTGGCTCGAGATGCGACGCGCGATTGCGAAAGTTCTTTGCTCTGCTGATCTTGGATCGTCGACCACACTCTCAAAGATTTGTCGCTACCGCTGGCAAAGATGCGCTTTCCGTCCGCGTAGAATGATACTAAATTTGGAGGTTTCCCGTGGCCGCAGCGAAACTTTAACAATCTGCTCGAACCATCCGACTGATCGTACGCCCACTGCTTCAAGGAGTTATCTTTCGCCGAGGTCATCAGTAACGGTTGTCCCGGGAAAAAATAACACGAAATAATCTCGCTGTCGTGCGCTCGCTGGTTCAAATCTCTCTGTCGTCGCTTCTCTAAGTCCCACGTGGTTATCGTGCCATTCACATCACACACGACAATGAGTGGGTCGTTATCGTCCTGATTTCCTTGCGCGTTAAACGCGCAGCAAGTCACTTTACAATCGTGTGGTAACGTCATAATCGCTCGCTCTTTATTGATGTCGTATAAAACGCACCGTCCGTCTGAAAAACCAACCGCAATGACATCGAGTGCCGGCGAGTTTTGAACAAACGTAATCTCCGCATCGTTCGTTTCTAAATCGTCCGCAGTGCCACCTAACACTTTTACGATGCGTCCGGTGACAATATTCAATAGTAATAGTTTCCCTCTTTTATTTCCTAGGACGACTTTGTTAATGTAGGTATCCGGATGCGCAATACAGGTTATGCTCCCACCGAACGAATCAGGTAAGACCATAATAGTCGCCGCTAAATCCATCGGGTCTTCTCCCTCCTCTTCTGCGTTTGCATCGTCATCTTTACCATCTTTCTTCTCTCCCTCTCCCTTGTCGTCTTCCAATTCGTCTTCCTCATCCTCCTCCTCTTCGTCGTCGTCCGAGTCATTTTCTTCTCCTTCGTCTTCATCGGAATCCGAGTCTTCGCCTTCGTACCGTCGTCCGGTAATCGCATCTGGGTCCAACTTATCCATATCTCTGACGCGTTTAAACGTATCGTCCTCGTCCTCGTCGGAATCTTCTTCATCTCTGTGCGATCGTTTTCTTTGCATATTGTTCCCTTTTCCTTCCTCGTCGCCGTCGTCGTCGTCGTCGTCTCCGGGAAACGAACCAATATCCTTCGCCTTCTCCAAACGTTTAATCTTCCGCAAACACCACGGCGCTTTCCTCATCAGCTCGTTAAAAATCTCTTTCGTCGACGCCACGCGAGTCGTAGTAGTACTACTCTCCTTACTATTCGTTCGTCTTCGTTCCTCCTTCTCTTTCCTCCTTTCCAACACTTGCCGTCTTCTCTCCTCCCTCGCTTTCCTCTCGCTTTCCCTCGTAAACGCGCGATACTCTCGTTCTCTCCTTTTCATCACCTTCTCGCTTATGTCCCACACTAAAACGTGCTCCGATCGATCGATGCTCACGAGTAAAGTTCCGAACGCGAACAAATGCTTCACTTCCGTCGCGTGTCCGACGAGTTCGCACGTCACGTTCACCCGGCGGCTGCAATAAATCTTCCTCCCGGAGCACGCGGTAAACGTCCAATCTCGTTTCGCGCACACCAGTGAAACGTCCGCTTCGTGCATCGAACCGAGCATGGCTAACGTGAGCTTTTTACAGTCGAAGATGTGGAAGGTTCGCCCGGAGGCAGTCGTCGCGTACGTTTCGATGCCTCGTTTGTGCGTCGAGAATGGAACGTCCGAGGAGACATCCCCGAGGACTCGAAACGGGGCAAACAGTGCCATTTGAAACTACTACTACGACTACTACTGACAATAATACTGCTCTCTCACGCTCTTACTCTCTGCGCTCTCTGTAATACTACCGCTCTCTTTGTTCTTCTTTACCGCGCGCGTCTTCGTCGTCGTCGTCGTCGTCGTCGTGTTCTTTTGTGTCGTAAAGAGAGAGAGAAAGAGTCGTCGTTTTAAACACATCGGTGAAGCGCGAGTTTAGGGTTTATAATAATACCCTAAACACCTTTACTCTACAACCCCTACAAAAAAGAGACGCATGAAATGCTTCGTCAGAAATGGTCCAAAAGCATGTTTGTTGCGTTAGGGAACGTGGCGACGGCGTTTCTCGCCATCGCGACGACCTATTTCGTGCACCACTGCGAGAACAATAATAATAATAATCAGCGCAGCAGTGTTACGAAGAATTTGTGTCCGTCGTTTATCACGAGTACTAGTAATAGTGATAACTTTTATTGCGGGGAAAACGGGAAGTTTTGTCGTCGTTCTCGTCGGAATGAATTTGATGATGATGCGGAAGAGGAAGACGCCGACGCGCCGAATTTATTCAACGCGTGCGTCCACGTGAGAGCAAAAGTAGAATCCCAAATTTTCGGACAAACGGAAAGCACGGATATACTTTTAGACGCGATTTGCGATAAGTTTCGCGAGATTGAACGCTACGAATTAGAAGAAGAAGATTTAGGAGAGAGAAGAGAAGAGGGAGTGGAGGAGGAGAGGCAAACGCCGCTGGTGATGAGCATCCACGGCAGTCCAGGGGTTGGGAAATCGCATTTCCATCGCGCATTAGCGAGAGCGGTGTATGGTGCGAATAGGAGGAGGAGGAGGAAGAACGGAGGAGGAGCAAAAGCTTATGGAGAGATGCTGGCGAGCGTCGCGCGAAACGTAGTTACGGGTGGCGTTAGAGGTAGTTATTACGCTTCTGAAAGGAAGAAGAAGACGTGTCCGGGGGAATTGTGTCCGGCGTATAAGATTCTGTTCGGCGCGGAGTACGTGGAAAAGGACCGCGAGCGGCAGAAGCGGATGATTGTGAGCAACTTGAGAGCGCATTTGAGGAGATATCCCGAGAGCGTGGTCGTGATTGAGGAGTACGATAAGTTGCCGTGCGAAGTGAGGAGCGTTTTGAGGCAGCTGTTTGATAGCGGGAGGGTGATGCAATCGACTCCGTCGTCCTCATCGTCGTTCTCGTCTTCGAAAACGAGGAGGAGAAAGAAGAGAGGCGGTGCGTTTTCTAGATTGTGGCGAAGAGGAAGCGAAGAAGAGGAAGATTCGGCGAGGAGTAACGGGGGTGATGAAGACGACGAAGATGAAGACGGTAACGATACGTTTGAAGATTACGACGTTTATGGAGAGAAGAGAGAGGTTTTAGGGAACAAGGCGATATTTATTTTAGAGGCGAACGCTGGATTCGTGCACATTCACGGCGCCGCAGAAGCCGATCGGAAACGTCGATTGAGCAAAGTAGGGGATGTCGACAAGAATAAGAACAAAAACTACTTAAAGTCTGAACGCGAAAGACATCACGTGGAGCTCTCGCGAGCGTTGAAAAACGCCATGTTCACGAAATGGGAAAAAGAGCACTGCGAAGACTTCCACGATACGGTCAAAGTCTTATCGTCGATTGAATATTTCGTGCCGTTTCAGCCGTTGGACGAAGACGCTCTGAAGCAAATCGCCAACGCGCACTTGGAGTATCGCTCGAATTATCTCATCGAGAACGAGTTCGTCTCCTCGATGTTAACGACATTATCATCGTCGTCGTCGTCGTCGAGAGAGTCACCAACAGGTAGTGTTGCTTCTTTACCTCAAATGGACGCGATTAAACGACGCGTCAACGTCACTTTAAGCTGGGACGACCGGCTTTTATCCTTCCTCGCTCGAGAATCCGAGTTTGAAGGCGAATTCGCCATCGAAGGCGGCAAAGAGGTCAAATCGACTTTGAGTCGAACGGTGACGAGAGCGATACGCAGAGCGCTTTTACCGCCATCAACAACCACCAACGAGGAGAAGAACGGTGGTGGTAAAACTATCCACCCCTCCTTCGCGCGGTACGAAAAAATCCGAGACTTCATTCTCGAAGATTCGAAGAAAAAATTCGCCAGCGGCGACAAAGCGGGCTCGAAGACGAAGGACGAAGAAGGAAAAGAAGCGGAAGACGCTTTACTCCAAATCAACGTGCGTCTCGCCGTCGTCGTCGACGACGACGAGGATGCGATGCAAAAGAATCCTGAAACGAAGGATTCTAATAGCCAGCGTCGTCGATCCGTCGTCGCTTCAATTTTTTTAATTGATAATTGACCTGACCTCTCATCAATTCACATTCGCGCCGCAGTGGAAGTCCGTCAAAGTCGTCGACCCACCGCATGATCACACTTAAATGTACAACTAATAATGGTAATAATAAATAAAACACATTTTCTAAAATGCTATCGCATCATCGTAATAACGCGCTCTACTTCGAGGACGCTTTCGTCTTCTTCCTTTTCTTCGGCGCTTTGAAATCCGAGTCTCTCACCTTCCCGACCACCGGGTACTTCTCCTCAAACTTCCTGTACCAATCGTTCAACGCGTCCACTTCCATTGCGAATAAATTCGAACAGTTCGCGTTCATGTGTTCCTCGCTCGTGGATACTTTCGCAAACGCCAAAGAGGCGTCTTTCCCGCAAAAACAGTTATACGGACCGCCTGGACCGTAAAAGTCGCGTCCTTTCGTGACGTCAAAAATCGTCCCTTTGCACGCCAACAGGAGAAAAGGTTTTTTGTCGTCGCTTTTGCCGTCGAATTGTTTCAACTCTTTCCTGGTCAAATCGCCTTTCTTCATCGTCATCACATCATCAGTCGTCGTTTCAATCGGTTCCCCGATGGCTTTCTTTTCTTTCTCATTCTTCTCGTGTTGTTTTAAGATTCGGTCGCAAAGAAGTAAAAAAAGGAACGCCAAAACGCATTTGACGACGTGGAAAACTTTGTCCTCCGTCGTGGAGAAGAATGAAGCGAGCGGTGAGAGGAGGACGCTCGAAAACGCAGACATGATGGTTCGTGTTTTTGTGAATTGTGGTGTACTTGAAGAAATTATTCAAAAATATTTACTCCTTTCTGCTGAAAAGTTATTATATAATATTACAATCGAACGATTTCCATCTCCTCTTCCCTTCGCATTTCTCTCACTCTCTCCAACACTTTTTGCAAATCAGAGTCTTGAATTTTCCTCATTCGTTTAATCGCGTCCTCGTGCGCTTCTAACATGTGCTCGAGACCTTTTCCCGGTTCGTGCGACTCGAGGAGGCTTATTTCGTATTCGTCTCGGTACGCCCAGCGGGAGAGGAAGCGTTGCGCGTCCGGAGTTTGGCGGATGTACGAGATGAGGTCTTTGGAAGGGGAGGAGAGGAGTTGGACGAGGTCGTTGCGGATGTTTTTGTTTGATGCGTTCCTTTTTTCTTCGTTGTCGTCGTCTGAATCGTCGTCGCCGTCGAGCCAAACGGTTAAACACGCTCTCCCTTCACCTGGAAAATTCACCGCTTTGTTCACTCTGTGTAACACGCTTTCCGATTGAAACACGACCAACCGGTTGAATATTGGACGGATTGTAACGAATGGTCCCATAAAAGGTACCAAAACAATCTCGCCACCGCATTTGTCTTCGTACGCTTCGTTGAGATATAAAATACACGTCAATTTTCTATTCTGTCGCGCGCCGCCTGGGTTGTCGAAATGGTACGGAAACGCGCCACACGTGTTAATTTGAAGTTTTACCGTTCTGTTTTCATCGCCCGGTTTCACCTTTATTACTCGGGCGTACGAGCGATGCTTCTGTTGTTTTCCTTCTTTGTCTTCTTCTTCGTCGTCGATTGCAGAAAATGCCTCCTTTTTGGCGGCTTCGTTGAACGCCTCCGCGAGCTGTTTCCCAGTCGCCGCGAAGAATCGATCCAGCGTCGCCATCGAACCACTGCTACCATTTATGTTGTTAGAACTGTTTTCAACGGTATTCATGTGCATGTCGTATTCAAACACCCCGGGTTTAGAAAACAAATACCTTTTTGCGTTATTCTTCGCGTCCGTAAAGTGCGTCCGGTTCGGTCGCATGCAAGGCATCTTTTTCTCCTCCTTTTCCTCCTCGTTTTCATACCGTATCGGCATCGAACACATTTCCTCGCGCATTTTCTTCGCCACACTTTCGTCTTGCATGAAATTATCTATCACGCAGTACCCTGAATTCATGAGTTCGCGCACATTGCTCGGCTCTATCGGCTTCCAAAAGGGAGACGACGAGGACATTTGTAAAGCGTGTCGAGTAAGAACTAATTCTCGTTACGATACGATGAAGCTACTTCTCTCTCTCTCTCTCTCTCTCTCTCTCTCTTCTTTCTCGCGAACAAAAAAAAGTTCTCCCCTTCACTCGTTTACGCCTCTTCTTCTTTCCATCGTTCGTTCAGTCGCGACGCAAACACACAACAACAGGGCAAACGCAAACAACTCACTCACTGCGGGACCGACGACGACTGAAGAATACGTCAAGAATTTCCAAGACACTTTTTTTGTAAATATTTAGGGTCTCCAACCCTAATACTCTTGAAGAATAAAGATCTCCTTTTCTTCTCGAAAGATAGAAATCACGTCGCTCTTTGCGTCTCCAAATTGAAGAGCGCAGAGCGCTCCAAAGAGAGAGAAAACACAACAAATATAATGATGTCGTTCTCTTCAGCCACCGCGTGCTGTTGTTCGTCGTCGTCGGCGCACTCTTACGCGACGGCATCATCATCATCATCGAAAAACAGAGGAGGAACGAATAAAACATCGACATCGTTACGGCAAAAATCGAGAAGCGTGACGAGAGCAGTCAAAGTGGCTGCGGACGCTGAAACTGCCGAGAATACGACGACGACGACGAATACTAGCGCAGCCCCAGAAGCGGCATCATCAGCAGCAGCATCGGTATCATCAGCAGCAGCAGCGACGACGGAGAAACCAGAGCCGGAGTTGAAATCAGACGTGAGTAGTACTCTAGCGTGTTCTTTGTTTTCGTATCTTGTGGATAAATTGGAAAAACGCGATCATCATCATTTCGAGACGATGAGAGTCGCGCGCGCGGAGAATGCGTCACGTTTTGCGTCGCGTTTACTGACAGTACCATCATCATCTCTCTCTCTCTCTCTCTCTCTCTCAAATAACAGATGGGCGTGGACTACGCCCCATTCCGAGACCTCTTGAAATCCGGCGAGTGGGAAAAAGCGGACGACGAACACAGACGCCTGATGTGCGTCTTGGCGGGTGAAGACGCCGAGGACCGAGAGTGGGTGTATTTCACCGAGGTGAAAAATATGCCGGTGACTGATTTAAAAACCGTCGACGCTCTTTGGTCGCACTTCTCCGGAGGAAGGTACGGGTTTGCGATTCAGAGAAAGTTATGGGTGGCACAAAAGAGGAATTGGGCGAAATTTTTTAAGAAAATCGATTGGACGACGGGAGAGAATGGGGACTATCGCAAGTTTCCGAACGAGTTTTTATGGCGAGCGGACGCGGCGCCGGGGCACATGCCGCTGACGAACGCGTTGAGAGGGACGCAGTTGTTTGAGGCGTTGATGGAGCACCCGGCGTTTGCGCCGCCGAAGACGGCGGCGGAGATTCAAGCGGAGGAGTTGGCGAAGGTGCAAGACCAAGTTACCGGCGCGGTTTCGAGAGCGCAGGGCGAATTCGGAG
This sequence comes from Bathycoccus prasinos, assembly GCF_002220235.1. Lineage (NCBI taxonomy): Eukaryota > Viridiplantae > Chlorophyta > Mamiellophyceae > Mamiellales > Bathycoccaceae > Bathycoccus > Bathycoccus prasinos. The sequence continues at coordinate 316,628 of NC_024003.1, forward strand.
ACTTGATGAGAAAAGGTTTGAAAGGCTTGAAGAAACCGGATTGGATGTCTTGAGCCGCGAGTTGAAAAATCAGTCGAAGAACATCATCATACGAGTTATTCGCGACATTTTTTTGTTCTTCTACGACGACCACGTAACGAACGAAAGAGAAAGAAAGAGAGAAAGAGAGAGAGAGAGATTGAAGTGCACTCTCTCGTCTTCATTTTTAATACACCATCTAAATACTATTTTACATTTTGCTAAATACTATATTATCAGCATCCCGTTTTTTACGCGAATGAATCTCTTTGTTAGGGGATATCATCGAACGGTTTGGTATCCCCAAAACACCGATCTAAAACTTTCTCCACCGCGTTCCTCGCGCACTCCTCTTTACTTTCTATCCCGTCCTTTTCTCGCTTTTCGCACACCGGGCTCATTGCTACGCTCAATTCCGCCCTCCGTTTCGCGCACGTCTTGTGTTGGCCTTTCAGTTGTAAGTTCCCGCGGAAAAATTCGTTTACCCTGTGAATAACAATAATGTTATTAATAACACACACACACACACACACACGCACGCGAAGGAAAGAAGAAGAAATAGTTATTATTAGTCGCCGTTCAAAAGATAACAAAAGTCTCGTCGAAAGTAAAAAAACTATTCGCCAAAACGAGCGCGTTCTCGCAAAAGCGTAACAACAACAACAACACCAACAACAACGAACGCACCAGTGACAGTCCCCGCTCAAATTCGCCGCTCTCACTTCCGAACACGCGTGATGCCTCACGTCCATCCAATCCATCTTCCTCCTCGTGCAATCGTCGTACGCGTGTATTAACTCGTGCGCTAATAAGTTCTCCATCTCCGTCCTCGTTTGTATGTGATTGTGGCAGACGCTGACGCCTTTTTCCGGGACGAATCCCCCGCAGACTTGTTTCGAACATTTCTCGATTTTGAAGAATTTCGAGCGATCGATGGCGCACCCGGAGGATTCGATTTTGTCCAAGAGGAACGTAATCGTCGGGTTGTTGCGGAGGACGTCGTTGAGTTCCGATTGGCACTTTTCTGGCGTCATAATTTTTCTTCTGCTCTTGGTCTTCTTCTTCTTCTTCTCCACTTCTTCTTCTTAAGCGCTCACGTGATGATATAATGTGATTTGTGGTGTACTTGTTTCATTACAAAGACAGAAGTTTTATTATGATGTGTAACGAAAGAGTTTCTTCCCATGGCAAGCTTTTCGAGAGCAATTTGTTTAGGGCATTAAACCCTATCTCTCTTCCATGAAGAGGATTAATGGCCCACTTGAATCCACATTTGTAGTACCCGCGCGAAGGAGTCGTTTACCACGCAACAAGAAACACGCGAAGCGATAAAACGCGAGTTAAAAAGATGCTCTCTCGTCCTCGTCGCGAAACTCCGAGGAGAAGCTCCTCCTCTTTTGTCCTCCTCCTCCTCGCGTTGATTTTCTTTCACGGAAATGATGGAAATGTCTTCCCTTCGGTCTCCGCCTCCAAGGCAAAAAACAGAGCGGTGCTCCAAGAAAAGTACGGCATAGACTGCGGGACGCACTGCACGAACGCCGTGGTAAAACTGCACGAAGCGAAGATTGAACAAGAAAAGTACGTTTAAACAGTGTTTCTCTTGCTTTTATGTGTGCGTGTGCGCGTGTGTGTTCGAGATGAATAAGATCTCTCACTCTGGATCACAAAATTTGAACGGCGGAAAAGGCACCACAAAAAGCTTCATCTTTCGAGAATATATAATATTCTTGTTCGCAGCGCGCGTTTTCTTGTAGTATTAATCTGACAAAAATCATCGTTCTTCTTCTTCTTTTTTACTCCTTTGTTGTTGCGCGCATCGACGACAAAATCGACGACGACGAAACACTTACTTACAGGCGATTAAACCACGACAAAGCGGTACTTTCCGGAGCGCACGACGAAGCCGCGGTGAAGCAATTTTTAATCGAACAAGCGGTGGTGGATTCGAGCGAGTTGACGAGTTTAGGGAAGTCGCACACGTGCGTGATTGAGCGATATTCGGCGTACTTTCCCGGGCAGTGCGTGCCGACGCAAGCGATTATGGACTATTTGAGCGGGAAGTTGGTGCCGGAGCCAAACTTGGACGCGAGGAAAGATCCGGTGCCGTACATTCCGCCGACGTACGGGGACGTGGAAGCGCACAGATACGAAGCCGTGCAAGCGTTAGCGGCGTGGCTGAGGTTGTTGCCGTTGGATAAGTTGACGTCGAGAGTGCAATATTTGTTGTTTCCGGCGGAGTTGTGGGACGACGCGAAATTGCAAAAGTTGCAGTTGTATAAGGCGCACGTGGGGAAGATGGGCGTGAACGCGCGAGAGAAGTTGATTGCGGCACAAAAGGCGTTAGATACGGGCGATTTAGAACACGGACAGTTGCCGAGAGCGACGAGATTAAAGTTAACCGCGCACATTAGAGCGGCGAGGATGATTGGGTACGAGATTGAAGGCGTGGATACGGAAGAGTCGGACGATTCGTTCGCGGAGTTGTTGAGCGAAGAGAGCGGTTTGGACGACGTTTCGAAAGGGAAGATGTTGGAAGATCGCATTCGCGAACAATTGAAACAACTCGGGCAAAACGTGACCGAGGAGGACAAATTGCGCATTATTCAAGAGGCGGAGGAAGAGGCGGCGATTGCGCCGGAGATGTTTGAAGGGAAACAAAATTTGGGGCAAGCGATTGGTTCGATTTTAAGAGAGCACCACGAGTACGTGGTCAGAGGCACGAGAGCGGCGTTGAAAGGCCAAGCGGACGCGAGAGTGGTTGCATATTTGTTGTTGACCATCATCGTCGTCTCAGTTCCGGTCGTTGCTATTTTGTTGGCGTTACAAGCGCACAAAGAAATGTTGGCGAACCAGTTGTTGCCGAAAACGTGGGCGGAGATGATCGTACCCAAAAAATCAACCGAAGACGACTTAGCCGAGGTTGTGGTGAAGGACGAAGCTAAGAACACGGTAAAGAACGTCGGATACAGACCGGCGAGACAAGTGCCGATGATGCCCCAAAACAACAACGTAGCTCAACAACAGCCGCCGCCGCGACGACGATAACGAAAGAAAGAAATACAATTTTAGTAGCGAACATTTTTTCAAGGAGAAGTACATTTTTCATCAAGAATACAGCATCGATTGCTATTACTAGCAGCAACAGCAGCAGCAGCACGTAACCATGAAGAAGGATGACTAGGAGAAGGAACAGCTAAAGTCTCTTCTTCTTTCCTCGCTCGTCACGCCAGGCGCAGCACAATATGAACACCCGAGTCCGAGTCCACCACCCCACTCATCTCTCCAACCTCTAACTTAAACGCGGCATCCTCGAACTGTTTTTGCATCGCGCCTTTTCCAAAATGGCCTAAATCCCCGCCGTTTTTCGCCGACGAGCAATCGCTCACTCTTTTCGCCAGTTCCGCGAATGATATCACGTTTTGGTCGATCTGTTCTTTATACGCGAGTAACTCTTCGATGGCGGATTCTTTGGTCTTTTTGGTGATGATTGCACCCGTGGTGTCGCGCCAGCTCGCGGGTCGTCGGGAGTTTTGGTGCTTCACGAGCAGGTGCGAACATCTTATCTTCTCCTCGGAGGACATTATTCTCTCTTTTAGTATCACGTGGAGCGCACAAACGCGAGTCTATTGTGCGGAGAATTCGATTCGATTTTGAATTTTCCCCTAAACCGCCCGTTGGGGAAAAACCAATCCATGCTTCACTTCTTCAGCGCACTGCGCGCGCAACACGACCACGCGTCCTCAAATAAGAGAGTCAGAGAGAGAGAGTAACGATGGACGTCAAAAAGAAACGACCTCGACGCGAAAAAATGGCAACGACGAAACCGAGAGACGCGATCGTCGTCGAACACATCCTGAACCAAATGGGCGCAGAACACTTCGAACCTCGCGTGGTCAATCAAGGATTGGAATTCATATACAGATACGTCGGCGACGTTCTGGAAGAAGCGAAGGTATACCAGAGACACAGGATTGGGTACGATGTCGCGAACAACGAAGGAGTGGAATCTCTCGTCGATGGAGGCGATGGTGGTGAGGCGATGATGATGAACTTGGAAGAGATGAAGAAAAACTCAGTCTCGGTGAAAGACGTGCGCTTGGCGTCTCGGGTGATACTCGCGCGGGAATTCGCGGCGAACGACGCCATGGAATCCGCGGAGAGTTTACAAAAAGCGTGCGTGAAACTAAACGAGAAACCGATGCCGAAATTGTTGGAACGGCCAGGGATTCGCGTCCCGCAAGACGATAATTTATTAAACGAGAACTACGAGATCGGGCCTCGACGAGGGAAGGAAGGCGAAGCGCAGATGCGCGAAGCGCGAGAGAGAGATCGGAAACGAAGAGAACAAGAAGAAAAAGAAAGGATGGAAATGCTGACGCAGTTGCAAGGCGGGATTGCGCCTTCGACGGAATTAACCGGCGGCGACGCCCACGTGGGCGTCCAGTTTAACGTCAAAGCGACGAAAGCGATCGAGGTGACCACGGAAAAGGTGAAGAAGTTGGACGCGAAAACCAAAGAAGCGTTTTTCGAGCCCGAGGAGGACGATTACGATTAGAAAGCATTTGTATAGTAGTCAGAAAGCTTCGCTCGAGAGAAGATATAAAAGATAATAATAGAGAGAGATGTGATGATAGCAGAGAGAAAGAGAGAGAGCGGAAGAGTCCTCGAACGTATAGAATTTGTGTTTACGAAGAAAAAATACTCGAGTGTCCTCCCCCTTTATAATACACCTTGAAAATGATTTTCACCGTGGTTTTAACTCACCATCGACGACAATCACGCGAGTAATATCAACATGTTTCGAATAAACGGATGATTTTCGTTCTCTAGTATCGACTTGCGCATATCGCGCGATACAGGTAATTTAAAGGAATATTTTGCACTCGAAATCGAGCTCACAAACGCCAGAATTTTACTACGACGACCTTTCGGTTTATTTCTATGTCTTATCTGCCCCGAGAGAGGAAGAAAAAGCGCGCTGAGGATTGCACAATCGTCAAACGAACAGAATCGATCTGAAAGCATTCCTCTCGTCTCGAAACGTTCGCGATGAGAAGCGTGTCGTTTACAAAATCTCTTATTGGATTAGTCGTCATCATCTTCGGTCTTTTAATCTCGATACCGGGGACAAATGCCGACGATGTGGAGTTCATCGAGTTGACGTCTTCAACACCGAAATACCAATCCACGACGAGCTTAGATCAAGGAGAAACTTCGTATTTCAACTTTACGATTCCTTCCGAAGATGTGGACGTTAAAATTCGATTGCGTGTATACGACGGCGACGCGGACGTGTACGCGTTATTCACTTCAAGTAGTAGTGCAGAGGACAATATTCCAGCCTCCTCGAAGTTTGATTTCCGCTCGGAGCACGCGCACAGGGACGACGTGATCTTTATCAGTCGATACGACATACAAAAGTGGGCGAATGCTTCGAACGGAGGGAGCGTCGTTGGGATGTACTTTCGCATCGCCGTGGAAGGATGGGCCGCGCACGGGAGCGAATACGCGTTAGAGTTTGAGACGTTTACGAACGCGAGGAGTTTGAGCGAAGCGCATAAAACGGCGTTAGGGAACATTTTTGACGCGTGTTGCTCGGCAAGCGAAAGTTTGTGCGTGGAGTGGAGAGAAGGCAACGAGTACGCTGGGAGTGGGAAAGAGCTGGATTTGTGTCACTACGACGGGAACGTCTGCGACGAGAATGGGAATTTAGAGGAGTTTGACGCGCGATGGTTGTTTCAGTTTAATCGCGCGCAGACGGAAGATAACTGCGAGTTCCCTTCGGAGGCGTTGAAAACGTTGATGACGCCATCTATGCGCAGGTTTCAAATAAGCGGGTATTACTATTCGGGCAGTTATAGAAAGATATTCAAAGAGGTGACGTTGGCGAACGTGTCGGAGGTTTTAGAGGCGAGTAAGAGTGCAAACGTGCTCGAACATTTCGAGATTGCGCTAGCGGGGGTCACGGGAACGCTGGACGTAGATTTCGGAGCGGATTGCGATAAACTTCCGTTAAGTTTACACACGATAAATGTACAAGGAAACGGTATAAATGGAACGATTCCGAAATGCGCGTTGGAAAGAATGCACGTTTTGATCGTGCAAGATAACGAATTAACTGGAGCGTTACCCGAGCTGGACAACCCGGAGAATTCCAACGTCGCTGTGTTGTACGCCGGCGGAAACGAGTTAGAAGGCGCTTTGCCGGCGTCGTTGGTGAACGGAAACTTTGCAAAAAACTTGACGTATTTGGAGTTGTCCGAGAATAAACTCTCCGGCGAGTTACCGGACGAGTGGAACGTGCCGAAACTTCGGGCGTTACACATGGAGGACAATTTGTTCACCGGTCAGATACCCGCGACGTTGGGGACGAATACCCCAAACTTACAAACTATACATCTCAACGAGAATCAGTTTAGCGGATCTATTCCTCAAGGCGTGTGCGACGACGAGGCGAGAGAGGCGATTTCTGTGGCGAATAATCAACTCAACGTAGGCGGTATTCCCACTTCTGTGTACGAAAACGATGGGAGTGGGAGAATTTCCGGGAAGAATCTCCTTTCCTTGGACGTTTCCAAGAACGCGTTGAGCGAAAACATTCCGGTTTGGATTCAACAGGCGCCAAAATTGAAATATTTTTCCCTCCACGACAACGAGTTTACCGGTAATTTGCCTCAAGTGTCCACAAACTGGCCAAGTTTGATTCAGTTTTCCGCCAAGAACAACAAGTTTGTGGGTAACATGCCCGATAAGTTGGACTTTGGCGCGATGTTTCGCACGTCGCCGACGCTCGTGAACAATCAGTATTACATCATTCATTTTGCGGACGTGAGTAATAACATACTCACCGGAACCGCACCTTCATGGGTATCGCAGTATCAAGGGTCTCAAATCCAGTTCGCGTCAATTACTGGGAATATTTTCGATTGCGAAATCCCTTCTGAACTCGCGTATCTGAACTTAGATTGTCGCGAAGAGAACGGAAGCGTGCGGTACGCGGTGAACGACGACGGTGTCGCGGGCGCGGACGAGGTTTCGAAAGGACAGAACGTAGAAAATTCCGTGGGATGGTTAGGCGAGAAAGATTCCGCCAGGTTCATCGTCCTTATTGGGTTCATGTGTTTCCTTGGCGTCACGATAATGTACTGGATTTATAAAGGCATTATTAAGCAATGGTTTAATCACATGCGAGACGTGCGAAGAGACCGCGCGTTGGGCGGGAGGTTTTGGGAGCTCGAGGAAGAGTATCAAGAGTATAATCGCGCGATATCGGCGAGTCGTCAGATGGCGGCGGTCAACGAGAGCAATACAACAACGAGCGGTACTGGAGATGTGGAACTCGCCGGAGTGCCTTCAGAACTTACGCCGTATACGCAGTACGTCGTCAACAACGCAGCTGCTGCGGCCCCCGAACCAACCTCGCACGATAACGATAACAACAATAACACAAATAATCATAATCCATTTAGTAATAGCCCGTCGAGATCTCAAGATGATAGTAGCGAATCTGAATCTTCTCCAGGTGGCACGCGCAGATGGGATCGTCAGCGCAGTTTATCGGATCGAGCGAGACGTAATTTAATGTTGGCCGAACGCGTCCACGAGCAATCCTCTTCACCGCCAAGATCTGTAGATAGAGCCTTTAGAGGCCAAGACGGCCTCTTCCGTTCTTAACGAAAATGTACAAAAACGCAAGTTATGTTTTATAGTCACCGTAAGAATTTACGTCGCATACATACTGCACAGTATATACACTCTATCGAGCTTAATTTCTCTTCTTCTTCGACCTGCTTTTCTTCAACGATGGGATCGACGACGAGCGGTTCAAACCGTAATGCTCTTCTACTATTTTTTGCCTAATCGCTTTGAATACTAATGCTCCGGCGCCGAGGGTAATAATTATACTCATCATCTTCACGCCGATGGCTTGATTTGAATACGCGATGGGAACATACCAAGATCCTCTCATTTCCAACTCGCCAACTCTGGTCCACGGTCCGGTATCGTCTTCACGTCGTGCGAGAATGACGACATTCGGGAACACAATACGGGAGTGCGTCTTGCTCCATTTCGGTTCCTCATTCTCCTCTCCTCCCTCTCTTTTTCCTCTTTCTTCTGTATTGGCCTCGCTGCTGCTGCTGCTGATAGTATTACTATTACTACTACTGTTCACATCATTCTCGCTCCTTTTCATCTCTTCCGCAGACTTTGCTCCTCCTCGTTCCGCCGCTTTTTCTTCAGTCTTGTTTCGAAATACCGGCTTCGCGTACCTCGCACGAAACCTCAAAGGCAACTCAAACTCGCCACGTTCCGGCGTTCGAAGCTTCGCAAACACCACCGACGTCTCGCTCTCGTGCTCCACTCTCTCCCCTGGATTCTTATCTCCGAACACGAACCACTCCGCGGAAGTCCCCGTCAACTTCTCCAACTCGCCTTTTTCCGCAAACGCCGCGCGCGGCACTCTGACGACAACCCCGACGTCCAAATCCGGCGAAGCTCCGGATATAAACTGACCGCCAATGTACGCTTCTCTCTTGAACCCAAAACTCTCCTTTGGCTCTTCCTCTCCCTCGAGCTTCTGCCTCGGCACGAAACTCGCCATCCCTCTAAGTTTCGGCGCTTCCAGCTTGTGCTGCAACTTTGCCAAAAACGACTGCTTCCCGAACAGTTTCTCCGGGGACGCGTAACCCAGAAATTTGGCGACGTCAGTTTCCGCCGACCCGTTTTTGTCGTCGTTTTCGAAAGCGAGGGCGAAAGGTGGTGGAGAGCGCTTTTCGAAGCACAGAAGAAGGAGAAGACAAAGACCAAGACCTTTTCGCATCGTCTTTGTCACCGCCCTGATTTTGTTGCGTCCTGTTTGAAAGGACGACGAGAAAGACGACGACGACGGATGATGATGCGCGGCGCGAAAAGAAATCATCGTTAACTCACACCGGTGGTGAAATATATCGGGCTCGTTCTCCTCGGGTCGCTTTCCTTCGCGCGCGCGCGCGCGTGTGTGTGTGTGTGCGTCTCTTTTCTGCCGCCGATTTATATTCCTTTTTCCCGTTTAGGGGAAAGTCCCTCAAAACCTCTCTCTCTCTCTTTCCTTCATCGACACCGCGCACTCGCCGCTTTTACCGCGCGCGTGAAACCGACGATGGGAGCAGTAGCAGCATTCGCAGCGCACGCATCATCGAGACGTATTTTTTTTACCGGTGCGCTTCTTCCGAGAAGAAAAAGTCACGGCGTTCGGAATTTAGGCACCAGGGTACGCGACAGCGCGGGGAAGAACGACCGAGCGAACGAGGAAGAAGAAGAAGAAGACGAATCCACTTCGAACGCTTTAGCATCCCTAGAACGCGAACTTTCGTTACAAATATCCCTAGAAAACTACGCGGAAGCCGCAAAGTTACGCGATTCAATCGCTCTGCTCAAACGAGACGATTTAGTCGCCGTGGAAACGTGCAACTCGTTATTCTACGACGCATTTCGGAGAGGGGATTTCACCCTCATGCACTCCAAAGTGTGGGGAAGCGGAGCGCACGTGCGATGCACGCACCCGGGAATGCCGACAGTTTTAGGCGACGAGAACGTGAAAGAGTCGTGGCGGATAGTGTTTGAGTCCATGGGAGGAGCAGGGGGAAGTGGGAGCGCGAGTTCGTCGACGTCGCAACAGAAGATGGACGTGAAGTGTAAAAGCGTACAGGCGTACGCCAACGGGAATTTGGGTATCGTCACGTGCGAGGAGGTGGTGATGCGAGCGAGCACGTTGACGTGTACGAACGTGTTTGAGAAGCAGGGAGGGGAGTGGAGGATGATTCAGCATCACGCGAGCGCGGTTTTTCCGGGGTCAGTCGCGGCGGGGGGGAGTAGCGCGTCGTCTTCATCGTAGATTTTTATTCTTCTATATAGCTTTTTGTTGTACATCAGTAAAGGTACCGGGGAGTATCGTTTAGTCGCCGTTGATTAAGACGTAATCATCACTTAAGAAGGCGATCTCTTTTTACCGCTCTCTTATCCCCTTCCTCCTCTTATCCGTGTGGTGATGAACACGCCGCCTCGACTTCCTCTCGATATTCTCATCGTTTCGTCGCAATAGGTGTTTTCTAACCCGCCGGTAGGTCTGGGAAGCGGTAACGTCACGAGGTTGTCAAACGACCAATCCGTGAAAGTGACTTGAACTTTTCTTTGGTTCTTATCTAACGGTTTAATCTCTCCGCGAACGACCACTCGCGTCTCTCGTCCTAATATCTCTAAATCTACGAAATTCTCTACGCTTTCATTCGTCAAGTCGACGATTTGCTCGTTTCGAATGGACTTGAAGAGATCCCCTCCGCGCTCCTTCCTCTTCGCAGTCTCGGAAGAGGAAAATCCGCCGGCCAACGGCGCCGCGAACGCGAAGAAGAACTTATACAAACTATCCAAAATTTCCTTCACGACTTTATCGTTCGCATCGTCCAGCATGAACATAGCTTTATTTTCATCGTCGTCTGTGGAATAGACGAGCGACCACCGGCCTTGGATGTCCCCTTCTAAATCCAGTTTCGCGCTCGCCTCCTTCTCCAGCTCGAGAACTTTATCTAATATCTCTCGTTTTTTGGCTCTCGTTTCAATCGTGTTTGCTTTTCTCGACGAGGCTACGATGCTCAGCAGCTCTTTCTTTAACGACGACGAGGCTTCGGATGACGACGTCCGTCGCTCCTCCTTCTCAAAGCGCGGCGTTCTTCCGGAGTTTTCCTCCTCGATGGTTTTATCACCATCGTCGTCGTTACTTTTACTCTTCCTTTTGAACACCGGGGAATCCCCTACTAATCTCCTCCTTTCAAATCTTTTAGTCGTCGAGGACGAGGACGAGGACGAGGAGGACGCCAAAAGTGTAACACAGCTCGCCGCCGCTCGCATTCTTTGTTCTTCTTTCTTCACCAATAGTTTTCCAGGGGATAGATATATATTTTAACGGCGAAAAGTGCTTCTCTCTCGCTGTGATTGGAGACAAAGAAGAGGTTTCCCTCCTCTCATTAATTTCTTAAGAAACGCTTAAATTCTTCTAAAAAAAAGTCAAAATAAAAAAAGCCCTCCTGATCTGATCATCGTCACACATCATGACGATCTTCTGCTCTCCCGATGACATTGACGACGAGACCCGCCCCCGGAATCATCACTCGGGCGGCGCGAGCACCACCACCGAGAACAAGAACAGCCATCAAAATCGTCTGTACGAACCCTTACTCTCGAAAGCGAAGTCGATTTTGAACGTCTCATCATCCGAGAATGAGATCATTTTGACGAAAGCTTCGATCGATCGCGCGTTTAGGAAGCACTCGTTGAAAGCGCATCCGGATAAAAAATCCGGGTCGGAGGAGATGTTTAAGCGAGGGAAATGGGCGAAGGAGGTGCTGATGCGACACGTGAACGGCGAAGATTTGAATGGTTTTTGGTGGGAGGAGGGAGATGGGGACGGCGAGCGCGAGAGTTTGAGGAAACCGACGTACGATTGGAAACGGACCAGAGGAAAGAAGAAGAAGGAGGAAGAGGAGGATGAGATGAATGGACGAAAAAGAGGCGATAATGCAGAACAAAGCGACTGTTTAAAAGACGGAAACGATCGTCATGATCCAGAAGAAGAAGAACAAGAAGAGCAGATAAAATTGAGAACGTTGCACGAGACGCATAAACACGCGGTGACGGTGATGTCTGTTTTGAAGGGAGACGGGTGCGTTTTCATCGCATCCGGCGACGCCGGAGGCGAGGTAGTTATATACGAGAAGAAGAGCAAGAAAATACTGAGCATTAATGCGGGGTCTGACGTTAAACGCAAGCTCGGCGCCATAGCAGCTCTTGAGTGGAACGGTGATGGAAATAATAATACGCGCGGACAAACTATCTCTCTCGCGGTGACGTTTGCGAAAGGCTGCGACGCGCACGTGTACGAGTTTCTCCCTATCGATTTGAGCGTAAAGAGCAAAGCGGTTTTACGAGGAACGCACTCTAAGCGCATCACGTGTTGCGCTTTTAACGACGATATTTTAGTATTAGGATCGGCAGATGGTACCTCTAGCGTTTGGGCGAAAGAGCCTTGCGAGGACGCTTCCAACGAGTGGACGAGGAAGCGGATGTTGAGACACCATTCCGATAAAGAGAAAGAAGCGACCCCAAAATCGGCCATAACTTCGACGCTTATCCATTTCAGCGGCACCGAAAAAGACCAAAAACATCTGCACATCGTCACCTCTGATGCGAGCGGTCGTTTTAAAGTTTGGGAAGGCGATAGCGGTCATCTCGAAAAACTTGCAAAAATACACGACGTAAATTGGAGCGGATGCGGCGGTATCGTTAAGACCGCGTTGATGAGGAAACATAAATCAACAGCGACCACGAGCAACGACGAGAAAGTATACGTGATAACATCGCACTTCGATTCCAACTCTGATATTTCAAGAGCGCTCTGTTGGGACGCATTCAGTCAAAACGACGACCAAAAAACGCCTATTCGCGGATACGTCCACGAGTACCCGAAAAAAGGCGTTCCTTTTTACGGCCGATTGAGCAGCTTTGATTTTTTCACGCCTCCTCCGAGTGGTGAAGAAGATAGGCGACGCGAACCTATCGCCGCCGAACCACTCGATTCCGACACCGAAAACGACGACGCGTCCTCGTCCTCCCTCGGTGCGTTCGTCGCCGCATCCACCCTCACCGTCGTCGACACCTCCGCCAACACCCTCTTATTCGCGCTCGACCTCCCGTCCACCTCCAAACGAACCAAAATATCTCCAAACGGTCTCCTCGTGGCGTCCGCATTAACCACAGGTCAAATATCAATCGTCTCCATCGACGACGCCGAAGCTCTCTTCGAAATAAACGACGACAGAAGCGCCACATCGACATCTCCTTCTCCTCCTCCTCTTCTCCGCCACCCGGAGAACCAAACGAACGCAACACCGCTTTGGACGTTAGAGTGGCTCGACGGTCATACCTTAATCTACGGTAACCAAAACTGTGCGCTGTGTGAAGTTCAAATATCGAGCAGTGCGTGATTTTGACGAGGGAGACGATGATGATGACGATGATGACATTCTTCGATGCGAGAGGATCTTTCTGCGTATTTTTCATTCGTTATCCACTTTTTACCTCAGAAAAACCATCATCGAACGCACTTCTCTCAAACCACACAAAGATGACGACGACACTGAGCACGTGCCTGGCGTGTTGCCATCGTCATCGCGCGGCGAAAACGGCATCATCATCATCGACATCATCATCATCGACATCATCATCGCAGGTCTTAGCAGCGCGTCATTTTCGGACGAGGAAAAGTGATTCCGTTTTCTCTCGTCGCGTTGTTCGCGCGACGCCCCCGGCGGAAGAAGATTTGAGCGCGAAAGAGATACTGGAGCAGGTCAAGGAAAAGAAGAATAACAACAACAACAGACGACAGGCGGACTCCACGGATTTCATGGCCACTTTCCTCACCCGACGATTCGGCTTGAAAGGCGGCTTAGCTTGGCTCGGTCTGTTAACGTTTGGCGTCGTCTCGGAACAGTTGAAAACGAGACGAGAAACGAGAGAGGAGAAGGAAAACACGAAAGCGGTGGCCGAAGAGAAACGAATAACGGTGAAGATGAACGAGTCGACGTCGTACGAGGAACTCGTCAAAGGAGGCGGAGAGTACGTGCAGCAAGGGTTTTTGTGCGGAGCGAACGTGACGGTGCGAGATCTGGACGCGAACGAGACCGTTTTCGATACGAGAAAAACAAACCGGCCCATCGGCTTCGTGTACTCGAAAACGAGACCGCCGCCGGTGCTTCCGTACGACGTCAACGAAAGTTTCTCGGACGAGCGATACGTCATGAGGAACGGGAGCAGGCGCGTGTTCACGACGACGAGCGGAGAAGACGGGTTGACGTTTAAAGACGGGAGCTACGTGAAACCAAACGCAAACGTGGAAATCGATTTCGAGTTTACGAAAGTTTCCATTCCTCCTTCGTGAAAAATGAAGACGAGACGAGAGAGTGCGTAATAGTTTAAAAAGAAAGCGGCCGCGAGTACTCCTGGGTACTTTATATAGCGGTGTTATTTATACAGCAGCAAGTATGCGCGGTGGTCGTAGCTCTTTTTCTCCCCTCGTATCATCATCGTTATCATCTTTATTGTCTGATACAATACTACTACGAATACTACCAGAAAGAGACATCAGCGAGAGACATCCTGATTTGATGCGTGTCTCACAAAAAACAAACATCTTTCGCACGCGAGCCGTCGTTTTGAGCCAGAAAAAGAACAAAAACACACAAAAAAGTTTTCGTTCCCGGACGACAAAGGACAAAAACGCATCCCGAGTAAGGAACATTCCTTTTGGGTGATTTTGAGCCACCAACACGCATTTTTCCCTCTCCTGTTTGGATAATAATCCAATTCCTCTCCGTTACTTCACGCGCGCGGTTCTTTATCAAACGACTCACTCGCGATAGATAAAAGATAAAAATATGCTCCTGATGAAAGCAGTGTTCGCGCCGAGGCCTTTGGTTTTGGCTTCCGTTTCTTCGCCTTCTTCTTCTCGGGGTGGTGCTCGTCGTTGCGACGTCATTCGAGCGCAGTCGTCGTCGTCATCTCCGACGACGCCGCCGACGAAGAAAAAAGGAAAGAAAGGATTGAAGAAGACCCAAAAACAACCACAACAACAACAACCAGGTGGTGGTGGTGCTTCTTCCTCATCATCTTCGGCGGTGGTGCAGAAAGCCGTCGCGGAAGTTGCGAAGAAAAAAGAGGAAGACGACGGACCGCAAATTCCATTCGGCGACGCTTCCGGTGCCGCTTTACTTCTGAAAGATGTGTTCTTAGCGGTCGCGGATACTGATTTACTGCAAGAAGCGAACGCACAAATCATGTCGGGACAAAAAATCGGCCTCGTCGGAGGGAACGGGTGCGGGAAATCGACGTTACTGAAGTGCATCGCCGGCGTGCGCTCGATTCAAGACGGGGAAATCATCATCAGCTCAAAATTGAACGTGGGATACTTCGAGCAAACCGCAGTGAGCGGATCGACGAAGACGGTGTACGAAGAAGCGAGGGCGAGGATGACGAGGTTGAATAAAGCAGAAGCGGCATTGAGAGAAGCGGAGAGGGTGTGCGAAAGCGAAAATTGCGAGGACTATTGCGAGGCTGCGGATGTTTTGATGGATTGCTACGCGGAGTTTGAAGCCGCCGGCGGGAACGACGCAGAAAAGAGAATAGCCGCGGTGTTGGACGGTCTCGGGTTTTCCAGGAAGCAGTGGGATATTAAATGCGATAATTTAAGCGGCGGGTGGCAGATGAGAGTGGCGTTGGCGAGATTGTTGTTGTCTCCAGCCGGGAGCGAGGAGAACGGACTTTTATTGCTCGACGAACCGACGAACCATTTGGACGAGATTTCCAAGAAATGGCTCGCCGATTGGATTAAAAAGAGTCCGAATACGACCGTTATCGTCTCGCACGAAGAGTCTTTGTTAGACGGCGCGTGTTCGCACATCATGGAAGTTCGCGCGAAAGGTTTGCATTGGTACGTCGGGAACTACTCGAAATTTTTACAAGACCGAGACGAAAGAGTACGCGTAGCTCAAGCGAGTTATAACAAATTGGCCGCGGAAGCTGCAGATTTGAAAGATTTTGTCGCGAGATTTAGCGCCAACGCCTCTAAAGCCGCGCAGGCGTCTTCGAGAGCGAAACTGTTGATTAAAGTAGAAACGGAAATGAGAAAGCTCGAACGCGAAGCGGCGGCGAACTTTTCCGAAGGCGAAGCCGGGGATTCCACGAAAATGGCTTTGCGTTTAAGTAAACCGCCGCCGTCAGATCAAGACGTGTTGATGATGGAAAACGCCGTTTTGGGATACAAAAAAGAGTCGCCGATTTTAAAAAGTAAGGACGGAAAAGAGTTTAAACTCTCTCGCGAAATGCGTGTGGTCGTTCTCGGACCGAACGGGGCGGGTAAATCCACGCTTCTGAAAAGTTTAGCCGGCACCATGCCTTTGCTCGAGGGCACGCGCACGTTAGGCGAACGCGTGAAGCTTGGCGTCTTCTCGCAAGATCTCGCGCAAGAGTTGCCGATGGATAAGCAAGCGTTAGAGTACGTTCTAGAAACCGCGAGAGTGGAGAACCCACTATTGAAAGAAATCGAAGGTCGACAATCGCTCGGCGCGTTAGGCATCTCCGGCCCGATGGCTTTACGTAAAATCGGCTCTCTTAGCGGCGGAGAAAAGGCTCGAGTTGCGCTCGCCGCGTTTGTTTTACAACCACGAAACGTCTTACTTCTGGATGAACCGTCCAACCACTTGGACGTTGGCGCGGTCTCCGCCTTAACCGACGGTCTCCAAGACTGGGACGGCGCCTTATTCGCCGTTTCCCACAACAAAGGCTTTTGCGAATCCTTGAGACCGACCCACGTCGTTCGAGTAGAAAAAGGAGAGTTTATCATCGAAAACTGCTACGGTTTAACCGACGAAGATTTCGAGCACGACTATCCAGAGGAAGGTGACGCGTCTTCAGACGCCATGAGCAAGAAAGAAGAAGAACAACAACTCGTCGCCGTTGCAGCGTAGTAAAGGATATATACATTTTTTACAACAACACCTTTAGTACTGACTGAGACAATTTAACGAGAACACAAGTATAAAAATAAAAACGCCAAATTTGTTCCCATGATATACCATGTGTAAGCTCTGAGAGAAGAAGAAGAACCGAAGAAGAAGAAGAAGAAGAAGAATGCATCACGTTTTCTATCGCTTTTTGATGTTTTTCTTCGCGCTCTTCGCGTTAATCACGATAACGATAACGACGAAGAAAACAACGACAGGGACCATCATCATCGGTTTCACTGGCCCCGCTGTTGATGATGTTTTTGCCGACTCTGATGCTACTCACAGTAATAACATCAGTGATAACAGTAACACTAACGAGAAGGAGTCGTGCTCGTCGCTTCGAATTGATGATTTAATCAACGCCAAAGTGTCGAGCAAACCTTTCAAACACGTCTACGTGAAAGGATTCATCTCGAAAGAGTGTGTACGCAAAGTGAACAGAGATTTCCCGGAGAGTTTGAAGCGAATATCGACGTACGGTGGGGGGAATATCGACGAAGGCGCGCTCAGGAAAAGGAACGAAATAGGAGGTCATTTCGAAGCGTTTTTGGACGCGATGGCGAGCGCGACGTTGCGTGAGGCGTTCGAACGCGTCTTCCGGACGGATTTGTCGAACACGTTTATCCGGTCGACTATTCGAGGCGTAGCGACGAAAGAAGATGGGAGAATTCACGCCGACGACGCGTCGAAAGTTGTGACCGCGTTGGTGTATTTGAACGAAGAGTGGCCGCACGAATCCGAATGCGGCGAGTGCGGTAAACTACAGCTGTTAGCGAGGAGAGATTTGCGCTCGAATAGCACTCCGGCGAACGACGCGTACGGAGGAAATCTCTTGGCGTTTCTAAATCCAGCAGCGTTTGGAAAGAACGGAGGATTTCACGGTTTCAAAAAGTTTTCCTCGACCCGAAAAGGCGGCTGCTTGTCCCAAGACGCCGGTTGCGAACGTAAGATGGTCCAGATCAACTACCAGACGCGCGTAAAATTATTTGGCGACGACGAGAAGAAAAACGGCAGACGAAGGAAAAAGAAAAACCAACAAGACTTCGTGCGTCCGAACGACCCGAGAGTTCGAGATGGGTCTCTCGAGCTCCCGGGAGGCGTTCGTTTAGCGATAGTTTAGATAGAGATAGCGTACTATAGAAGTCATCATCACGTACCGTTTCAAAACGCGCGCTCTCGCAACTCTCCGCTCGCTCTAAAAAAGCAACCCGTTGCTGGCGAAAAACGCGAGCAACAAAACCAGAACCACCGCGGTTGAATTCATCGCGAATTTCAGCGTGGGCGCGATCGAGTCTCTTCTTTTACTGTTACTACTCTCACTACTGCTATTATCCACGGAGATATCCCCGAGAGGTGAGTTCAGGAACCCGGCGTAGTACTCTTTGGAATCCGTCGTGGTCAGTTTTTGCTCGTCGTCTTTGCCGTCGTTTTTAGTGCTCGCGTTCATCGAGACGATCTGTTGTTTCTGTTGTTTCTGTTGTTTCTGTTGTTTCTGTTGTTCTCGCCACCGCCGGGTGCGGCGAGTGCAGAAGACCGACGACGTCGTCGCAGTCGTCGAGCGCATCATCGTCGGCAAAGTGCACTCCAAAAGTGAGGGAAAGGACTTCACTTTTCCCTACGATTTAAGAGCGAGACTACGCGCAGAGACAGACGGACAAAAAGAGACACACTTTCGCGCGAGAATACGCACATTCTTCTCTCTCTCTGTCGTCGTCTGCGTTTCGCGCGACGTGTAATACTACGTACTACTAATTTAATGGGCAAACACGGAATATCTTTAAGAAAACTCGGCCGCGATTCCGCCCATCGCTGGGCGATGTTACGAACGATGGCGGACCAACTCATCCAACACGAACGCATAGAAACGACCGTTCCAAAGGCGAAAGAACTGAGACGAGTCGCGGATAAGATGATTACGCTCGGGAAAGAAGGAACGTTATCGGCGAGACGAAGAGCGAAGGCTATTTTGAGGACAGATGCGAGTCTGATTAAACTCTTCGGTCCGTTAGCGGAGAGGTACGAGGGAAGGAGCGGAGGGTACACGCGAGTGACGCAAACGAGGATCAGAGTCGGGGACGCGGCGAAGATGGCGTACATTGAATACATCGACAGAGTCGGGGAATTAAGGCCGACGAGGAGTAGCGGGAAGAGGAATAGTGGTGATGATGATGATACTAATGGAAAAGTAGCGTCGTCGCTTTCGGCGACGGAGGAGGAGGAGGAGGATGACGCCGGCGAAGAAAGCGAGAAGAAGAAGGAGTAGTAGTAGAAGAAGAAGAAGCAGAGTTCGCGCGTTGATTATTATTATATCTAGGTACCACCACCGTTAGTTTACTACGCACTCCTACGTATGCTTTGTTAGATTTGATCGATTCGCTCCCCCTCCCCTTCCTTTCCTTTCGGTCTCAACGTCTCGCCTTCGAAGCGAACGCCCGCCCACCCGTTCTTCATAAAACTCCGGATGTTCAGATGCGACTGCCCGTCCGGAGTATCCAACACGTCCTGATAGTGCTCGCAAAACAACCTCAACGTCATCTCTTCCGTAAAATCGTGCATTTTCGCGAAATAAAACACTTTATTCGACCCCATGTTTACTCCGGCTTTGTTCTCCGTCTCGAAGCCATCCGTCCCGACGCCACTGCTGTACCCAAACTGCGGATCGTGGTCGTACAATTCGTCAATTTTCGCCATCACTTCGGTAAACTTCACGTTCGCTAACCCGAACTCTTGCGAGGAGAGTTCTTTCAGCGCCTCGAGCACGTGTTTTGCGGTCGGCGCGGACGTCGCCGACGCGACGGCGACTTTCATCTTGTCTAAAAGCTGCCGGTCGGTCTCGGAAGACGACGACGAAGAAGCGAGGAAAGTGGTCGCGTCGCGACGACAAAAGCGCTTCGAAGCGCTTCTTTTCGCGTGCTCGTGGCTTCGTCCTCCTCCTCTGCGAAGAATGCGCGACGTAAACGACGACGTAAACGACGACTTTGACGGCGCTCTCGCAAAAGCGCGGGATGAGACAGACATGCTTGTGCGCGTGAAGTTGGGGAAGAAAAGGGGTGCGCACGCGTTTTTCGTAAAGTCACGTTTTTCCCCCACAAAGATATGAAAAGCTTCGCTTTGCCGGCGGCGGCTCGACGACAACCGAGCTTTTACTCGAGCTCGAAGAGAACGTCGTTTACGTCGAGAAGAGGCGGTGCGATGATGGTTCCCGCTCGGCGGTCGACGAGAGGGCGTCTCGGAGAGCGAGCGCGAAGGAAGAGCAGCGGCCTGAACACCCCCGACGGGGCCATCGTAGATGTGCGCGTGGAGCGATTGGTTTTGGATGCGGACGACGCGAAGGAAGAAGAAGCGTTTGAAGTCGTGCGCGCGACGGCGACGAGGAAAACAACAAAAACGGAGGATGAATGCGACGATGATGGTATTTTGTGTTTAAAAACGGAGGATGAATGCGACGATGATGGTATTTTGTGTTTATGCGTTCCTGGGAACCCGGGCGTGGCGGAGTATTACTCCAACTTTGCGCGAGCGCTGAGCGAAGCTTTGCTCAAAGAAGAAGAGCAACAGCAAAATGAAAATAAAGTTCGTCGTCGATCGGTTACGGTCGAGTGCGTGGGATTTCTCGGGCACTACGCGGATGGAAGTTTGACGAGTGCCAAGACGCGACGGTGGTTCACTCTGGAAGAGCAGAAAGCGCACGTGCTGAAGTACGTTCGCTCGAGAGTGGAGGAAGAGAACGCGTGTTTTCTCGTCGGGCATTCCATCGGTGCGCACGTCGCGATGCACGCGGTGAAGGAGATGCGGGAAGAAGACGTGAAAAAAATGGTTGGATTGATGCCGTTTTTGCACGTAAACGAGAGATCGAATGTGCAGAAGTTCCTCGCGTGGTTGGTGAGCCAACGCGTGGTCGTGCGCGTGGTGGCGAAAGTTCTCGGGTTTATGCAAAAGTTTAAAGCGTTGAAAAAGACAATCGAGAGAAGCGCGACTCGAGGGATGAAATGCGAGTTGGGTATATCAGTCACCAAGAGATGGGCGCGAGAAATGTCGTTAGTGAATATGGCACTCATGGGAGACACGGAGTTTAAGTTTTTACGCGATTGGAAAAGAAACGTGGTGGACGTTTTGAAAGCGCACGCGAAGAAGATTTGCTTCGTCTACGCAAAGGAAGATCACTGGGGGCCTTTGCACCAGAGGGACGAGTTGATGGAAGAAATCGGTTTAGAGGAACTCGAAATCGTCACGGATGAGAGTTACGAACACGCGTTCGTGTTGGACGACGAGAGTTCGAAAAAATTAGCGGAGCAATGCGCGAGGATGCTCCTCAATTAATTTAGTAAAAAGTTAGCAAGTTGGTGTACCAGGTACGTAAGAAAATAGTTCTCGTAAGTCGCAACGATGTAAAATATATATTAACAATCGAATCAATACGCTAGCTCTCTACACATCAACATCATTATTAGCATCGTCATCGTCATCATCATCATCAAATCCCCGACGAACTCGAAAACAAAGAATTTTAATCGTACTTGATCGTTTTCGACACGTCGAAGAAGTGTTTCACCTTCTCCTCCGGCGTCCCGACTAACACCCCGTGGCCTAAATTCAACACGTGCCCTTTCGGCCCGGCTTTCTTACACACCGTTCTCACTGCCTCCTCAACCGCGTCTTCGCTGGCAAACAAAACTACTGGATCCACGTTCCCTTGCACCGCCTTCTCCTGCACGGAATTAATCCTCTTTCTACCGTCCGCCATATCAATCGTCCAATCCAAACCTATGCAATCGATATCTAACAACGCCATCCTCTCTAACAACCCGCCGTTCCCGTTCGCGTACAACGTCAACGGCACGTTCGGGTACTTCGACCGCGCCTTTGCAATCACTTGCTGTATGTACGGCTTCGACCACTCCTCCCACATGTGCGGCGGCAACTGCCCACCCCAACTATCAAAAATCTGCACGCACTGCGCCCCCGAGTTAATTTGATGAATCACGTATTCCCCGATGCAATCCGCCACGTTCGACAGCAACTTCTTCAACAACGTCGGGTTACTAAACGCCATCGATTTAATCGTCTTATACGTGCTCGAAGACTGTCCTTCCACGATGTACGTGCACAACGTCCACGGCGCGCCGACAAACCCCAACAACGTCGCCGTGTCGCCGACTTCGCTGCGTAAAATTTTCAACGACTCCTCGATAAAAGGAACTTTGCTATAATCCATCGAGTGCATCATCTTCAAGTCCTCCTCCGATCGAATCGTTTTATCCAGCAAAGGCCCTTTGTAATCGTCGATTTCGAACGGAATCCCAATCGCCGGTAGCGGCGTTAAAATATCTGAAAACAAAATCACCCCATCCGGCTGGAACGCTCTCCACGGTTGTAAAGTAATGTCGACGATCAAATCCGTCGTCTCCGAGCGCTCGCGAAACGATGGCGTTTTCTCCGCCAAGTCGCGGTAGACTTTCATGTACCTCCCGGCTTGACGCATCATCCACGCGGGGGGGCGTTCGGTCTTCTCGCCTCGAGCTGCACGGACCAAAAGCGGGTCTTTCGGTTGTTCCGACGACGCTCGAACCACAACGCGAGAGGGAGAGGACGACGACGACGATGATTTTCGGAACGTCTTCGTCCTCTTATCTGCGATCGATTTTGACGACGACGATGATTTCAAAACAGAAGCCCACCCGGTTTTACTTCGGCTGGACAGGAAGACTTTTGACGTCGACGAAGAACACGACGGTGCGCTGGGAGTTGCGAACATACTCTCTCTCTCTCTCTCTCTCGTGTGCGTGTGTGTGTGTATAGTTTATCAGAGGGAAAAGAAAACTGAGGAAAACAAGGAGAGTGATTTTTTTGTTGAATTCGGCTTTTTATTGGGAACAGGCGGCGAGGAGAGAGAGACGTATGAGTCACCATATTTTTATCACGCGAACGCGAGATGATCACTTGTAAAAACTTCCAACGACGACTTTGGGTCTGTTCCGACAGCATTTATTAAAGCCAGAGACTAATAAAGAAGAATCTTTTTACGTGCAAGTATTCGCCGGACCGGTGACAGCGTCGGTGCAAGTAAATTTCGCTTGAAACGCAGTTGCGGAAGTAAACATGCCAGTTTGCGCCGTCGCCGCCGCGGATCCGGTCCACGAGGAAATGTCGTGGTTGAACGCAGAAGCGTACTTAAACATTTGTGTCATTTGTGTCACTTTCCCGGTGTCCCACTTCGAAATGTCGCCGTCGAATGTCTTTTTACCGCCAAAGCCTTGATAAGCACTTCCAGTCCATCCACGCATATCTTCCACCAAACTCGTATCCCAATTCGGCATCGTCCCGTACCAAACATCTTTCGATCGAGCCCAGTCTATACATTCTCCAGTCTCCGCAATCACTGGAGATTCCTCCCACATCAAACAATCCCCGACGAAAGCATGCCAGCTCGCGTCTGGAATTGGCGAGGGACCTACGCACGAACTCGCCGGACCGGTGACAGCGTCGGTGCACGTAAATTTCGCTTGAAACGCAGTCGCGTCGCGAAACATTTCAGTTTGCGCCGTCGTCGCCGCGGATCCGGTCCACGAGGAAATGTCTTGGTTGAACGCAGAAGCGGAATAAAACATATATTCCATATTAGTCACCTGCGCTGTGTTCCAACTCCCAATGTCTTGGTTGAACGCAGAAGCTTGATTAATCATAGCTCTCATAGAAGTCACTTGCGCCGTGTTCCAACTCCCAATGTCTTGGTTGAACGCATAAGCTTTATAAAACATATGATTCATATCAGTCACTTTCCCTGTATCCCACTTCGAAATATCAGCGTTGAATGTACTTTTACCGCCAAAGCCTTGAAAAACACTTCCAGTCATTCCACTCATATCCGTCACCAAACTCACGTCCCAATTCGGCATCGCGCCGTGCGCGCCGTATTTGTCCCACGAAGTGCACAAACCATCCATCGGCGCAATCGCTAAACACTCTGCGACGTACGCGTGCCAGTTTGCATCGAGAATCGGTTCCGGCAACGTGCACGTATTCGCCGGGCCGTCGTTCGCGTTCGCGCACGCGAATTTCGTTCGAAACGAAGTCGCCGCGTAAAACATGTCGGTTTGCGCCGTCGTGGACGCGACACCAGTCCACGCAGAAACGTCTTGGTCGAATGAAGAACACTCGTAAAACATCCGTTCCATGCTCGTCACTTGAGAGACGTCCCAGTTTGTAATGTCCTGGTTAAACGAGGCGACAGATTCAAACATTGCGTACATGTCCGTGACTTTGGACGTGTCCCAACTCCCGATAGGTTGGTTAAACGCCAAAGATTTATAAAACATGCTATCCATATTCGTCACGTGAGAAACGTCCCAATTTGAGATGCCGTCGCCAATAAACGATGCGGCGTCGTAAAACATAGATTCCATGGATTTCACGCGCGACGTGTCCCATTTCGAAAGATCGCCTCGGAAATCTGTTTGATTGTAGAACCCCATGTAACCTCTTTCCGAGGAGTATTTTTTACCCATATCCGTCACCAATCCGGTATCCCAATTCGGCATCGTCCCGTACGTCCCTACTTTATCCCAACTCATGCATTCGCCGTATTTCGGTTCAAGTTCTAAGCATTCCGAGACAAAAACGTGCCAACTCGCGTCCGGGAAGCACTTGGTACACGTGCACGAATTCGCCGGACCGGTGACGGCGTTGGTGCACGAAAATTTCGCTTGAAACGCAGTTGCGGAAGTAAACATGTCGCCTTGCGCTGTTGTCGCCGCGGATCCGGTCCACGAGGAAATGTCGTGGTTGAACGCAGAAGCTAACTTAAACATATAAAACATAGTAGTCACTTTTGCTGTGTTCCAATTCCCAATGTCTTGGTTGAACGCAGAAGCGCGCTCAAACGTAGATTTCATATCAGTCACTTGCGCTGTGTTCCAACCCCCAATGTCTTGGTTGAACGAAGAAGCGAGATAAAACATTCCATGCATAAAAGTCACTTGCGCTGTGTTCCAACTCCCAATGTCTTGGTTGAACGCAGAAGCGGAATTAAACATTCCATACATAGTAGTCACTTGCGCCGTGTTCCAACTCCCAATGTCTTGGTTGAACGCAGGAGCTCGAAGAAACATATAATACATAGAAGTCACTTTCCCTGTATCCCACTTCGAAATATCAGCGTTGAATGTACTTTTACCGCCAAAGCCTTTATGTGCACTTCCAGTCCATCCACTCATATCCGTCACCAAACTCACGTCCCAATTCGGCATCGCGCCGTAGTTATTACCAGACGCCCAGTCAGTGCACTCGCCGGTGACCGGAGCTTCGGCCAAACACTCGGCGACGAAAGTATGCCAACTGCCGTCGTCTGGGATTGGTACCGACGGTGGTGGACTCGGCGGTGGTGGACTCGGCGGTTTGAAGAACCACCCGTGCGTCGACTCGACGGCTGCCAAACGATTTTTAAGCTCCAAATTTTCCGCGAACAAAGTTGTTATCGTTTCCACAATATCTATCGTGGAGCCGTCTTCTTGCACCACCAACAATTTTTTGCGGCATGTGACGTCTCCGTAAAAATCAATACTTTTCGCACACATGTTTGTTTTCCATTCCCCTTCCGCCGCGCATATGGAAGAAGAAGCGTCATCTTCTTGCACAACTTCTTCTTGGAGGGGGGGGTCTTGCACAAATTCTTCTTGGAGGGGGGGGGGGGGAGGGGTCTTGGCTATTGCCTATCCCGAAACCGTGCGCGCCGAACGTCGCGAACAACAACAACAACGACACAAACGTTTTCTTCATCCTAAAGAAAAAATTGAGAGAAAAAGAGAGAAGTGAGTACAAGGGCAAAATTGAAATGCCACTTTGCCCTCTCGGCTTTTTGGAACTTTGCCGCGCGCTCTCGCGTTCCCCGCGCGAGACCAACGCGCGCTATTCGGGAACGCCGCCGTCGCGCGTCGATGCTAATAAAAAAGATCGACGCGGCCCCCAAAACAGCAAAGCGGCGCTTTTGTTATTCTTATTTTTAAACGCTCAACCAATTTATACCCGTGTAGAAGCTCGAGAGAAAAATTGTCCTTCGCGTTTAAATGAAGGCGAGAGAGATGAAAAGCGCGCACCTTTTTCGATCTCACAAAAGTCTCCGTCTTTCGCGTGCGAGTAGTCGAGCGTCTTATTACTATCGAAACGCGCCAAAGGTCGTTTCGTTTCCTTTTCCTTCGAGAGAGAGTGAAGAGAGATATAATAAATTATGCGGAAATGATTATTGCCCTAGAGAGAGAGTTCGAGAAAGGTCAACAAAATCAAACGGTAGGAAATCCTCAGATTCGTGCCAACCAGTTCGTTTTGTTTCAAAAAAAAAAGTTCATCATCAAGAAGAAACAAACAAAAAACGGAATGTGAAATGAAATGAAATACGTATTTTATTACTTAGAAGAATTACTTCTTCTCGACGTTGCCTAACAAAGACATGCCCGAGCGGTCTTCCACGTCTTCCCATCCAACGCCTCTCTCCGGGTTCGGTTTCGCCTGTTCGCCGGTCAAATCTTTACGACTGGTAATGACTCGCAAATCTTTATCCGAGATGACTCCGGATTGCGGCATGTCTTCGTCCGTACCGGTACTTCCACCGCCTTTGAGGAGTTGGACGAGCTCTTCCGTGGACATGGACTCGGTGGATTTTTGTTTGGTCGTGCCTTGCTTCAAGTTCGCGCCGGAAATGACCAATTTTTCGAGTTTCAACTTTGACGCCGCTCGGGAAAGCATTTTGCCTTCCACCGAGTTCGCCGTGGCTAAGCGGTAGACGTGCACCGGCTTCGTTTGACCAATTCTGTGAACGCGATCCATCGCTTGCATGTCCGCGTGCGGGTTCCAATCGGAATCGTAGATGATGACCGTATCCGCGGCGGTTAAGTTGATACCTAAACCGCCAGCGCGAGTGGACAACAAGAAAATATCCACGGTCGGGTCTTTGTTAAACGCGTCGATGGCGTCTCTTCTTTGCTCTTGTTTCACCGAACCGTCGATGCGACAGACGCGCTCGCCTCTTTGTTCAAAGAACGATTCTAACAAATCTAACATTCTCGTCATTTGCGAAAAGATTAACGTTTTGTGACCACTTTTACGCAAAGAGGTCAACAAGCGATCCAACAATTGCATTTTGCCGCACTGCGCGACCAACTCCTCCGCGGACGGGAACATGATGGAACCATCTAACCCGCCAGATATCAAATCCGGGTGATTGCAGTTCTTTCTTAATTGCATGAGCATGTTGTTTAAAGCGGTAGAACCAACCGGCACTCGATTTCCGCCTGCTTCTTTCTTCAACATATCCTCGATCGTCTTATCGACCATGGCGTCGTTGAACTTCTTTTGCGTCTCGGTCATGCTCGCGTATACAATAATTTCCTTCTTTCTCGGCAACGAAATCTCCACGTCGCCTTTTAACCGTCTCAACAAAAACGGTTTTAGAATCCCGTGTAATTTAGAGATGACTTTCGCGCGTCTTTGTTGCTCTCGTTCGGCAAACTCAACCTTATCGTCCAACTCTTCGCTGAAATCAAACCAACTCTTGAACTGGTCCAAGGACGAAAACACGTCCGGCAACAAAAAGTGCAGCAACGACCACAACTCCGGCAAGTTATTCTGCAACGGCGTTCCAGTTAACAACAACTTATTCGCGGCTGGAATAATCTTCAACTCTCGAATCAACTTGCAATCGAAATTCTTCAATCGATGTCCTTCGTCCACGATTAAATACTTGAACTGATACTTTTGCAAAAACTTGCGATCAAACATGGCGATTTCGAACGACGTCACAATCACCGGAAACGTCTCGTCCACGACCGATCTCACCGGCATGCGCGTGTTTCTAATGTTCGCCCTCTCTTGCTTACTCCCGTGGTACAAAACCGTCGGAAACGCCGGGCAAAACTTCTTAAACTCGTTGATCCAATTCGACAGCGTCGACAACGGCCCGACCACCAAAAACGGACCGCAAATCCCTTTGCTCCTCAAGTGACTCAAAAACCCGATCGTTTGAATGGTTTTCCCTAAACCCATCTGATCCGCTAAGATCCCGTTCAAACCGTTCGACCACAACGAAATCAACCACTTCACCCCTCTCAACTGGTACCCTCTCAAAACTGCGCTCGGATCCATCAGCGGCAACAACTCTCGCGTCTTTTCCGCGTCCGTCTTCTTCTCTTTCTTCGTACCCGCGCCGCCGGTGGACTTTCGCTTCTTGCTGTTATTATTCTTCGTCAAATCAACGTCGTCGTCGTCGTCGTCGTCGTCGTCTTCCTCTTGCCCTTCCTCCATCTGCTCTTTCAAAAACTCCGTATACATGTTCGTCTTATTCAACAACTCGTCCAAATGTTCAAACTTCTTATCGTCCAAAACCACCTGCTCGGGACTGGTAATCTCCTTCGTCTGATCTTGGTTCTTCTCCTTCTCTTCCTCTCTCTCTTTCATCAACTTCCGCTCTTCCTCGATGGCGCCTTCGCTGACGTCAATCAGAGATAAATCTTCTTGCACGTCTTCTTGGTCTTCCTCTCCGTTTCCTTCTCCTCCTCTCGTCTCCTCGTCGTCACCATCGTTCGATGATGCAAATCCTTTCTCCATCGTCGTCATTTTTTTCCTCGTCCCGTTTTCGTTCTCGCTCTTCTTCTTCTCCTCCTCCTTATTATTATTCGTCTCGACGACTCTGTCCTCCGGAGATGGCGATACTGCGATCGTCGTTTGGTCGTCTTGGTCTTCTTCTTCTTCTTCTTCTTTTACCTCCTCCGTTTTCTGCTTCTTCTTCTTCGATGATGATGATGATGCCATTTTTTGACTTTGTCGTGTGGTGGTTTGTGTGTGGTGTGACGTTTCGCTTGTTTTCCACAGAAAAAATTGTCGATTTTTTCTCTCGTGCTTGTGTTTTTTTGAATTTTTAACGGAGAAGAGAGTTTAAAAACAGAACAAAAATACTTTACACTTGCTATGATATCTCGTAAGAGTTGGGACTACAAAAAAACCTTCTCAAAACGTCTGCGCGTGGTTAAAAATCAAACTCTTTTCATTCACAGCCGCTCGTGAACGTGGGAGCACAGTTCTGACGAGGGGCATTTGTTGCAGCCCAACCTCTCTGAAAGACCGAAGAAAAATTTGCCTCTCCTTTTTTTTGAGGAGGAAGAGGTGGAAAAAATACACGCGCGAGATCAGAAAAAAAGAGCACTCTCTATATAGTGTATATCTGTCTTTGTGATGAAACAATACACTCCTACGAAAGAAAAACAAACGGAGTAAAACGAGAGAGAGTTTTGCGATTCGCGGCTCGTTTTGAGCGCGCAGATATACAGATGCGTTCGCGCGTACAAAATACCGTCGAGAAACGAAGTTCTCTCTCTTGTGCTTTTGGTTGTTTTTTTTTGTCCTTTGGGATGAGATTTTTTTTTTTTTGAATCTCCACAAACAAAAAGACGAACCAACTCCAAACAAAGAAAGAAGTTTGAATAAAACAAAAATGGCGTCTTGCGCGCAACACCAACTTCTCTCGTCCTCCGCGTCTTTCAGAGGCCGCGTCGGGAAGACCTCCTCTTCTGCCTCGTCCTCGTGCTCGACTTCTTTTTCTTCGCCTTCGTCGAGAGGAGAAAGAAGAAGAGGAAGAAGAGCGGCGATTTCCTATGCCGAATCATCATCATCATCGTCGAGCAAAAACACCGGAGGAGGCATCGGGTTGAAAACGAAATCGGACATCTCAAATATATTCGACGAGGCAAAAGTCGCGACGGAAACGACGTTTTGGGGGAAACTCTCCGCGGCGTACCGGATTTTTTTCCCCCCGTCCGAGGCGGACACGGCCCGGGCGGAAGCGAAGAAACGTTTACGGATGATCTTAGTCGCCGATCGATGCACGATGAGCGATCAAAGCATGGAAGAGATGAAACAGAAGATCATCGACGTGGTGGAGCAATACGTGGAGGTGGACGAGGACGTTCCGGTGGACGTGAAAGTGAAAGACGACGTGAAGTTTGGGACCGTGTACGGCATCACGGTGCCGGTGTCGAAAGTGAAAGCGGAGTTTGATGCGGAGAACGAAGCGTACATGATTGGCGCGCAGTTCGTCTACGACGACGAGACGTGGGAGGAGTTGAAACAAGAAACGGAGGAAGAGGAAGAGGAGGAAGATTGATCGATTGAATAATACGTGAAAAACCGTTCAAACCTTTTGTATTTTAACATAACGTAACATAAATTACCCTTGAAATTCTTGCTCTATCACCCCTCTCGGCGCTGTGTACTGCCGCATCTTCCCGATCAACCTCTCGGCGTCGTCGTCGCTCAAGACGATATTCCTCGCTTCTTCGCTGACGAAACCGCTCTCTCGCGCCTCGTCTAAAAACGTCAACAAACTGTCGAAATAGCCGTTCACGTTTAATACCCCTATTGGTTTCTTGTGGTACCCTAACTGTTGCCACGTGATGACTTCGAACAGTTCCTCCATGGTTCCGAATCCTCCCGGCAAAGCGACGAACCCGTCCGAATTCTCCGCCATCAGTCGTTTCCTTTCGTGCATATCTTTCGTTTGAATCTGCTCCCCGACGGTTTCCCCGGAGATCTCTCGCGCGCACAAACCGACTGGGATGATTCCTAGGACTCGATTTTGTCCTTCGTCGTAGGCGGCGTTCGCGATTGCGCCCATTAAGCCGATCGATCCGCCGCCGTACGTCAGTTGGATCTTTTCAGACGCGAGATATTCCCCGAGCGCTTTCGCCTCCTCGACGTAACGCGAATCGCGTCCAGAGGAGGAGCCGCAAAACACGCAGAGTTTTTTTAGAGTCGTCATTATTTTCAGAGTCGTTTCGTGAAAAGCACGACTAAAGTCCCCAGTTCCTTAATGTTCTCGTTGTTGGTCTCGTCTCGTCGTTTCCGTCGCGCGTCTTCTTTTGTGATGAAATTCGATTCCAAAAGTCGTTAGAAACGACGAGCGACGAGCGTGTACGAGCGAGGATGAGTGAGGAGGAGGAGAAGACGAAAGAACAACAAAAACTCAAACGTCTCGGCGTGGAAACGAACTCACATCCGACCTCGTGGCACGGCGCGTTCAGTTGCTCCGCGTGCGCGAGGAAAAGACTCCCGGCGTGCGAGTTCAGCCACGCGCAAGTGAAGAAGAAACGAGCGAACGAAAACGCCTCGCTCGTGTGCTTACGATGCAGCGAACGCGAGGAAGAAGAGACGATACAGACGACGACGATGGCAGGATTGAAGATCGACGAGGAGAATAAAGGGAGCGCGTTACACGAGTGTTCAAAGTGTAAAGAGCGAAAACCGGAAACGGAGTTCGCGCGTTCCCAGTTGAGAAATAAAGGTCCAGGGAAGCAAAAGTGCTCCAAGTGCGCGAGCGAGGCGGACGCGATTGCAAATCCGAAGGGAGAGGACGTGAAGAAGTTATTAGAGGAAGCGAGAGAGCAGTCGAGGAAAGCGGAGTTGACGAACGCGCCGGATAAGCTGAAAATATTCGCGAGAGAGGCGGCTTTGGAAGCGCAAGCGGTGACGGGTTTGAAGCCGAAAAAGATAGGCGGCGGGAGAGGAAGAGGAAGAGGCGGGAGAATTGGAGGAGGGAGAGGACGGTAGTCTTCGGTGTTCGTAGTTAACGCGCGAATAATAATAAGATTGCTGCGTGTTACGCTTGTATTCTTCGTCTAAACTTTTTCTATGTATGCGTAGTAGCTAAGCTAAATTTTTCTCTCGTCGTCGTGAAATTATCAGTCGTAATCAGAACGTGCTTTATATCATAACTCTCCGCTTCCGTATTGTCTTTGACCACCGCTGCCCGAATCGCTGCTTACACCTCCCGAAGAACGATGGTGACGATTGTCACCAGAACCAACGCCTTCGGCTTCGGTCGTGAAATCGCTCGTTTCGCTGAAATAGGTCGATTGCATGCCGCCGCGCTTTGGCGTGATATCCGGCAGTCGTAATGTCACGCCGCCGACGTTCTTGGTCTCCTTTTGCATCTTTGGTTGCTTGGAGTATTTACGGTAACTGTCGTCTTCCAAACCTTCGGCGGCACCATTATTTATCGCGCCTTCGTCCTTAAACGCGCGCTCGACTCTTGCTTTCGCGATTTCCTCTTTCTCGTGTAAGATTTTCGTCAACAAAGGTTCGGTGGTGCCGACGGTGATTGAATCGACGACGCCCATCTCGCGTTTGAGTTTGCGCAACAAGCGACGACGTCGTCGCTTTTCATCCGATAAGGATTCAAATGCGACGCCTTTTACTTTACCACTCATGCCGAGATGATGATCGCCGTTACCGCCAGATTCCATCGAATTACCGCCGCCTACGTTCGACGAACCGTCGCCAAAGTTACCAGATCCTTTTTCGTCAGCCCCGAATAAATCTTCGCGAATGACTTGTCGAATCAAATACTTTGCCGAGCAGTACATGGTTGCTAACGTCGGCAATACAATTACCGCGAACAACCAGAAGAAGTACACTTCGTTGTTGATGACCTCGTGCGGAGATTTCTTTGAGTACACGCGAACGTAATCGATGATGGCAAACTGATCGTCTTGCTCACAGTTTTTTAGCGCTTCCAAGACACCGTACGGAGATACTGACGTTCCAATCCCAACGAAGAACGGCCATCGAGGAATCATCGGAGCCGAATACGCGTTGACTTCGTGCGTGAAGACGTCGTCGATAAAGAACCGTAAAGACTCTTTATCCCATTCGACCGCAAAAACGTGGAACTCTCTCGCCCAATCCGCGTTGAACTTGATCTTCTCCTCTTCGCCTAATCTTGACGATGAAGTCGCAGATGCCGACGAGGATGCAGACGAATTCATCGCTAAATACTCGCTCTTTTCCACTTGATTCATCAACTCGAACGGTCGAGTGCGATCGACGACGTACCCGTCCACCCCGCACGTTGCTCCCGAAGGCATGAAGTGAAATCCAGACTCTACCGCGCCAATCTTCGCACCTGGACCGCCTCGGCCTTGTCCAAACGCCTGCGCGACGCGAATATCGCCACCTCTCGGCCAACACGCGTCCTTCGGTACCGTTTTATCTGGATCTGGAAGTAATTCAATTCTCGGAAACACTCCGGCGCACGTGTCTTTATCGTTCGGGTCGTACGACAATCCCGGAAGTCTCGCTCTCACCTCGTATCGACCATAGACCTGACTAAACGCTTTAGACGAATCAATATAACACGACTCAAACGGAAACTCAGATTCAGAGAACTTTTGCGCTCCGGGAATGTCCAAGAAGACCCCGTTATCGTCGTTATCGTCGTCAAAGTTTTTCGGTTTGTCGTACTTTCCAACCGTTTTCCTCGAGGCGATGACCAAAGCTCCATCGACAACTTTGCAGTTTCTCTCGTGAAACCACGTCTCCTTGTCGACGGTTTCTTCCTCTTGCTCGCCTAGAAATGATCCTTTTCCACTCGTCGACGCCGCTGCTCGAGACTTTTGGCCATTTCGTCTTCTCTCGCCCCCGCTAATAATATCACTACTCTCGCCGCTTCTACTACTATCGCTACTCCCACCCCCTCCACTATTACTACCGTGATGACTCTTAGATGCTCCTAATTGCGACATCGCGTTGAATTCGTTTGCACTGTTCTCTACGCCTGGCTTTCCAACGACACCACCAACACCTCTTCGGCTCGTCGGCGCGCCGTTCCTCGGCGTCCACTTCTCCAAATCTAAATAATCCAAATCAAACTCATCGCTAAACGTCAGCTCCCACCCATCTCTGGTCTTTTGGTTCTTCTCCACGTTCCTGGTCGCCCCAAACACGTGCTCGGGAAACCTAGACTTCCTCTCGATCTCCGTCTCCTCTCTTTTCCCGATCAAAGTCTCCATCAACCCGGGCACGCCGAGCCTTTGCTCTTCTTCCACCAAGGAAGATATCGGAAGGCTGCCGCTTTCCGCGCTCTTCTTCGTCAAATAACTCGAAATGACCGCGTCCACGTCTTTCTCTTTCGTGGCCATCTTCATCGCGTTGCCGATGAAGTTAAATTTTTGCGCCTCTCGTCGCTCCGACGCTTCGCTTCGTTGCCCTCTTGAAGAGGTGGAGGACACAGAGGATTGCACCAAACTGCTCTCCGTCGGTTCCTCCCATATCGGCACGTTCTTCGCGTCGATAAACCGCGTCTTTAGCTGTTCGTATTCGTTCTCGTCGTTCGTTTCTTTTCTTTTGATAGTAACACCACCGCCGGTGGTCGCGACGCCGCGATGATTGCCTTCGCCCATTTGATTCATTTTAGCCGCGGGACGACTTTCTTTCCCCGTGGTCGTCGTCGTCGTGATTTTCTTTTCTTTTCGACGACGATCGCGAGATGCCGTCGCTGCTCCTGCTTTTTCAGTCTCCTCACCTGCGACGAGAGCGATCGCGATCGCGAGACAGAGGAGCAAGAGGAAGAGGAACGTTTTATGCGGGCGCGCGCGGGTGCTTCTTCCGCGCGTCGTTCTCGTCCGCATTTCCCCCAACAATAACATCATCACCGGTCTCTCTCTCTCTCTCTCTCTGGGGAGCGCGTTTCTCTCTTTTTACGTCTATATTACGATAAACGACTACTCATGTTCATATCATCTGATAGTATTGCGCGGGGTGTGTGTATCTGCCGCTCGTGTCGCCCGTCCTACGGAAGAACTCTCGCGCGCTTTGCTGAATTTTTGAGGGAAAAAGAAGGAAAAAAGGAACCAAAAAAAGAGTTCAAAAGTACTGCTACTACTGCTATTATTACTACAACTGCGGCTCCTACTACTGCTCATACTGCTAGAGTTCTCCGTCTTTGTCTTTGTGTTTGACTTTTTCATCATCGAACTCGTCAAAGTCTTCAAATTCGGGCAAACCTCGCTTGATCCTTTCTTGCCTCTTTAACATCTCCTCTCTATCTTTGTCCAGTTGTTTTTTACCGCCCAACGGAGGCACCATGACCACGTCCGGGTGTAAGTGCACTAATCCTAAACTCTCCAACCGCTCGAGATTCATCTCGAAGGATCGGAGCGTGTTCTCCACGTCGTCGTGGGGTTTTTCGAAACCGTCGTGGTCGTTTTGGCTACACGCGCCGGCTAAGTAGCCGTTGACGAACATCGCCTCGGTGGAGTTAAACACCCACGAGTCGTTCTTAAAGTGCTCGTCCGTATTCCATTTCGCTTGGGTGGTTTGTAACTCTACTCTGTTCATCAGCTGGGATTTTTGCTTTTCTCGTTCCACCGGGCGAAAGTTAAACGCGCCGTCGTCTTTACGTAAATTCTGGACGATTTTCGTCGCCACGCGTTCGCCTCTCGGTCCAATCCTCTTCTCGTGTTTCTCTTTTACGATTTCCGTCGCCGCTTTCAGCTGCTCTTGCGTGTGCGGATATATCGCGTGCGCGTACATCTTCGAGTCGCCTTGACCTCTTCTCACCACCCACGGTTCCGGTTCCAACATCTGAAAGTGCATGTCGAGCAACGTTTTGTACGTCCGCATCCCGCCTTCGTAGTACACGCGAACGGTTTCCACGTCGTCTCCGCTCACGCGATGGCCTTGCATCAACACGCGCTCTTTCTCGCCAACTTTAAATCTTTGCCGCCAATCCGCGTTGAGAGAACTGTATCCGACGTTCGTCGCGAATACGTCTCGCAAACACCCGTACCGCGCTTCCGCTTTCGCAAAATCTCCGCTGGAAAACGTGGCGAATTCGAGCTCCTCCATGTTGTCTTTCGCTTGGAACGCTTTGAAATCATCCGGTCGTTTCGTCGCCGCGTTGCCCCGCCACGATGATGATTTTGATGACGATCTCTTTCCTCCTATTCCTCTCGAGGAAGGCACGGAACTTCCATCATCGCTTTGCTTCAGCGCGAAACAAATCGTCGTCCTCGTCGGCGCGGCAATACACAAGAGGAAGAAGATTTGGAGAAAACCAATCGAAATCCTCATCTTTTTCTCTTCTTCTTGTGCCTTTGTTTTTGCGTCCTCCTCGCGCCTTCTTTTGTGATATTATGACGTGAAAAGTTGTCGTTGTTCTTCTGCGTTACAGGCGGCTCGTTGCGTTGCAGCGTTCTTGTTTTTGACGCCTTTCCTCTCTCTTTCCGCCGTCGGGAAAAGGCGTTTACTACCATACGTTGTCTCGTTCGTGTGCTCTTGATTCGCTTCAATTTAGGGTTACTATAAACCCTAAATGAGAAACCAAGCACAACGCCGTCCTCGTTTTGTGGGTGAAATGTCCTCACAGTCAAAAGAAATTCGCGGCGTCACTGCTTAAGAAGGCGAGTTTATCACACACACACACACACACTTTGCGTTATTAAATACGAGTCAGTCTTTTTAAAATGTCGAAACTTTCGTCGAAGAAAACGCAAGAAGGCATCAACAACCGTTTACAAGTTGTCATGCGATCCGGGAAGTACACGGTACGAACGAGCGATTGGTTTCGATGCGATCTCTCTCTCTCTCTCTCTTCTAGGGTCCAAAACCAAAAGATTTGAGATTTTGTGTGGCGGCCCTTCTTCTCGAGGTGTACTACTCTCTTCGGACGATGCTCGAGTTCTTTCTCGCGGGCTCTCTCTCTCTCTCTCTCGCTTTTTCGTTCTTCTTTCGCAAAGCGAAGCGTTCTCATCGTTTGTGTTCTTCTTCTTCTTCTTCTCTCTTAAACAAAAACAGCTCGGGTACAAAACGGTCCTCAAAACCCTTCGCTCCGGGAAAGCGAAACTCATTCTCATCGCGAACAACGTTCCGCCGTTGCGAAAATCCGAGATTGAATACTACGCCATGTTGGCGAAAACCGGCGTGCACCATTACACCGGGAACAACGTGGACTTGGGGACGGCGTGCGGTAGGTTTTACAGAGTGTCGTGCTTGAGCATCTTGGACGCGGGGGACTCGGATATCATCGAAAAGACGGTTGGGGAGTCTGCTTAAGAAGAGTATAAGACGTTGTTGTTTAATTCGAACGAAATTGTTGGTTCATTATAAAAGTATATATAAATTGATGTATGCGCTTTTGTTGGTGGTGTGAGTAGAAGCGGCGAGCGGCGGTTTGGTCTCTCTTTCTCTCCTTCTTCCTCCTCCTCCTCCTCTCGACTAGCGATGACGAAATCTTTTGTTTTTTCTCTTTTACAAAGAGAATGGTCTTCTTTCCAATGAATGTTTGTATCATACTGAAATCAAAAGCCTTACATTACTGAGCTGGAAATGTTTGTCGAAACGAAGAGAGAGAGAGAGAAAGAGAGAGAGAGAAAAAGAGTTCAAAATCGTTTGGTTCGTTTGCTACGCGTGTCCCTTCTTCAAGTCTATTGTTTTTACAACATTTTTTCATGAATATCTCTCGATAAACTCGCTCATCAACGGGTTCACCAGCGCTGGATTTTCGTCCATCGGGCAATGCCCGGCACCTTTCAAAACGGTAAACCCAGCGTTCGCGTATTTTTCGTACAACTTCCTCCCGTCTTCCATCTTCTCCCACGGATCTTTCTCCCCCCACAACATCAACGTCGGCGTCGCGTTCTCCCCTTGGCTCACTTGCGGCAACAAATCTTCCGGCAACGGCCCACCGGAATAGGAAATAAAATCCAAAAATACTTTACTCGCACCTTCCGTCATGCCTGGTTTCAAAATTACGTCCACCAATTCATCCGTGACCGCTCCCGAATCGTGATACGCCTCCTTCAAAATGTTCGACACCGTCTCTTTCCTCGCGACGTTGGCGAAAAACTTCGGCCCAATCGGCGACGTTCTCAAAAACGTCTGAAACGCCTCGATTATCGGTTTCGCAAACGCCGGTTGTTTCGTCACGTGCAACCCTCTCATGCTGATGTTAATCAAACACAATCCCAAAATATTCTCCCGTTTATCCAACGCCGCTTGTAATCCGGCCACGCCGCCGACTGAGTTACACATCAAAAACGCTCTCTTATCCTCTCCTTCCATCTCCGTCTCGATGAATTCGTTAATCTGTCTCGCCCACGTGTAAAAATTATAAATATCGTTCTTCTCTCTCCCCGGCGCGGTCGGATCCGGTTTATCGCTGTACCCGTACCCGAGTAAATCCAACGCGTACACGTTGTATTTCTTCTCGTTGGCAAAATAACTCGTGTTGTTTCTCCACTGATCCGCGTTCCCGCCGAAACCGTGAATTAATATAACGTTTGGTTTCTCATCATCGTGTTTTGACGTTCCTTTCACGTACCGTATCGCGTGTCCTTCGAACGTGTGGTACTTTTCCTGTAAGTTTCGCGACGTGGACAGGGACGACACTTCCCCGTCTTCGTGGTAAAACTTTGGATATTTTTCTCTCATCATCGTCGTCATCATCGATGTCTGTCGTTTCGTCGTCACTTCTTCTTCTTCTTCTTCTGCCGACGACGATTTTGCTCGAAAAACACGACGCAAAGATCCTCTTCTTTGTCCTCTTTCGACGAGTTTTTTCGACGTCGGAGTGCAACGCGTCGCAGAAAACAAAGAGCTTTGCATCATGATTTAATCTTTTCGTCGGAGGAGGAAAAGTGACGACGAAACGACAGACATTTTCCTTCGTTTCCTCACACTAATAATAGAGATACACAAAACATGGGCAAACAACAACGCCGACAACACGCGAGAGAAAACGAAGAGGGAGAAAAAAGCATCTTCGCAAACTCTTCGGCTTTGGCAAAAGGACCACCCAGGTATTCGAGTGTTGTCTTCGTACTCTTACGAGTAGTACACGCGTCACGTTTCGAGCGGAGAGAAAATCTGTAACCGACTCCTTTCGACGTTTCAATCTGACGTTCTCTCTCTCTCTCTCTTTCTCTTACGCAATGATGTATTCTTTCGAGCAGTTTTGGATTCGGCAGGTACTCGGGAACGGCTTCGATCGTGAACGAACGCAAAACGTCGTCGATTTCATCCCCATTAGGTGGTGGTTTTAATACAAACGGAAATGTGGGAATGGACGTCTCGATGATGATGAAATTGGACCACCAACAGTCGTCTTTGTCCTCGTTCGCGGGAGGCGCTTCCGTCTTTGGAGAGCGTCTGATGAGAGCGATAGGTTTAGCGGCGAAACCGAACCAACAATCGAAAAAGAAAGGGTTAGAGCAAATGGTAGAGGTTTTATCGGAGGAGGAGAAAGAGATGGGTGTTGGGAGGAGTAGTAGCGGGAACGACGAGGACGACGACGCGAAGAAGAAGAAGAAGAAGAACGAAGAGATTGAAGTCATCGTGTCCGACGCGTTGCCGATGTGGACGCGGGTCCACTCGAAGTGTTTGAGAAACGAAAAGAGCGGAGGGACGACGACGGATGAGGCGAGGCTACTGTCAGTGAAGGTGCATAACTTGATGTGCGAGAGAAGCGGGAAGAGGTTGGCCAAGTGCATCGGGACGACGTCGGCGATACCGTTGATACTTTTGGCGAGGTGCGATGGCGATAAGAACGTCGCGAAAGAAGCCGAGACCGGGTTTCGGAGGATATTTACGACGAAAACGAGGCGGGCGAAGGCTTTGCGGTTCGTTGCGGTGGATTTTTTCGAATTGGTGCAAGAGTCGGTGCACAGAGCGATGACTGAGTTTGGAGGAGGAAGTATGAAAGGAGGTGGCGGTAGTAATAGTGGGAAGGAGAGAGACGTCATCGAGCGGGACGCGTGCGCGAGCGTGAGAGCGATTGGTCAGTACGTCGTCGACGTGTTTGGTTTTGAGGAATTTCGTGAAGGCGAGGTCATGCCAACGACGGCGACGTCAAGTCTAGAAGGAGAAGATGGCGAGAAGAAAACCATAACGACGGTTAAAGAGGCGCTGGAAAGCGCGTTAGAAAGTTTAGAGTACTTGCGTAAAGTGATGATGTTAGAATCGTCGACGAGTTTACGAGGCGCCAGTTTGGATTGCCTGAGAAAGCTCTTCTTGGACAAGTGCGAAACGGAAAACGAAGATAATAGTACTGCTGTGATTACGTTCGCCACGTTTTGCGACGAGCGAACGGCTAAACAAGTGCTCGAAAACGTCTTCAGCCGAATAGAAAAAGAAGACGATTCGTTGTGTTTAACCAGAGCGTGGGAGTTGGCCGCGGGACTATCCCACGCACAATGGTGCGCAAAAAATCTCTCGGTGTGGGATTTGCTACCAGAGCTGAGTCGAACGGTTATCGATGGAGCCATCGTGAGAGGGTTTGCAAATGCTTTTGAAGGTGCGGCGGCTGGGTGCGCGCCGTGCGTGTTGCCGCTCTTCGCGTCTCTTTCGTTTCCGCAATCGACTGGCGGCGAAGGAGAAGATGAAGAATGTCTTAAAAACACGATAAATATCGTCAACGCCGCACTGCGAGGTGCGGAAGATTGCGAACAGTTTCAATCTAAAAACGCAGAGGCAGATGCTATCGCAAAAGCTTCCATGGAGTGCTCTTTGTTCGCGTTGTTGAGATGGTTACGCGCGGATGAGAAAAAAGAAACACTTCTAAAGACACTCCTCGTCGAGAAATGGATACCGCGTGCCCTCGAAGCTCGAAATGGCACCGATAGCATTACGTCGAGATGGGTAGACGTTGCTGCAAAAACTTTAGCCTCTCTCGCCTCCAAACCGACGGCGTTTCCGCAAGGCGTAGTCATGAAAGCGTTGGAAAGTCTCGGCGAATTTTTGGTCGTTTCCTACGACGAGAATCCGTCGCGAGGTACGAGTATATGCGAGCAATTCAAAGCAATCGTTCTCGAACTTTCGAATAAAGGAGCGCTCGTTCCTAAAGAAGTTCACGAGAAAATGCTCGAACTTAAGATGAGCTTTGCGAACGCGATACAAGGACACGAAGAGAAACATGGAGGTACAGACGATACATTTTTGGCGCTCGCGATTGAGACGCTCAGTCCAGATTCGTTCGGCGGTGCCGACGAAGTTGCCAGTTTTATCGGTCGCGTGACCATAAATAGAAAACAAAAGCGCGAAGATACTATTGCACGAGGAGATGGTGCTACCGCTGTAGTGGATACCACGTCGTCGATTGAATCGCTCTTCGCAGCATTGAAATTTGCGAGCGCGGAGACGTGGTCGAAACATTGCGAACATATTTTGAAGACGCAAAAGCTCGAAGTCGCGCTTCCTCACATACTCGCCTTGCTCAAAAGATTCGTCGCAGATAACAAAAAGCAAGATTTAAAATGCGCCGTCATCGATGATGCTTTTGTAAGAGCGTGTGAGAATATTGTCGTTGAGAGTGAAAACGGAGGGTCGACGACGCCGTCGAGCCAAGCGTTTAAAGCAGAAGTGGACTTTGTGAAAGCGTTTGCAAGTAACACCGCGCTCGTTCGCGTTGCTCTGAGTGTCGATGCGTATAAGAAAGGGCTGAACTCGCTGTCGCTGGCTGTTGAGAAAACATCATCTCAGTCTATACCGCGAAATATTTTGTGCGACTTTTCGTGGCCGCCGCCACCAGAGATTGCGAAAGAAGAAGCGCTTCTCAACTTTTGGGCCGAAAAAGTTGTCGCAGTAACGTTTATGAATAGGTGTAAAGACATCATCGCAAACAACGAAGACGTGTTCGACAACTATGTAGCTTTAGAAGAAGCAGACAGTGACGTCGATGAAGATGACGAAGACGAAGATGGAGACGAAGAAGACGGTGTCGCGCGTGACTTTTCGAGATTGTGCGAACTCGCTCGCGGTGATTCGTCCTGGTATGCCTTCCTCCGCTCTTCGCACAGCGACGTAAGGAGAGCGAACAGTACTGTTGAGTCTTGCGCTGCTTTGAAAAACCCGCTAACAGCGTACATCGCGGAGGCAATCGCAAGAGACGACGACGTCACGTCCTTAAGTATTCAAACAAAGTTTGCGCACGCGGTGTTATGCGGATGTTTTGAAGTTACGAACGATGTTTTTGCAAACACGTTTTTGGAAATGTCAGAGAAAATGAGCGATTCTGCAGAGCTTGCGCACGCTATTGCGTCTGCGCTGGGCAGCTGGCACGAACTTGTCGATGCCTACGTGAAGAAGTACGCCGGTAGTAGCGACGGTTTAGTCGCGAGCGCGCATACAGTCATCGCGACGATGTCGGAGTTGGCGCCAAAGCATGGTGGACTTCTTTCGGCCGTCGTGAAGCGTGAGAATTTGCGCGATGCCGTACTCGACGCACTCGTTGCAACTCAGAACGACCAACTCGCGTGGGAACTCGTGTCTTTGCCGACGAAATCTCCGGCTGACTTCATGCTTGGCAAGAAAATTCTCATTTCTTACGGGTTCATTTGGAAGAACGACGAGACTGTGTGTGAGTATCCTCACGATGATTCAGTGCTAAAATACGCTCTTTCGTTCGACTCGTGCTCGAAAAAGACGAGAATACTCGTACACGTTGTTCCAAAACTTTTGCACAGAGGAGAATGGATGGATGCCTTTCTTCGATGCCTCGTCGAAAGAATCGAGAGGTACTACAAAGATCGTTCAGTGAACATTACGAGCCAACCGTTTCTTCCAGCGTCGCGATTGTTTGCGTATTTTGTTTCCGATTCGTATATTTCGAACGCGATGCAGAAACACAGCGAATTCAACGTCCGAAATGCGGACGGAACCGGAGCGCGAGCGGACGAAATCGGAGCGTTTGCTCTCGCCGTGTGGATCGCCATCGAAACGCGCGCACAAAGCGACAAAGCGACAGCAGCTCGACTTAAAACGCTCGGCGGAGGTTCAAATGAAGAGGATGAGTTTCACGACGCATCTACCGACGATGACCTCGCCATTGAGAATGAAATCGATTCCGCGAGGATTCATCTCGCGATACTCTCGAGCGCGAAAACATCTTCGGAGCTGGACGAAAAGACCTGGGTGAGTGTTTTTGAATCCATGATTGGTTGGATTGACTCGTTTGCGCGAATCAGTCGGATATATCTCGGGAAAATATCGCACGTCGTCGAAGACGAAGTGAAATTGGAAGTTCACGGTGGTCGCGTCGTCGACCGAAAGTTTCATCTTTTTGAACTCGCGACGTCTTGCCTAGCTTCAATCGAGAGATTCCCAATCGCAGTCGCAACGCCTCGTATTTCAGATGACGAGGATGTGGAAGAATACGGTTTGTATTACAATACAGACATGGACGAAATGAATCCTATGGAGGATATTTCCACGGATGTGGATCTTGCCACCTTAAAAAGTGGCGGCGACGTGGTCGCTTTTGCGAGTAAATCCGGAGAATTTGGCCAAACTTTGGCCAAATCGCTCGCGCGAGCAAAATGGCCAAGGATTCGTCGAGTACTGCTCGCGACAGCTTTAGAACCCTTGATAAATTTCAGTGCCGCGCTTTTCGAGCACATTCATTCGGAAGAGAGCGAAGACCGCGCAGAAATCATGGAACCGATTTTGAGAGAAGTTTCGGCGGCGCTCGCGTCCATCTTGGGCGACGGTACGGAGGCTATTTTTGCAAGCTCGATGTGTTGCTCGTTGGCGATGCGTCGTTTTGAATATTTTGCAGGAACGATGCTTCCTGAAAGTGAAGTCTCGTCGTCGTCGTTGAATGCAATGTACGCGTTGTTGGATGACAACATTCGTTTTACTCCAAGAGAGGCGGCGTACGTCGCGTTCGCCGTGCTCTCCTCGGACGATGTCGTTCGCGCCGCCTGTTTTGGCATTGATTGTTCATTCAACGATGTAAACAAAATCGACGCAATAGTTGAGAAACTTTACAGAGATGCAAAGTTACAAAAAGCCGCCGCGAGTGATAACGACGACGACGACTACGGCGAGAAGGAGGAACCCGAAATGGACTCGGAATTGGAGGAAATGGCGGAACAACAGTTCCTCACAAAATATGGTCTGCGTGAAAATCTCGTCGCAATACTCAAAAAAGAGGGGCGCAAATCACGTGCCAATGATTACGACGATGACGACGAAGAAAAAATGGTCAAATCTCAAGTCTCAGGTGTTACGAACGTAGATTACGCGTGGTCTCTCGTTTTCCGAGCGTTATCGTCGAGTCGCGTAGAAGTACCGAGACGCGCAAAATTGCGTTTAATTCAATACATCGCGAAGATAAACTCGAAAAGTTCCATCGTATCCAACGCGTTCAACGGCGTTTTAAACTCTGCACCGTTTTACGAGCTTGCATCGCTCTTGACAGAAGATGAAAACGTCGACGAAGGCGAATCATCGGAGCTAGCCATAACTGTGTGCGATTACGGGAGTCACGCCGAAACTGTTCGAGCGTTTGCGCCGCTGCGACATCGTTACGGTGCGCTTT
The DNA here is from genome assembly GCF_002220235.1 of Bathycoccus prasinos. Classification (NCBI taxonomy): domain Eukaryota; kingdom Viridiplantae; phylum Chlorophyta; class Mamiellophyceae; order Mamiellales; family Bathycoccaceae; genus Bathycoccus; species Bathycoccus prasinos. The sequence continues at coordinate 360,371 of NC_024003.1, forward strand.
CAAAAGCAAGCATAACGGATAATATTCCTCCCAGAGTATTCCTCGCACTCGTTGGATCTTTCATCGAACACTTTCCTTCCATCTCGCGTTCAGCCTATCGCGAACTCGACGGGAAGAAGGCAAAGAAAGATTTCGTAAACGACCTCGATTTCATCTGCGAAAACATTTTCCGCAAAGCATTTCTCGATCGTGAAATTGCCGACACCGAAAGGTTTCAAAACTTGCGAAGCTCGTTTGCCTCGGAGAATGTATCGGATGCGCTATCTGTGAGATATTCCGAAAAAATGTCCGCAATCGTAGCTCGATACGACATCGACGAGAGTTTCATGGAAATTTCAATCGATATCCCGGCGACGTTCCCGTTGAAACCGGCGGAACCTCGCGAGAGCAAACGCGTTGGCGTGAGTGAACGTCGAAGCCGCTTTTGGCTTTTGAGTTTAAAAACTATGTTGAGCTCTGGGAGTGGCTTGCTGAACGACGCCGAAGAAGAGAATTACGAAATCGAGGACGATTCTTCTACGACGGCGACATCGACGACGCGCGGTTCTATTTTGATTGCCATCTTGAAATGGTCCAAGTTTGTGGATAAGTTCTTTGAAGGTGCGGAACCGTGCCCGATCTGTTACCAAGTTCTTGCAAAAAGTAACGGTCGTAAACCAGAAGCGACGTGCAGACAGTGTTCGAATAGTTATCACGGCGATTGTTTGATGAAGTGGTTCACGACTTCCTCCAAGTCAACGTGTCCCATGTGTCAATGCTCGTGGGGGTCAACCCATTAGATATATTTCTTTTTAGCGATAGTTGAATAATAGAAAGCATGCAATAAATTTAGTTATAGTTTAGTAACGTGTCATATTAAATCGTATGCTATCCCTTCTCTCTCTCCCTCTTTCTTTTTTCTCGTCAGTAGAACATTTTACTTTAGAAGGTCAAATCGTCTGGGTTTTCGATGACTTCCTTCAAAGTCTTCAAGAACCCAGCCGCGACGTCCCCATTGATGTGTCTGTGATCCGCGGTGACGTTCACAGTCATCATCGTCTTCACCCCAATCATACCATCGATCGGAACAACAGTCTTAATACCCGCACCGATCGCGATGATCGCACCTTGCCCCGGCGGCAAGATGGCGTCAAACGCGGAAACGCCAAACATACCCATGTTACTGATGGTAAAGTTACCGCCGGCGTAATCCGCCGGCCCCAACTTCCCAGACTTGGCCTTGCCAACCAACTCCTTCCACTGGCGCCCAACTTCGTACACGTCCGTGTTGGCAACATTTCGCAACACCGGCGTGATCAAACCACCGTCTAAAGCAACCGCGCAGGCAATGTTGACCTCGTCGTTGTACACGATGGATTGGGACTCATCGTGGTAAGAAGCAAACATAATCGGGTGCTTCGCTAACGCGTTACCCATGGCTTTGGACAACAGCGCCGTCATCGTCACGCCTTTTGGTTTCAATTTTTGGTAGAGCTGGTCTAATTTATCCGTGCAGATTGGCATGGCCACGCGAGACACCGGAACCGATAACGACGGGAGCATGTTCTTCGCCACGGCTTTTTGCATCGGCGGTAACGGGGTCGCAGTACCCGCCGGGGCCGGTAACGGCGCCGGTGCCGGCTTGGCAGACGGCGCCGCAGCAGCTGGAGCCGCTGCCGCCGCGGCAGCAGGCTTCGCCGCCGGCGCGATGCCAGCCGCCTTCTCGACGTCCTCGCCGGTGATTCTACCGTTCAATCCAGTACCCTTGATTGTTTCGAGCTTAATTTTCGACTTCTTCGCGAGCTTCTTCGCGTATGGCGTGGCAACGATTCGTCCAGTGTTCACAACTGGTGCCGGTGCTGGTGCCGCCGCAGCCGGCGCCGGTGCCGCAGCTGCCGGTGCCGCCGCTGCCGGAGCAGGGGCGGGAGCAGGCGCCGCTTCCGCCGGCGCAGCGGCCGGCGCCGGCGCCGCGCCGCCAGACGCCGCCGCCGCCTTCGCCTGCGCCTCCGGAATCTCCGCCTCTGTTTCCGCCACGTACGCAATTGGAGCCCCTACCGTCGCCATCTCCCCATCTTCCACGCAAATGTGCGCCAAAAACCCATCGTAAAACGATTCCACGTCCATATCCGCTTTATCTGATTCCACCACCACCACGGCTTCGCCTTTGGAAATCGCATCCCCTTCCTCTTTCACCCACGAGACGATCTTCCCTTCCGTCATCGTCGACGAGAGCGCGGGCATGAAAATCTCCTTCACTTCCGCTCGCACCACCACCGAAGAGGTGTTCGTCTTTCTGCTTTGTTTTTGATTCGTTCGCTTTTGCGTCAGCTTTTGCGTCGATCCCTTCAAAAAAGCTGACCCAACATTCTTCGCGGTTAATAAAGATGCCATCAGTATTATTAGTATTATATGTTATCGTTTTAAATACACAAACACACTTTTATCAACTGCTCAAAAACAAACAAAAATAAAACTTCTTCTCCTTGTTCTTCTTCCGCGTTTTTTGTGATGAAACAAAGTCGTCGTTTCAATGCTCTCGGCCGCCGCGTTTTGTGAAGATGAATTTCCATTCTCGAGGCCTCGAGAAGAGTTTATCCAAAAGCGTTAGGCTTGTTTAGGGTCTTATGTTACCCTAAATTTGCGTTGACGAGTTTTGCTCGAATGTCTTTCTCTCCTCACTTCTGTCACTTCACCGCGAATAGACACTCTCACAGAAAGAGTAATTCCGAGTCGCAGTCGTTCAAAGAGGTACGATTATACTCGCGATTATATACGTGTGAACGCGTATTTATTCTTTATCGGGATATCTCGCGTTCGCGCGCATACTTTTGCGTCCGATTTCCGAAATCATCATCCTCTTTTTTAGCACAACGCGCTTCGTTCTCGTCCTTTTATTAGGGCCTGAAGATTACGAATTTGTGTGCGTTTGCTGACGTTTTTCTTCTCTCTTCTTCTTCTCCCCTTCGTCAAACTACCATCATTTAATCGAGAACAGATTTATTAAACAATGTCAGCAGCAGTTGAAGGAAAACCAGCGGCGGCGAAAGCCGGCGATGCCGAAGCGCAACGCATCCACCGCATCCGCATCACCCTGTCCTCCAGAAACGTGAAAAACTTGGAAAAAGTGTGCTCGGATTTGATTCGAGGCGCCAAGGAGAAGCGATTAAAGGTCAAAGGCCCGGTTCGCATGCCGACGAAGAAGTTGCAAGTGACGGTTCGCAAAGCCCCGTGCGGGGAAGGTACGAACACGTGGGATAAGTTCACCATGAGAATCCACAAGCGGTTGATCGATTTGCACTCGCCGGCGGATTTGGTGAAGCAAATCACGAGCATCTCCATCGAACCGGGAGTCGAGGTTGAGGTGACCATCGTGGACAACTAAGCGTTGCCGAAAACGTGTTTCATAGCTGCTCAAATACATATAGAAGAGGAATTCGTTCGTCGTTAGTTTCTTATTTAGAGAGAGCGTCTTTTGTCAGTGCGAGAAAATAACCACACAAATTTTGTTTTGGTTCACTTACAACAAAGCACCAGCAACACACACACACACACACACACACACACACACACACACACACACAGACAGAGAGAGAAAACGAGAGAGAGAAAACGTGAGAGCACGGGGTGCATCATCGCAGTCATCTCCTGATGTCATTCTCGTTTTGCGTGAGCTGTCGTTTTCCTTTCGCTCAGTCTCGAACACCCAACCCACAAACGACTTTTCGTTCCCACCGAGACGTAAAAGTCCGCTCGAATACTAATCATCGACTGCTGGAACGAGACGTCTTGTGGTCAGGAGGAGGTTCTGGCGCGATAAAAGCCATCGACGAGAGCATCATGTTAAGATTCCAGAGCGATTGGAGCGCAACAGACGCCTCTAGCGCGGTTTCTTTTTTAAGCAACAGATGGAGAGTTGCTTTAGAGATATTTAGGTACGAACGCGCGAGAGTAGGATTAGACGAGGACCGATGGTTTCTAGGATGGCACGAAAAGAAAAGCTACGTGGGCAAAACGTATTTAAACGAAGAAGACGAGATGGGTCCAGCGAGAGGTGAGATTTACGTATCTAAATACGCGCTATTAGACGACGATTTTTCAACCTTCATCGGCGTTTTAAGGCACGAGTTGGCGCACGCCATGTGCGGGCCGTTAGAAGATCACGGCTGGAAGTGGCAGAAAGCGTGCAAAGCGATCGAGTGCGACGAAGAGTGGGTGTGCGAGGCGAATAGAAAGTTTTACGTTCGACCGAAAACGAGTTTGATGTGGACGAAAAGAGACGGACAATTGTTTCTGGAAGGCGGGAAGGACGCGATGTTTCGGGCGTTGCCGAGAGGATGCTGGGAACGCACGATTTACGATAGCGAGTCGAATAGGACGGTGTACGAGAACGCTGACGGCTTGAAGATTGACCCATTCGCGTTGAAAGAGACGTACGAGATTCTGTAGTTTTTGAATAGTGTATTTAGTAGTAGTTTAGTTTAGTTCTTTCGCGCGAGGCGATGTTATCTGATAATAATAAATAATTTGTACTACCCGGATATCTTCAATCGTGTTTGTTACTAATGACAGCCACGTACCTCGTTTTCGTCGACGCGCCAAAGAAACCGAAGGATAATATTGCCAGCAAATACGAAAGAGCAGTCGTAAACACGTTCCCACTTTCCTTCCTCTTCACCGATACCGTCCCATCTTTGGACATTTTTTCCAAGTGCTGTTTTGTGATTTTCAAACAGCTCATCAACAATACGACGATGCCGACAATATCTCCGTACACTCTCCGCGTGAGTTCCCAAAGCGTCGCACCTCTCTGACCAAACTTTGTCAACTCTCTCAAAAACTGTTTCTCTCTCGATATTCGGTGTTTCAAGTACGCCTGGGTTAACCGCTCGCCGTCAGAAATCACGTCGCCGTGCGAAGGATAACATCTCGCTCGTTGTATTGTCGTCGTCGTCGTCGTATCCTCCCTTTCGCCGTTACTACCACTCTTATTATTACTTTTCATACTGCTCAACTTCTCGTTTGACCTCGTGAACGCTTCTAACAACCTCCCCAAACTCATCGAATACGCGCTCAAATCCTCAAACTCTGCCGTGCTCCCATTCATCAAACAATCTCCGGCGAACACGGCGTCGCCGCCGTCCTCCTCGTCCCCTAACAGCCGAAAACACACGTGATCCTCCGCGTGTCCGGGCGTGTGCATCGCTACCAACGTTGCCCCAACGCATTTAAACACGTCCCCATCTCGTATGTCCACATAATGCCTCCGTTTCTCCTTCCCTTGGCCGTCCTCGTTCTCGTCCTCCTCTTCCGTCCTCCTCGCCACCGCCATCTCGCCCTTCTCTTTCCTCACCATCTTAAACGCCTGAAGCCTTGCATCTCCGCACGCCTTCCTCACGACGTCCACCCCAAACGCGTGATCTGGATGCCAATGCGTGAGCAAAATTCCGTGCAACCGTTTCACTTTATGTTCCCGCATCGCCAGGCGCAACGCGTTTCCGTACTGGCACCTTTTCCTCCCATCTCCCGCATCGATCAGCCATCGAATTTCCCCACTGCCGACTAAATACGTGTTCGTGCCTTGCAAGGTCAGCGGCGACGGATTCCCGCCGAGAATTCGAACGACGTTTTTGGAGAGTTTCGATATCCGCGGTAAGGTTGGTACTCCGCGCGGTTGCTTCGAGGACGTGAAGAGCGTGATGAATGCGTTTGCAACGGTTTCGAAGAAGAAATATCTGTTCAGGCCGAGATGAATGAGCGTCGATTTCATCGACGATTTAGACGACGACGACGACGCGTCTTCTTCTTTAGCTTCTTCTCGAATAAAACCAGAGGAGTGAGACTGCGGCGCGAGAGGAGATATTTCTCTGTCGCGTGGTGTCATGTTTAGCGCGCGCTCGTATCTTCTTCGCGTCGTTTTAACGCATTTTTAATAACGACGAAAACGCTTCTTTTTTCGTTTTATTTTTTTCTCTCAGATCAGAGGTCAAACAAAACTCTACTCGTAATAAAAATGACCGCGGCTGGAGGAGGTAAATCCGGCTACGACGCCGCGAACGACGCGGCGAAGACGCGAGCGCAGCAAGAGGCGGCGAGAGGAAAAGGCGCGTGGGACTGGTACGTCGTTCCATTTTTATTCTTTGTTGTGAGTTGGATCTGATTATTTTTTAAAAGCGAAAAGTATTGCGAGATATTACCAGAAGACGAAGCGAGAGTGTTCGAGGAGATCGCGACGGCGAACGAGGGAGATTTCGTCTTCGAAGGCATTCCGTGCGTGCAACCGAGGACGGATTATGCACATTTGGCGTTTTTCTTCGACGGGTGTCGATATCGCATCTTAGCGGACGTGACAGAAAAATGCCAAGATATCAAAAAGAGACTCTGGGAGAAAGGATGCGGCAAAGGCGAACCGATGTCAACTGGTCGAAGGAGGACTGTTGAAGATTGGCGAGAGTTGACGCTATTGTACTCGTGCGAGATTATACCCGAAGACACGACGTTATTGGATTTTGGCGTTCCGCCCGGATGTAAATGTTTGATTGCAATCGAAACGGCGATATTAGAATCCGGGAAACCTTCTGCTTCCGATCCGTATTGGAACTAGGAAAGAAATTACGTAACTGTGCTGCTATTGCGGCTAGCTTCCTAATGATAATAATATTACAAAACATGCTATTTTCATTCTACGTTGACTTTGGTTTCGAACACGAGACGTTCACCGCTGCCCCATTTCCAGTACGCGGCGATACCCAACGAGTAAAGAATAATCGCCGGTCCAAACATGGACAGTTCCCATTCTTGCGTTTCTTTAATTAAATATCCAGTCAATGGAACGCCAATGACGCCCGGTAACGCCCCACACGTATTCGTGATACCTAACAAAATCGACGCGTATTTTGGACTCAAATCTTGGTGATTGGAATACAAACCGGCGTAACTAAACGATTGGAACGAAATGCCTATGGTCAATAAAATAACCGTCGCCACTGGATCTTCAAAATACGTCGACAATAACATCGCGAACGCCGGTGCGGCAAACGCGACGGATTGACATCCTTTACGTACTATCGTCAAATCCGTACCTCTTTGGATGAGTCCATCTGCGGTAGGTCCGGCTAACGTTCCAACCGCGATGTTCGCTATGGGCGGCAATAAAGTCAACAAAGACGCGTTCGTTAACGATAAACCAACTTCTTGCGTGAAATACGTTGGTAACCACGCCAAGACGACGTATGTACCCCAGTTACCGACGAAATGAACAAACGCCAAAGCTTTGATTGGGTCTGAGTTCGCGAATTGCCCCCACGGCACGTTCTCAAACGTAATCTCTTCCTTCGGCTTTCCTGGTTCTTGGTCTGCCTCTTGTCTGCTCCCGAACAAGTTCGTCACCGGTGTCTTCCCTTCGTCTATCGCTTTCGTTGTGACCCCACCTGCGGCAAACAAACCTAACGCTAACACGATCCACAAAGCGCCAAAACTACCGAAAATATCAAACATACCCCTCCACCCCGTCTTTTCCATAATAAACGGCGCCACGGACAAACCTAAAATCGACCCGACGTTAAACCCGCTAAAGGTAAACGCCACCGCTCGCGACCGCTCACCAACCGGCATAGCTCTGGCGATGATATCCGTCACCGCCGATGGCACGACGCCTTCACCCAAACCAACTAAAGCTCTCGCGAAAAACAACGCGGGTAAATTATCCCCGGCTAAAGGAATCGCTAACGTCGCCAACGAAATAAACGTCAAACCTAACGGCAGAACTCTCGCCCCGCCAAACTTCGTGTTTAAAAACCCGCCTGGAATTTGCGACAGCGCAAAGCCGTAAAAAAACGACGATTGCAAAATCCCCGACTGCGCGGTGTCCCACGAAAACTCCCGACTCATAGGAATCACCGCCACCGACATGTTAATTTTGTCCATGTTACACACTACAAACGCACACGCGCAACAGACCATCAACTTATACCTCGCCGGCGCGGACTGGTACGTGTCCGATAACTCGTTTACGGATTTCGGAAAGGTGAACGCCCATCCTTCTTGTTGCATGTCATCCGTGGTTACTAAAACAACTTCCGGTTCCGCCGTCGCGTCGTCGCTTCTCGACAACATCGTTTTTTCCGCCGCTGCTCCTCTCGGTTCGAGTTTACTATTATTCTCTTCACTACTGCTCCACGTCATCTCAATCATCCTCTCTTTCACTTTGTTGCTTTCGTCGTCTTTGTCGTCCTCCTCCTCCTCGTTCTCGCTCGTCTGTTTCTTTCTCTCTCCCAACAATCTCCTTCGTTCTTTCCTATTCATTCGTCTGTTGTTGTTGTTGTTATTATTGTTATTATTATCACCGCTCGAAACCATAAACGAGAAAGATGACGGCACGTCCTCGAAATCCTCCTCGTTTTCGTCTCTCGTCGCCTTCGCTCTCGTCCTCCGCATCGACGATGATTCGACATTAGTCTTGTTAAAACAAGGACGACATAATTCGTTTTTAATGTTTCTTCTTCGTCTCTCATCAGCACCACACGAAGCAGAAGAAGAGGAAAAGAGGCAAAACGAAAAAGAACGTGAAGAGGAGGCGAAGATCATCTCTCTCTCGTCTTCTTCTTCTTCGTCGTCGTCGTCGTCAGCGCACTTTTATGATGACGACGCTCTTTGGAAAGAAAAGAAAAGGGGAAGAAAATTGTTTAGGGTGTAGGGTTTAGAGGTGGCGGCTTCTCTCACACACTCTCTCACACACACATCTCTTCACACTTTAAACGCGCGCAAAAGGGGCAACACGCGACGACGCAACAAAAATGACCGACCAAGGAGGAGGAGGAGGACAAAACAACATGCAAACAATGACCCCGGAACAGCGCGAACAAGCGTTCGCGATGGCGAACCAAGAGATGGAATACCGAGTGGATTTATTCAACAAATTGGTGCACTCGTGTTACGAGAAGTGCATCGATAAGAGGTTTAAAGACGGCGATTTGAACGTCGGGGAAACCGCGTGCGTGGACAGGTGCAGCTCGAAGTATTGGCAAAGCGTGGGGATTGTCGGGCAATTGCTCGGGGCGAATCAGCAGCAGCAACAGCAGCCGTGAGAATATATATCCGTAGTAGGTAGTCGTCGTAGTAGATTCGTAGTGTTTGACATGCAATAGTAGTTCCACTTTATCCAAAATCTCTCTTCTCTTTTGCTTTGACGATAAAGTTCAACTCTTTTTATTACATACTCAAAGCCGCTTCTTCAGCGGTAATACATAACGTCCGTTCGAATGAGAAACTTACTCTCTCCCGCCAAGACTTCGCGACCGTCGTGGAGCAAGTGCTCGTAATCCTTGTCGACTTCTTTGTTCCCGTGCGGGAAGAGTAGGATATCGCCGGTTTCGCCTTTTACGCTCGCGACGTATTCGACGAGAGGGAAGTTGCCGTCGCCGCAGTTTTTGGTGAGACCAGAGTTGGATTTGCGAGAGTTCGGTTGAGAGTCGAGGAAGAATCCGGTTTCGCCGCCGAGGTGCGCGGTACCGTTTAAGTAGACTATGAGCGAGTACGCGCTGCACATCTCTTTTTCTTTCGCGGTGGTGGACTTGTCGTAGTGCGGGATGGAACACGTCTTTTCGCTGTATCGGTAGCATCGCAAGCGTTCGTCGAGGAGGAGATTATCGTCGTCGACGAGGTATCTGCCGCTTTTCCCATCCATACCTGATCGAAGCGGTAAATATTCGCGTATCCTTTTAGCCATAGCTTCGAGAACGGCAGTGTTTTTGTTGTTTTCGTTGTTCATCGGCAACCACGAAACCGGCTCCACGGGAAGTCGAGATTCGCCATAAAACGTATCCGTCGAGGAAAGCGCTATTATCGGGTCCACGGCGAGAATTTTGAAACCTTTCAAAACAGATTTTACGGATTCTTCGTTCGCCGTGAAATATTCATCGGCGCTGTTCAATATTTCCAAGTTGGTGCGCATGATTTTCTCCGCCATGGATTCTCTCCTCGCGTTTGTTTGATTGTACTTGTTCGGTTGGATTTGATTAACATATTTCGCGAGAATCTGTGCATTCGATTTTGTGAAGACGTTTCGTAGAAGAAACGCGCCCGGGACGCCATCTATTGCTTCTTTTCGCACTGCCTCGGTATCATCAAAACTTCGAAGCGCTGATACCGCCTCCGATTCTTCGATCACACGATCCTCTTCCTCCACATCGTAGCGAGCGACGGGGATCTCTTTCCCAACGGAGAACGATTTATGGTCATTCAAGCACCTCACTTCAATCGCGCGATTGCGTTCGGCGTAATACGCGTGCCAAAAACTATCACGAATATCTTCTGCGTTTTGTGCTGCTACTCTTTTCGTGCGTTTTCTCAGCGCGTGCCAATTTTTGAACGCCCCCCTGTTAGTGTTGCCATAGCCACCAGTTTTACTGCTCGTCGGCGCTTCCTTCGTTTCGTGTTCCAACTGATTAATGAGCGCTTCAATTCGACGGTTGACTTCCGCATCCGTAATCTCACTCGCAAAATTCGTATTGATGTCTCTTTTTGCCAACTCGCGAGGCGTCAGTTTCAAAATATCATCTCTCGAGCTTGGGTCGGCGCCGAGCGCGAGCAAAGTGCGATACGTTTGCAAAGCGTTTTTGGTGCCCAAAAGCTGCGATGGTTTCTCGAACATCGTTTCGATATCCTTTGCGCGCTGCGAGTCACGTTTCCACGCCGCTTTGTTTAGTCGTTTCAGTTCGCTCTTATTCTCGTTCCTCTCCTCATCAGCACTCCGTCGAAACTCTTTAATCTCGGCTAATTTTTTCACCAAATCATCGTATTCCTCCTGTATCGCGGCACCGACGACGTATTTTTGCATCAACGTCGCCGCTCGATGCAACGGTGTCATTCCGAATAGATCTCTTTGATTGACCAAACCACCGTATTCGAGTAATTCTGAAATCATGTCTGGCTCTCCGTAAGAAGCGGCAAAGTGCAGCGGCGAGCCTGCCCCGTTGTCTTGCGATGCGTAGTACGGGTCTACGTCAATAATATTGCGAAATAAATCCAAGCGCCCGGTCGATACCGCGGCGTAGAAGGATGTAGGAGGATATCGAACTCGATGGCGTTTAATAGCATCATCATCTTTTTCGTTTCTTTTTTCGTGTTCTACGCGCTCTTCTTCTTCTTCTTCTTCTTCTTCTTCCTCGAATTGCAACCGCCGTTGAAATCGTTCAATTTTCGTGCACAAAAACTCTTTGTCTTCCATCTTTGCTAAATCCGACGGTCGAAAGCCTTCTAGATCCTTTCTGCAATGTAAGGAATAGGAAAGTCCAAGCCTTCTTGAGTTCTCAATAATCCAATCTACAACTCTCTCGTTCCCTCGCTGCGCCGCTTTGTGCAACGCCGAATGCCCATTGGCGTTAACCAATCGAAAAGTCACATTCAACGAACGTAAATATTCACACACGTCCACGTTATCACCGTCGCTTTGACACGCCCACATGGCCGCGTTACACCCAAACTGATTCGCCGATTCTCTCGCGTTTGCACCAAACCTAATCAGTAGTTTCATGACATCTATCTCACCTTTCCAAGTTGCCCACGCAAACGCCGACGTTCCGTCGTTTGTTTTGCAATTTACGTCAACTTTACACGTTTCGAGCAGATATTTGCACACGCGTATGTTACCATTCCTCGCGGCCCAATGCAAAGGCGTTCGTCCTTCGTAACTCCGCTTGCCTTTTTGCGGCTGATTCGGGTCGAAATTGAGCTCTTCGATGAGATATTGAACAACCTGCAAACTATCCGAACCGCACGCCCAGTGCAAACACGAGGCGCCGTTTGAGTCCAAGCAGTTCTTCACATCCTCCGTACACTTTCGCAGCGCGTCTATATCACCTCTTCTTGAATACTCCAGCGACTGAAACGGTAATCGCACAATCTTTTTCTCTATGATACATTTCTCAAACTCTTCACCTAAATCTCCACCCTTCGCCGCTCGTATCGCTTTCTGCAAATCGTCGGGATCTTTCCTCTTCTTTTGTTGAAGTTTACCGCCGCTACTGCTACAATCACCACCAACACCCGGTGCTATCCTAACTAAACTACCGTTCAAAATCACGCTCAACGCGTTCCTCTCCGCCTCTACTTCCTTCATCGCGTCACTGTGCGTCAAATCGTGTTTCGTTTTCTGATGCCACCACAAAGCTCTCTCGTCGCTCGCAAACGCGCCGCACTCGTGACACCGCCACCACCCGTCATGTTTACACGTTTCGTAATACTCCACCGAACAAAACCAAATCGAGCCGGTAGACTCGTTCACTTTAGCGTGCACGTACAGTCCTTTCTGCGTTTCATTATTCATGAATTCCAGTAAACATTGAGCAAAACAACTCGGCGTCGCGAACGTTCGCTCGGTGCCCATGTTCGATGTTAATTTGACGAGACAACTTTTTTTCTCTTCATCATCTTCTTCTTGCATCTCCTTCAACGCATAAAACATCCGAATCGCGGCATCGGAAACTTTATCGAACGGTTTCGGTTGTTGTCGTTTGTCTTCTTCTTTGTCTTCTTCTTCTTTTGCGGCTTTTGAGGTCTCGTTCGATGGCGCTTTCCTCGTCATAAAAAAGCGTCGATTGGTCACCGAAAGTGTTTCCAATGCAGACATCTCTTCCCCCGAAGCGTGCAAAATCGTGAGAGACGCGAACAAAGCTCCAAGGAAAGCGTCGTCGTCGACCATTTCCTTGTCCCCGTTTTGTGCTCTTAGAAAAAGGCGAAGCGTTTCGTGATGATAAATCGTGTCATGTGTATATCTAAAATGAAGAAATTCTCTTGGTACAAGTCTCTCAACAATCACACAAAACTAGTAGTACACGCTTCGCATCATCACCTGGGATGCTTCAATATGCGATCTAAATCATCTAAAGGCCTTTGCTGCTGCTGCTGTTCTCCTTCGTCTCCTCCTAAGGCTAAGTCTTCGGAGCTCATTCGTGTTATTCTTTCCCTTTCCTCGGCGACGGAGATGTACTGTTGGTATCGACTGCTGAAAATCTCGATGTAATACGTCGCGCCGTTCCAAACGCAAAAGCTGAAACAGAGTAAAATGATGAACGTGTGCACGTAAAAGTTGACGTAACACGCCGTGCCGACGACGAAGGTTATCGTGGTGTAGATGAATTGCATGAAGACGAACACAAATTTGGTTTTTATGCTGTCCGGGGAGTACTCTTCGTCTGGACCAAAGAAACCGATTTTGCGGAATTGTTTCAACGTCCACGCGTTCTTTCGATTTTTCGTGTGCATGGAAATCCAACGCAAAGAGGTGACGAGTTCCGGATCATCTCGGAATTTCTTCGCGTCCATGATTTCCGTTTTAATGAGATACGCTACCTGCCAGACGATGTATAACGTCATCGGGTAAATCCAAAACTCCTTCGTGTAGTGTTTATACGCGTCCAAGGTCAACTCGGCGACGTCCAATCTTTTCTCGTCGTCGCCATGGCCGTACCATCGTCCACACCACGTCAATACCGCCGGCCATAAATGAAGAAAAACCGATTGGACTTTATCCCACGAGTGAAACACGAGCGAATTTCTCCAAATCGGAATCGCAATCAATATCGGTCCATTCGAAAACGTAAAAATAGTTCGGTACAATTTCACGTTCCCGTAATCGTACAAATGAAAATACATCGTTGCCGCGTGCGAAAAGTAGCAAAAATCCATCATAAAGTATTGCCACTTGAGTTGCACGTAATACACCATCCTCGTTAACAGTAAGATCGGCATCGCGTAGCAATAAAACACCCAAAACTTTTCCGGATACTTCACCGCCACCGCTTCCGTGGTTAACAACCCGAACACGCCCGAGAAGAACGCGACTTTATCCACCGTCTTGATCGTCTTTGGAACTTTCAGAAAATCTCGTATCCGATAGTTTGGATCTCCCGTGATTCGTTTCCTCGCCACCGATTTCGTCTTCTCGATGGTTTTCCTTACCATTTTCTTCGGTCCTCGATTCCGTTTCGGCGACCCTCCTGTTAAGGATTTTTGTTGATTTACCCTTTGCAAATCATCCTCATCCTCATCATCTTCGAAACCCCCTTCTCGACTCAAAGTCCCCCCGTTTTTCTCACCACCACCACCACCACCCTCGAACCCGTCGTTTTTCTCGTTCTTGGAGGAGGACAGCGCGCGTTGCAGTCTGTTTCTCATACTCGTATTCCTTCAAAAGCAGTCTCTTTAAATTAGGGGAATTTCCAATAAAGAAGACCTCCTTTAACAATAAAGTTTGTTATTACGAAGCCGCTCGAGAGATCTCGTTTGAAGAAACCTCAATTCCTCCTCTTCAAAAGAAGTGTGCGCTTCCAAACTTCCAAAGACTTTGACGGAGAGAGAGAGAGAGAGAGAGAGAGAGAGAGAACGGCAAAAGAGAGACACAAACAAACAAACAGAAGAGAAACTTTTCATGTGTGTTTTATGTGAAAGCGTTGCTTTCCATTTTTGCTTCTTTATTGTTTAGGGTGTAGGGTTTAGGAATTGAGAAAGCACGTCTCTCTCTCCAAACAAACACCAGAGACAAAAAAACGACGCGAATGGCTTTTGCATCGAGCGCGGCAAAACCATCATCGTCTGTTTCATCGTCCTCTGCGTTCGCGTCCGGTGAAATTGAAGGAAAGGGAGCGCAGGAAATTCTTCTTCTGAATAAAAGGAATAATCATCAGCTTTTAATACGAAACCGAGAACGGCGAGAACGATTGTGTACCATCCAGAAAAACATTCTGGCGGTTTTGATTCTTTCCGGAGCGATGTTTTTGATTCTGAACGTGTGCGTGAAGATGAAGGAGGAGATAAAAGCGCGAGGATAATGCAAAGATGACGACGACGACGATGCTTTCGGAGAGAGAAATTCTATCCCTGGTCGAACCTTTGCTGCCGAACGGAGTTGGAATAAAGTGCGTGATATCAACGACCAATCCGAAACGGTTGTGTTTGGAACACCTGGAGAGTATTGAAGGAGGAGGAGGAAAAGGAAGAAACGCGGGAGAGGGCGAGGATGGGAACGACGAGGACGACGATTCAGACGAGGACGACATCGAAGACGACAATTTTGGTGAGAGTATGCGCGAAACGACGAGTGCGCATACTAAGAAGAATGGTGCTGATGAGAAGAAGAAAAAGGACGCGCTGCTCGACGTGGAGATTATCGTAGGCGAAGAGCGCATTCGCGACGCGAAAGTAGCCATCGCGAAGTTATGCGACGATAAGAGTCACAATGCAGGAGTAAAAACTGCGACGCCGAGTGCGTTTGAAGAGGAGATATTGCGCGCGAAGCATAAAAATAAGAATAAAGGAACGTTGAGAATACCGGTGGCGTGTTTGGAGACGCGCTGTAAACGGGCGCTCTTTTTAGTGTACCCGCATCGAGCGCACACTTTGCGAACGTGCGCGCAGTTTTCACCGTCGGTTTTCGGCGACTCGAAATCGAGGAGGTGTTTGATTGCGAGGCAACTCGTGGAAGGGTTGAGCATCACGCACGAGAATGGATTACACATGCGCGGAAGAGTTGGTTTAGAGAATTGCTCGATCAATGAAGACAAGGCGAAAGAAGCCATCGAGAAAAACGTGGAATTAACGATGACGCCTTTGATTGAGATTGGCGCGCTCGCTCGCGCGAGCAACCACGCAGTCACGTCGACACCAACACACAGCGTCGAAAACAGAGAGGAAAGAGATAAGGAAGACGCGATGGAGGAAGACCGACGAAACTTGCGTGGATTAACCGCGGCGTGGCGGCTAGGCGCGATTTCAAATCTGGAATACATTTCGCGCATCAACGCCATTTCCGGACGCCGCGAAGGCGATTTTCGGTTTCACGCGTTCATGCCGTGGGTCATCGATTTTTCGAAGCATCCTTTCTCTTCCTCCATGAACGAAAGAGCATGGAGAAGTACTGCAGAAGACGATGACGACGATGAAGATAAACCCTTATTCGGTTACCGAGATCTCACGAAAACGAAAGCGCGACTCATGAAAGGAGATGAAATGCTCGATCGATCGTTCGTAAACTTTGGCTACCATCTTCTCGACGACCCCTCAATGTCAGAACTCGGAGCGTGCGTTCAATCGGCAAGGAACTTATCGAAAGCTATGCTTCAAAAATTTGTCCGACCAGACTGGGAACCGAACGAGTACCCGAAATCGATCCAGCGTGTTTTTGAAACGACGCCG
The DNA here is from genome assembly GCF_002220235.1 of Bathycoccus prasinos. Taxonomy (NCBI): domain Eukaryota; kingdom Viridiplantae; phylum Chlorophyta; class Mamiellophyceae; order Mamiellales; family Bathycoccaceae; genus Bathycoccus; species Bathycoccus prasinos. The sequence goes on from NC_024003.1 coordinate 376,538, forward strand.
GATGAATGTTTACCGAGATTTTATTACGACCCGAGCATTTTCAAATCGTCCTTGATTGAAGACGGCTTGCACGATTTACAAGTCCCCGCGTGGATTTCGTCCTCCGGCGACGCGGACGAATTCGTACGAATCCACAGGAGCTGCTTAGAGTCTGATTTCGTGAGCAAAAGGTTACACGCGTGGTTTGATGTACATTTTGGGTATCAAGTCGGCACGGCGTCCAATAATCCAAGTGCAGTCGAGGCAAAGAACACGTGTAAAGTCGGTGAAGATAATGGGAAGTTACTCGCATACGGACGCACGAAAGTGTTCAGATACCCGCATCCAGTGCGTAAAACGCGAAATAGTCCTTTACGCGCGATAAGTTTAAACGGAGACGGAGAGGAAGTAGACGAGGACGACGAGGAGTACGAAGACGTGTTGAAGAAATATCGCAACGTCGATTTGAACGAATCGCAAGATGAGGTGTACGTCGACGCGCTCACGACACCTGAGAAAACGAGTAAAAAGAATGCATCAGAAATAAATGATCTCAGAGCCTTAGGCGCAGCTTTGTTCACTATATTCACCAACCGAGATATTCCGGAGCATTTTCGCGAGATTCGCGAACGAGCGCTGGTGGACACGCTCGGCGCGTTTGTCGATGTTAACGATTTTAATCTGGAGAGCGATACGAGAGAAGAAATGCGCGTGTTATTGGACGCAATAGATGACTCGAACGAAATACCAGATCTGATCGAGAAGCTCATCTTCGATGAGACACCGCCGAGTGCAAAAGAGATTCTGAAGTTGGACGCATTCTTGAATGCGAAAGCGTTGGAGGATTTGAGAAAAGTGCGAAATGACTCTAGACTTGGGTCTACGAAACGCTTAGTCGCGTGCGATGAAATCGCACGTCGAGCAATACAAAGTCTCAAAGATATCGGTAATGATAGAAATGCTGTTCAATCGTTCAAAGCGGCGACTATTCACGCGTCTATTATCGTCGAAGAAAGCATGCACGCCATCGCGTGCGCTTCCAAAGCGCATCTCGAAAAATACTCGCGCAGGAGCATGGAGCGCGCAATGACGGCTGCGTCACTTTTTCAAAGCTGCGCGGAGTATTTGTGTGCATTAGAACACATATCTCGTACATTGTCATCGATGATGACGGCAACGAATATAAGCATGTATATTCTCCGAAAACCAAACATTCTGGCCAAGCGTGTATTGTTGGCACAGTATTCTGAGTGTCTTGAATCGGGTGCCAACGAAAACGTCTCGTCTCGAAAGGGTGGTTCCTCGGCTAAAGAAATGATTTACCGAATCAATGAAGAAGGACCGAGTTTCCGCAGAGAATTGCTGCATCCGGCTGTCTTGACCTCCGTTGCCTCTGCCGTGTGTTCTGATTACGATTTCGAGGAGAAAATTCTTCCTTCGGTGCTTTCAATCGCTACTTCTCCGAGAACAGACGTCAACGAGGAAGAATTCACAGCTTCCATGGCTGTTCTAGAGCAAATCATCTCGCGGTTGTGTATGCCAGTCTTACTCCGGATCGTCGTCGCGCCGTTGATCTCATTGATACAAAATTCCGTGAATCGTGATGGTGTCGACCGAGCGAAACAGGCGATTGAAATGATTCGCAACGCTCGTCGATTGCCCGCGCACCTCGACATCATCGAGTTCATGTCACTCTCGACAACGGAGACGAATGCACAGAAAGAGAACGTCAAGAAGATTGAACGGAAGAAATCCAGAGAAATCGCGCTCTTATCGTTGGAGAGGTATGTGGCAACGGGTGGAGATTCGGGCATCGCGGATATTGACGCCGACGACGCCGACGACGATTCAGAAGAGGAGATTGACGAAGCGGTCGTAAAAATACGAAACCGTGGACCGTGGATATTTTTACCCGGAGACAGCGTTGCTTCTTCCAACAGTCCAAGCGCGTTATTGTCTTCATCAATTGGATTTTTTCGCGATGAAAGTACGAAACCTTGGGTGGTGCGTTTAGAAACGCTCGCCAAGTGGAGAGCGCATTCGAGAGGCTTTGGCGTCGATGCTCGGAAGTCAATCGAAATGCCAAACCGCGAATCTTCGAACGCAAAAATTTATTCGCGATCAGTAACAAGCGATAACTCGAGAGTAAATGGGAACAACAACGATTTCTTTGACGGGAACGGCGCTTTACGAGTTTCCGAGTCTGAAACGAGAGTCTTGACGTGCGGCGCGCACTATCGCGGCGGCTTGAGAAGAGGCACGGCGTGTCGGATTTGGTACATCAGCGCGAGCCCAAAGAATAAAGAGTCGTCGATCGCAAACGCTACTTCGTTTTTGCAGTTTCGAGCGCCTTTCGCGATTCATGAACCAGATGCAAATATCCGCGCTGGATGTTTTCTCGATCCGCAAGGTGAGACGATAGCGACGGCGGACGACGCTGGTTATTTGAGTTTGTTTTTAGCAAAAGTAAGCAAAAGGTCATCCAACAACAGTTTCGACGATACCATCTACGACGACATCGATAGCGACGAATTCAACGACGGCGCGGAATGCCCAACGCTATGGCGTTCGAGGGACAAGTCCCTCCTGTCCAGGCGCGATGGATTTTCGTGCCTAGCGCACGACTCGAATTTAAGCACCTTGGTCGCGGGTACTTTGCGAGGTTCCATAGCCATTGCGGATTGCGAGACTGGTTCGTTTACGAGAACGCATGTGCTATCAGAAGAAGCGAACGCGCGCGTTCGTTCTATCGAGTGTAACGGTGCCAGTAATATTTTTTGCTCGTTCGGGAACGGATCCGTCGCCGCCATCGATGCCAGAACGTGTAAAGTGTTTGCGAATTTCCAAGCGCACGACGACCATTGCACACGAGTGCGATGTTTAGAAAATCATCAAGGTACGAGCAACTTCCAGTTCATCACGAGTTCAAACGACGGTATTGTGAACGTATGGGACGCGAGGAAATTTTCATCGCGTTCGACGGCAAGAGTTCGTTCGTTTCACGTTCCGCCGAGCGATGCTCGCGCGCATCAAATGTCTTCCAGCGATAAGAACAAACATCGCGCGAAAGGGAACGCAATATGCGATTTCGATATGCTTGACTCAAAAAGTTGTTTCATCGCGACGGTAGCAAATGGTATTGGGGTATTCGATGCGGAAGACTCGAGCGCGGCAGATGACGAAATGTCGAGTAAAGTAGAAACGATGAGTTTGTACGATGACGGCAACAGCGCTTTACGTGCGATTCAAATATTACCGCGAAGTCGATTGTTTGTCGCTTTGTCTTCGGATGGAATGGTCCGCGTGTGTCGTTAACAGACGCTTTAAAAATAGATGAGTAGATTCGTTTATTCTATAGATTTGTATTTGTAGTATAGTACTTTTAGTTAGTTTACGCACTAATCGCACGCACGTGGAAGGCATTTATCGAGATCCCTTTCGAAAATACGACTCATCTCTCGCGTCTCGAATCGCCTCGATGGATCGTATCTGTCTTTTACGCAAAGAAATTTACAATACGCATTCCCGTATTTTTCGTACAGAGAGTACGTCTCAACGTCCTCCCAGCCGAACTTGCCAAAGTGCAACCTTCCATCGCACTTCTCTTTCGACGCTAAATAACGAATCGCGTCGCGGAACGCGGCTTTTCCTTCTTCGCTTCTCTTGTAGTTTTCAATGTTTACGTACATGCTCGGTCGCGCATGCGCCGGGGACAATAACGCGCTTTCCGCGTTTAAGAATCGTATTAATATTGGACTTCTCCAATATTTTTGCCTTTGTTCACTTATGCTATCTAAGAAACCGCGTAAACACTCGCCCGCGTTGGCCAGAGGCACGGCGAGCTCTGCTTGATCGAACGGATAATTGTCGTTTCGATCGAGTTGTTCTTCTGTCATCGCGAGATATGCGCTTGCGTTTGAAGCGACGATACTTTGTAAGGAGGGTTCGAGAGCGTCTTGCCATAAGTTGGTCCACACCGAGACGAGATCGTCGTTTTGCATCAAACGATTCCGAATGGAACTCGGATTTAAAACGCTCTGGGCTGACGCGCTTGCTGCGTCTACCGACGACGCTTTGAAATAATACTCATCTAGCACTCGCGCAGGTGAGGACGACGACGAGAATAAGAAATCATCCTCGTTCGCATCATCATCATCATCATCATCATCATCATCATCACCACTTGTTCTTTTCGAAAAGTCAGTGATTACTCTGCGAATCTTCACGCGTTGCGCGTCTCTCGTCGGAACGTAGTAATAATAAGATAAGTCATCCATATTGCGAACGGCAGAGCGCCGCATGGCACATGAATGCCACCAATCCATCCCGTTGTCAACGCACCTCCTCACCGCGGCGCTGATCATTTCAATTTCTTGGAGCATGTGGTCTTCGCTCACGAATCGGTTCATTCTGTGAACCTCGTCTTGCTTGAAAATTTCGAACGTAGCCGCTAACGTAATGCCGAGTTGATTCACGTGACACCGAAACGCGTCCATAACATCTCTCCCGTGCGTCCTTTCCGAAATCGTTTCCACGGTTCCGTTATGGAGCATCGTTCGCAGACTCACGAGTTGCGACGACAACGAACCAAAAGCTAACGACGACCCGTGCGAACACGTCGCGAGCGCGCCTCCAACGGTTTGATCTATAAACCAAGGCACAGATTTCAACGCGTACCCTTCCTCCGCGACATATTCAAGCATCGTTCTCATTTTCTCTCCCGCATCCACCGTAACTTTTGCCTTCAATTCTCTCTTATCGAACACGCGCGCGCGACTTTGTTCCTCCTCGACCACTCTCACCTCGTTCATAAAAATATTCACGTTCCTTTCCTCTTCCTCTTCCTCGTCGGTGGTTCTCGCGCACCAAAACTTCTCGTTCCACGAGTGCGCGTCCGAGCTCACCGCGCGGATTACTTTGACATCCCGTCTCAAAAGAATTCGTTTCAACTCCTCTTCAGTTCTCGGAAACGCCACGCGTTGGTCGTATCGACATTTCGCTAAACCTTGAAAATTCGATAACAACGCGCCTTTTTTCTCTCGACCTTCCGCGACGACGACGAGTTGGAAAACTCCGAGAAGAAGAAGAAGCGAAGTCGTCATCTTTGCATGTGATGGAAAAAAACGCACATGCGAGATGTAAATCAAAGGAGGCGTTACGAGAGAGAGAAAAAAGTAAAAAACCCTAAATACTGAGCCCCCTCTTTTAAGATCGCTTTTTGAATATTTCCCTCAAAGCGAACATTTAACAACGACGGAGCGCGACAACGAGCACGCGACGCCTTTTCGAGAGAAAGAAAAGAAAGAAGAGTTAACAACGAAGCGTTATCAACGCAACAAAATAATATAAGATATAAGTAAAAATGGAGAAAGTATTCCCCGAGGCGTTACAAAGTTTAAAATCCGCCGACCCTCTCATTTACCAACTCATCCAAAAAGAAAAGCTGAGGCAAATCCGAGGGATAGAACTCATCGCCTCGGAGAATTTCACCTCCTCGCCGGTGATGGAAGCGTTAGGGTCGTGCTGCACGAACAAATATTCAGAAGGACAACCGAACGCGAGGTATTACGGCGGGAACGAAAACATCGATTTGATCGAGATGGAGTGTCAAGATCGAGCGTTAAAAGCCTACGGGTTGAGCGAGAAGGAGTGGGGGGTGAACGTGCAACCGTATTCCGGGTCGCCGGCGAATATGGCGGTATACGTGGCTTTGTTACAACCGCACGATAGAATTATGGGTTTGGATTTACCAAGTGGAGGACACTTGACGCACGGGTATTACACCGCGCACGGGAAGAAGATCTCCGCGACGTCGATTTTCTTCGAGAGTTTACCGTACAAGGTGAACTACGAGACCGGGTACATCGATTACGAGAAGCTGGAGGAAAAAGCGATGGATTTTCGACCGAAGATGTTGATTTGTGGTGGAAGCGCGTACCCGAGAGATTGGGATTATAAGAGGTTTCGGGAAATTGCCGATAAATGCGGGGCGATGTTGATGATGGATATGGCGCACATTAGCGGGTTGGTCGCGGCCAAGGAGCAAGCGTCGCCGTTTGAGTATTGCGACGTGGTGACGACGACGACACACAAATCCTTGAGAGGACCGAGAGCGGGTATGATCTTCTTTCGAAGAGACGAGAGAGCGTTCGAAGGGAAAATTAACAACGCCGTGTTCCCGAGTTTACAAGGCGGTCCGCACAACCACCAAATCGCCGCGTTGTGCGTCGCGTTGAAGCACGCGCAAACCGACGAGTTTAAAAAGTATCAAGTGCAAACGAAGAAAAACGCGGACGCGTTGGCAAAGAAATTGATCGAGTTAGGGTATTCCATGGTCACCGGTGGTACCGAGAACCATTTGGTGTTGTGGGATTTGCGACCGAACGGTTTAACCGGATCCAAGATGGAATACATTTGCGATTCCGTGCACATCACGTTGAACAAGAACGCGGTGTTTGGCGACGCGAGCGCTTTGACCCCGGGTGGATGCCGCATTGGCGCGCCCGCTATGACCAGTCGCGGTTTGGTGGAAAAGGATTTCGAACAAATCGCCGTATTCTTGGACGAAGCCGCGAAAATCGGTTTGAACGCGCAAGAAACGCACGGTAAGAAATTGGTAGACTGGAAGAAAGGCATCGACGGAAGCAAAGAAGTCGCGGCGTTGAAGGGAAAAGTCGAGGCCTTTGCCGAGGCGTTCGATATGCCCGGCTTTACCCGGGACAGCGTCGACATGTGAGTAAGTAAGTGAGTGAAAGCGAGGGCGAGAGTGTAACGTTTCGCCCTCCCGAGAGACTTGACGCGAGACGCGAGAGTCGCTTAAATTATTACACACATTTACACACACACACACACACTGAGACCACTTTTAAAACACAAAGTCATACTACTACTACTATTTAAATTACACACAGTACCGATATTACTGGTACTCTACCGCGGTTCGTATTAAATGTCGCGTTGGAGCTCCTATTCCACCAACACCTACTCTTTTGCTTATTACGAAAAGAATTGCTCTTTTATGCGCTTAAAAATGCATCACACGATCACGTCCGTCCCAGCCGCGTTCGTCCTCAGAACGCTCGTATCTAACCTCCCACCTCTCTTCGTGTTATTATTGTCTCGAAACCTATTCATCGGCGCATTTTTCGGCGTCGGTGATAATTTCTCTTTCATCGCAACATTTCCCCCGACGGAGAGTCTTCGCTCGGCGACTTCCGCGACGATGTAAAAGAGAAACCCACCTATGACTAAAATGAGAAAAACGACGACAACAACCGTTTGCCGTTCCTGAAGCTTCATATCCTTGGAGGAATCCGGATGGAAGTAAGATTCCAACGTTTCCGTCGTGCTGTCTATGCCCATAACAGTTTTCGTACGTTTAGGAGTGAGATGCCATTTTTATGAGGATTTGGTTAAATGCGCATTAAAAGTCATCTAAATCATCAATCTCTTCATCCGTATCGACACCAGATCCGTAATCGTGTTCATCGGTTTCGTCTCGCTCGTATTCGAGCAAGTTTTTGATCTTCTCGCCGTGGCCTTGGCCGGCGCGGCCGAGGAGACCGCCGGCGTCGCGAGGGAGCGTTTGGCGGAAGGTTGCGGTTTCGGCGTGGGTCCTCGATGCCGTCGCGGTCGTGGTCGCGATGATGTCATTTGTTGCTGTCGTTCCTCCTTCGTGTTGGTACGCGAGTTTGACGTTGCGTTTAGCGTCTCGTTCGCGTTGGTTTCCCCCGTTCGTCGCGTTGATGCCTAAATTGAACGTGGAAAACTTGTTGAGTTTGTCCGCCAATTTTTCCGTTCGGGAACGCTCTCGCGCTTTCTGGATATCCTTTTCGTTCCGTAACGCGTCGTCTATGGAGGTATACTCTAAAGCTATGTATTGGTTAGTAGTAGTACCACTACTACTGCTACTGGGAACCTTTACGAACTGCACGACGTCTGTCTCTCTGGTCTTCCTCGTCGCGCCTCGTTTCGCTTCCGCCGTGAAGAGCGTTTTTCTACCGCTTCCACCTTTACTTCTAATCCTACCGTTACTCTGCCTGGAAAGCGTCATCGCGCACGAACAGCTCGCATCGTTCGCGAGCACATCGCTCGCCGCGCTGCGTCCACTCCTCCGTCGTCTACTCCTCCTACTGCTGCTTCTCTCGTTACCGCCGCCATTCGTCGCCGTCGTCGTCGAAGAAGAAGAAAAAACTCGTTCTCTCACCACCACCCCTCTCGCTCGCGACATCCGTTGCACCGCTCGAACGAACCGAACGACGCTTTGTTCGCCGTATATAAAACTCACGCACGAAATGTCGTCGAGAAACACCACCGTTTGATGTTCCGAATCCTTCGACGCGTATCCAAATATCCCGGATCGGGGGATGGTGTTGTTACTCTTATCATTCCTAATCGCATCCGTTTTGTCCGTTCCCAACTCTCCCGTCGTCGTTCTTCTTGGCGAAAGCGATTTTGCTTCTTCTTCGTCTCTCTTCGTCTCACGTGCGTCTGCGTTCAGAATCTCCCCTAATTTCCCCAACAGTCTCTCCAAAGCGTTCTCGTTTTCCTCCTCCTTCTCAAAGCCGAAATCAAAGCCGCTTCTTCTCTCAAAAACAAACTCGTTCGCATCGACGACCACAACGCCCTCTTTTACTTCTTTCAACTGTTCCTCTACGAGTGTTTTCTGCGTCGTAAATCGCACGAAAAGAGTACTCCTCGCGCTCCTTTTCCGTTTCCGGGAAAGGAACGCCGTCGTCTTTTTAACCAAATCGAGGAAGACTCTGTCCCCTTCAAAAGTTGCATTTTCTTCTCGCAAAATATACGCAGGTGCGAGATATTCGACGTTTCGGACGGACTCTTCGAGCGTTCGCAACGCTCGACGCATTTTTCGTGCGTTTTGGCGCAAACGTATGTGTATGTATGTGCGCGTTTTATGGAGAATGTGCGTCATAAATTAACCGTTTTAGAGGGATGATGACGATGACTTTAGCGCAGCTCACGTCGTCGCCAATCGCCCGTCCTCCTCGTCTTTTTCGTCCGAGGAGGAAAAAAAGCGCGCGGTATTCTCGCGCGACCACCACCGAAGCGAAATCATCGTCGAACGATGGAGTAAACGACGACGACGGGGAAAAGATGAGAAAAAATCCAGACTTGTACAGCGGCGGCGACGAATTGGACGACGACGACGTGGTGCACAACGAACAAAGGAAAAGGACGATGAAGAAGAAACCAGACGTTCTCGCCCCAGCGGGTGGATGGCCACAACTGGAAGCGGCGATAAAAAACGGCGCGGATTGCGTGTACTTCGGCCTGGAGCTTTTAAACGCACGAGCGCGAGCGAATAATTTCACCGTGAAGGAGTTGCCTAAAGTGATGGATTTTTTACGAGAAAGAGGCGCGAAAGGGTACGTGACCATGAACGTGCTCGTATTCGACGATGAATTGACGGAATGCGAAAGCTTAATACGAGCGTGCGCGACAAATGGCGTGGACGCGATGATTGTGCAAGACGTGGGCGCGGCGAGGTTGGTGAAACGGGTGGCGCCGAACATGGCAGTGCACGGATCGACGCAGATGTCGATCACGGATGCGAACGGCGCCATGTTCGCGAAGGAGATTGGGTGCGAGAGAGTCGTCGTCGGGAGGGAGTTATCCATTGAGGAGATAAAAACGGTGGTGGAGAAGTCACCGGAGACGACGGTTGAAGCGTTTACGCACGGCGCGTTGTGCGTGAGTTATTCCGGGCAGTGCTTTTCGAGCGAGGCGTGGGGCGGGAGGTCGGCGAATCGAGGGCAATGCGCGCAGGCGTGTCGCATGCCGTACGGGTTTGTAGTGAACGGGGAAATTAAAGCGATGGGGGACGAGAAGTATCTCTTAAGTCCGCAAGATTTAATGGCGGTAGATTTAGTTCCGCAATTAATCGACGCCGGCGTGTCATGCTTTAAAATTGAAGGGCGATTGAAAGGCGAAGAGTACGTCGGGTTGACGACGGCGGCGTATCGGCGAGCGGTAGACTTAGCGTGGGAGAATAGAAATGTGTCCAAGAAGGAGTTGTTGACGGATGAGTCGAGATTGGAGTTGCGACAGGTGTTTGCTCGTGCGCAAGACGAACACTTTGACGGGTTAACGACTGGTTTTTTAGAGGGCACTCGGCATCAAACGATTGTGAGAGGGCGAAATCCGAGGCATCGAGGCGTATTCGCCGGGCGAGTGGTCGAAGTAGACGCAAAGAAAGAACGAGTGACGATACAAACAACAACAACGACTAACAACAACAACGAAGAAGATAGCTCTTCCATCAATGGCGTTTTGAAGCGCGGGTTTGGCGTCGTGTTTGATGACGGCGCGCCGGAACTCGACGAGCAAGGCGGTTTCATTTACGAAATCTTCGACGAAAGAGGGAGTTACGTGGACTCGAGCGAGATGTGTTCGAGCGAGTTTGTAACTTTGGCATTTGCGAGGAACTCAATGGATTACCAGAAAATTCGACCCGGGAATATCGTGTGGCGAACGTCGACGACGTCCGGCGAGAAGAAGGCGCAACATCGCAAGAAGGAGAAGAGCGAGGAAGAGGTAGTGGCGACGGCATCGTCCGCGTCGCCGAGTGCGGATGGGCGCGATGACGTCGTTTGTATAGTCTCTGGATCGCGCGATGCGCCTTTGAAGATCGCTTTGTACGATTCGTTAGGAAACGTTGGCGAAGCGATGACGTCCGTGCACATTTCAGAGGCGAAGAAACAACCGATTGATTTTCAATCCATCGCAAAAACGATCGGCGAATTAGGAGGAACGCCATTTTTTCTCGACGATGAAAAGAACATCGACTGCAAGAAACTCTTCTTCTCGGAGACTGAGACCGATGAGAACAACATCTTCGTTCCAGCCGGCGAAATCAAGAAAGCGCGAAGAGAAGCGGTCGAAATGTTGCTGGAGAAACGACGCAACATGGGCGCGGTGAAAGCGGAAGCGATGGCGAGCGACGACGTGAGCGTTTCAGACCAAATGTACAAAAATGAAATTGAAAAATGGTGGGGCACGCCGACGGCAATCGCGTCAAAAACAAGAGAAAAGAATGTTCCGACAACAAAATCGTCTCCGGACGACGAGCCTAAACTTACCGTGCTCTGCCGAACGATGGAACAAGTCGAAACGTGTTGCGCGTTTGATTTCTTGGACGAAATTCAAGCCGATTTCTTGGAAGTCCACGGTTTACGCGACGCGGTGAAGAAAATCCAAGAAGCTGGTAAAAAAGCCGTAGTCGCGACTCCGCGCGTGTTGAAACCGGACGAGGAAAAATTGTGGCGGTTTTATTTAAGCTTAAACGCGGACGCCCTTTTAGTTCGGTCCGCGGGCCTACTTCGCAAACTGAACGAGTTGATCCCGGAAAAAGCGGAAGAAGGGAAAACCTATCCGCGACTTCGCGGCGATTTCAGCTTGAACGCCGCAAATGTTCTCACCACCTCCACGTTCCTGGAAAGGTTCAACCTGGAGCGTTTGGCGTTAACGCACGACCTAAACGCGCGCCAAATCCGCAACCTCGCCGCCGCGCTTCCTCCGCAAACCGCCGCCTCGAAAATCGAAATCATCCTTCACTGCCATCTCCCAATCTTCCACACGGAGCACTGCGTCTTTTGCCGTTTCCTCTCCGATGGTAACAGCTACAAAGATTGCGGCCACCCGTGCGAAACAAACGACGCGCGATTGCGCGACTCGAACGGCAAAGACCATTTAGTTCTCGCGGACATGGGCTGTCGCAACACCGTCTTCAACGCCGAAGCGCAATCCGGCGCCATGTTTGTTCAAGATTGGATAAACATCGGAAACATAAAGAACTACCGAATTGAACTCGTGGATACGGATAAAAACGAAACTGTTTTGCTCTTACACACGTACGAGAAGTTGCTCAGAGGAGAAATATCCTCTCGAGACGCGTACGAGCAGTTGAGGAAAGTCAAAGACAAAAACGGAAACGTCCAAGGATGCAACGTCGGTTCCTTCGCCGTGAGAGAAGAGAAGAGCAGAGACGGGATGAAGAAAACCGCGGCTGAGATCAAGTTGAACAATCAGGAGAAAAAGAAGAAAAGGTATACTAATAACACGAATAAAGATAACAGTAGTAAGAAACCCTCCTCGTCGGTATCGAGATGAGAAGAGGAAGAAGCGAGAGGGAGAGACCGTCCGCTTGCGTAAAATCGAGATTCTTTGCAACCGTCAAAGAGCAGCCAAATTTGTATAAAATTCAACACAATTCCACAACCGCAAACGACACACACGAAGAAAAAACAAGAATGCACTCGGTCGCCAGACAACTCGCCATTCGCGTGGCCACGTCTTACTCGTCGTCTTCGTCGAGTTCTTACTCGTCGTCTTACTCGTCGTCCAAAACGCTCAAAGGCTTTTCACATTCCAAAATCTTCGGGAAAAGGGCGATGGTGATGAAATTTACGACGACGACGCCTCGAGCGTCCTCGGACTCTTCTTCATCGAAGAACGAGAACGACAACACGGACGAATCGAAACCGCAAAACGAACTGATCGAAGCTCTGGATAAAATCTCAAAAAGGGAAAATTTGGTCAAGAAGAACAAGAGGAAACAGCCGGATGTTATCGTGGAGAATGCGGCACATCCGCCGCCTGGTGGGTCGGCTGCTTCGTTAGGCGGCGGCGGGGGATCGAATACGGTGATGGGACCGGGCACGTCCGAAGAGTGGCGCGAGTTGGACGAGAAAGTGAACACGTACCCGAGCGAGCGAAAATTTCAAGCCATTGGAGTTAACTCGCCGGAGTTTGTTGGAGACATGGTGAAACTCGTGGAAGATACGTTGGGCGACGGGAGGAAAGTGCATCCGGAAAACGTGACGAGTAACTTGAGTAAAAACGGAAAGTATTGCAGCGCAAACATGACGGTTGTTTTGATGAATGGGGAAGAGGTGATTAATATTATGGCGAAGTTGAAAGCGGACGAACGAGTGAAGTGGTATTTGTGATTGATTGGTTTTAATTATTATCATTATTATTATTGTCAGTATTATTCTTTTGTTGCGAATTTACCCAACGCCCACAGCGGGAAGATGTTCTTATAGTTTGCGTACGTAATCATGCAGTTGTTGTTGAATACGCCCATGATATTTTCCTGCGGCCAATCGCCGTCTGGGAGTTGCTTTTTGAGCAAGCACGCGGCGGCTTTGCGCAACGGCGCGGCGTCTCTCTTCTCTTGACCGGTGGCGAGTAAGGCAAGCATAGCCCACGAGGTGTTGACGCAATGCGCAAACTCGGTTTTCCCGTCTTTTTCGTAGAGTTGATGATAGACTTTCTTTTCGCACGAGAGATAGCTTTCGCCCCATCCGCCGGTGGTTTCTTGTTGCTTGGAGAGTAAAAACTGCACCGCTTTACGCAAGTGTGGGCACGTGTCATACGTCGACCCGGTCGCAATCAAACCTAAAACACCAAACCACGTGCCGTAGGTGAAACAAATCGCCCACGAACCGTACCAGCTCCCGTCTTCTTTTTGAATGCTCTTCAAAAAGTTTCGGCCGCTTTTGCGCGCTTTTTCAATGCGGGGCACAATCGGGTGGTCCGGAAACCGTTTAGCGAACTTGGAAATCGCTTGGATAGATGCCGACGAACACTCCACGTACGGATAATCAATCATGATGTCCCCGAACGTCTCCGCCGGGTTTAAAATTTCTACCCACTTACCGGCTCGAGTGTTTTCGTACGTCGCCCATCCGCCGCTTCCTTGAGGCTTGAACCCAAATCTTTGCGTGTTTTGATAACTCAGAATCACATTTACGCAATCCGCTAATCGATCGACTGCTATTTTGTTTTTTGGGTCAATTTTAATCAAACCTTGATCTTCCATATCCATCACCGATAGCGCGGCTTTTAAACCTTCGCTGGAGCAATCTGAAATGGGCCATCCGTGGTCTCTAGTGCTAAACGGCCATGCGCCTTTGGAGATGTGTCGGTAATATTTCTTCAGTTCCGGCGCGTCATCTCTAACTTGACTGTCGTCGATATACTTAGCGGCGTCGCGCAAACACTCGTTGAAGTTTTTTGCCAACCCGGTCGCTTCAATCGCTTGAACCGCAAACGCGCAATCCCAGAGTTGACTGCCGTTGTATCCCTGCATTTTCATACCGTCTTCGGCGACCCATAAATAGTCCCAAAATCGAGGCATGTGTTTCTCCACGCCTTCTGCGTCGCCGCTAAAGTATCTGCACAAACAGTTGAACACTTTGTTGACTGGACCAATGTCCACGTATCGCGTGTTTTCGTCTTCGTACACCACGTGCTTCAGCGCTTCTCTGTTCGCCCATTTGCGCAAAGGCGAACGGAGTAAAATAGGTTCGACTTTTGAAAGCGTGCCCCATAGCACGTCTTGCAACATTGGATGCGGGTAATATAAATCTTCGTTCGCGCATTCATTCCTGGCTTTGTTCCAGTTAATCGTGTCGTACTCTTGACAGTACAATTCCAACTTCAGCGCCTCGCTGACCGGGTTCCCGGCTTCGATTTGCGCGCGTTTGCCGTACAAATACGACATCGGTAAATACACCATCCTACAGTGACACCAATATCTCCCCGGGTGCGCTGGAAACCAATACGGAAGCAACCAACACTCGGGAGGAATTGGATTTAAACCTTTCCACTCGTAACATCCCAACATCGCTAACCAAAACTTACCCCAACTCGGCGTTTTCGTCGCCCCGCCTCTTACTTTAATCCACTCTTGCATCTTCCTCAACGTTTCCGAAGATTCGAGCTCTTCACCTAAACACCGCAACGCGACGTACGTCAACACTGAACCGAACATCGTCGAGTGTCCTTCGATGTGCAACCCAACGCCGCCATCTTCGTTGACGTGATTTTCCAAGTACCGTTTCATTTCCACTTTCACGTGCGCCGGTAACATCTCTTTCTCTTTCTTCATAATTTTCATCGCAATGATTAATCCAGGCATGAGAAACATCGGTCCGCCGTAATCCGACGGCCAGTGTCCGTCTGGATGTTGTTGTCCTTGGTAATACTCCACGCCCGCTTTGAGCGCCCGTTTCGTTTCCTTCTCGACCGCGAATTCGTCCGCGACTGCGCCGTCCGCGCTCGGCGGCGTCGTTTTCCTCTCTCTCTTCCTCTCTACCCGTCGCGCATCGAACGCGTCTCTCATCAGCGCATCTTTGCTGTGCTTTTGAACGAACCTGTTCTCTCGAAACTCTTTCCTGCGTTGGTTTTGCTTCTCGATGTCCTTTTCGGACGCGTTCGGGTCGAACGCCCACGTTTGCCGACCGACGTGTGCGTTCAACGTGTGCAGTTTCTTCTCGGCATCCAAATTTGGTTCCGAGCAGACCAGTTTCCACATTTTTTTACGATTTGTTGTAAGACGACGACGACCACGACGGATAAAGTAACAACGATATCTTCGGTATCTGGTGCGCGTCCGTGCTTTGAATCTGTTTTGCGCGCGCGAGAGATAGATAGATAGATAGAGAGAAACTCCAATAGGGAAAAAGTAATTCTAAATCCAATCTCTCTTCTGCAAGCGCGCTTTAACACTTCTCTTCGTCTCCTGCGCTCTCTGTCTAGAGTTCTTGTTGTTGTTCTCCGCGACGACTGTTGTTCGATTGTAGTTTCGCGGGATGAAAAGTTATTCCTCGGAGGGATAAAGTTTACGAGCGAGAGAGGAACAAAAAGATATGTTTGTGTGCGTGCGTGTGCGAAAAACGTGTGCACAAGCACACAGGAGTGGAGAAAAGCACCATATACACAATGATATCACAGGCGTTGTGTGATACCCAATCGATCCAAATTTAATCTGTTTTTCGTGTTTCGTCTTCGTTTTTTGGTTCTCGTTCGCTCGCTCTCTCAAAGGTTGTTTTTAGGGAACCTCGTCGCAAAAAAACTAGTGGCTCTGAACAGAAGCACAAGAGACCATACACTGAAAGCGACAGTTACTCAAATCTATTCGAATTTCCTCACACTTACCGCACACGCGAACGTCGAAAAGTACCCCTTTTATTCTCTTAAGAAGAGAATATAAACATGTCCTCCGCCTCTCTTCTCGCGAAAGGGTTCCAAGCGTCGGCGTTGTCCTCGCGAAGCATCGCGGTGCGTGATTGTTTTTTTTTTTCTCTCTCGCTTTCGTTTTTTTTTATTCTTTTCCATCTTGTTCTTCTTCTCGCGGATATTTTCTGCGCCTAAATGCGCGCGAGTTTTACGCATTTGAGAGAGGTAGATGTGGTTGTGTGCGAGGTTTGGCTTCACTTTTACGCGAAGGAAGATGGGAAGGAGGAAACGCGCTCAACTCGCGCGAGTGTGCGCGTTCGCGAGTGGTCGCACTCGCGAGTGAATTTCGCACGCATATCCATTAATCTTTTTAGAGGAGCGTTCAAAGACTGACTTTTCGTGTTTCTAATCTTCATCCAACAAAACACGGGCACAGACGCGCGCGCAGCAGCAACAGAAGCAACGAGGAGGATCGACCACGTCTCGCGCTTTTGGTCGTCGTCAATCTTCGGTCGTCGTTAAAGCTTCGGAAGATGACGTCGATCTCGACGACATCGCGCAAGCTATTGAAGAACTCGCCAAGGAGAACGAGAAGCTTCGCATGAGTTTGGAGGAGGAGGAAGCGGCTGAAGAGGAGACCGTGGCTGCCGCCACGGCGGTTGCGACGGCGCCAAAGCCGGTCGCTGCTGCTGCTCCGGCAAAATCGGCCGGATCTGGCGCCGTTTCCGCGTTTGGCGTCCCGGTATTGACCGAGGATCCGAAGAGACACCGCGGCTTCAAGTTCCCGCAGTTGGAAGGCGACGGTTTCGGCGTTTGCGCGGTAGACGGCACGTTGGCGGGCCACAAAGGCCACCTGGGCCACAGATGGGATAAATTCAAAAACTTGAGACAAGCGATCGAAGACAACGAAGAAGGAGGGATTGAAGGTTTCTCCAGAGGCTACGAGAAGATGGGTTTCAACAGAAACGAGGAAACCGGAGAGATTACGTACAGAGAGTGGGCGCCGAACGCGAAATCGGCGTGCTTGTTTGGCGACTTCAACAACTGGGCCACCGACGCGAACGGAGTTTGGATGACCAAAAACGATTTTGGTGTGTTTGAAGTGACGGTACCGCCGAATGCGGACGGGTCGCCGGGTATCCCGCACGGCTCGAGAGTGAAGATTCATTTGGAAACGCAAGACGGTTCATGGGTCGACAAGATTCCGGCGTGGATCAAGTTCGCCGTGCAAGCGCCGGGGAACATTCCTTTCGATGGCATTTACTACGATCCGCCGAAAGAAGAGCAATACGAAATGAAATGGTCGAGACCGGATGCTCCGGAAGAGTTGAGAATTTACGAAGCGCACGTCGGCATGTCCTCGAGAGAGCCGAAAATCAACTCCTACATCGCCTTCGCGGATGAGGTTTTGCCGAGAATTAAAAACTTAGGGTACAACGCGGTCCAGTTAATGGCGATTCAAGAGCACGCGTACTACGCGTCTTTTGGTTACCACGTGACGAACTTTTTTGGCGTTTCCTCTCGATGCGGTACGCCAGACGAGTTGAAGTATTTGGTGGATAAAGCGCACTCCATGGGTATTTCTGTTTTGATGGATTTGGTTCACTCGCACTCTTCTTCGAACGTTACCGATGGTATCAACATGTTTGACGGCTCCGACGGACAATACTTCCATAGCGGACCGCAAGGCTACCACTGGATGTGGGATTCTCGATGCTTCAACTACGGCGAGTGGGAAGTCATGAGATTTTTGTTGTCCAACTTGCGATACTGGATGGAAGAGTTCAAATTCGACGGTTTCCGTTTCGATGGCGTCACGTCTATGATGTACAAACACCACGGTTTACAAGTTGCGTTTACGGGTAATTACGACGAATATTTTGGCATGGCCACGGATGTGGACGCCATGGTGTACTTGGCCTTGGCGAACGATATGTTGCACACTTTGTACGACGGTAAGGTCACGACCATTGCAGAAGATGTCTCCGGTATGCCCACGTTGTGCCGACCGGTGCAAGAAGGTGGTGTAGGTTTCGATTATCGCTTACAAATGGCCATCGCGGATAAATGGGTCGAAGTCTTATCCGAATGGGGTTCGGACGAAAACTGGGAAATGGGCAACTTGGTGTTTACCATGGAGAACCGCCGATATGGCGAGAAGTGCATCTCGTACGCGGAATCGCACGATCAAGCGTTGGTCGGGGATAAAACGACGGCGTTTTGGCTTATGGACGCGGAAATGTACACGAACATGTCCACGTTATCGCCGGATTCGCCGGTCGTTACCAGAGGTATCGCTTTGCACAAGTTGATTCGTCAGTTCACCATGGGTTTGGGCGGCGAAGGCTACTTGAACTTTATGGGCAACGAGTTCGGTCACCCGGAGTGGATTGATTTTCCCAGAGGCGACCGCGTGGAAGCCTCGACCGGTGAATTCATCCCGGGTAACGGTAACTCCTACCACTTGTGCCGCAGACGCTTTGATTTACCTGAAACAGACCACTTGAGATACAAATTCTTGGAAGCGTTTGACGCGAAGATGAACCGCGTCGCTGGTTTCTTCAAATACATGGCGAGCGACCACCAATACACGAGCTTGAAAGACGACGGCGACAAGATGATTGCGTTCGAAAGAGGCGATTGCGTTTTTGTCTTCAACTGGCACCCAGTCAACTCGTACTCGGACTACCGCATCGGTTGCAAGAAAGCTGGTAAGTATAAGTTGGTGTTGAGTTCGGACAACCCCGAGTTTGGCGGTTGGGACAACTTGTCCACGCACCACGACGGCAGCTACTTCGCAGACTCTACCGCGCACAACGGTCGCCCGGCGAGTTTCCAAGCGTACATCCCGTCTAGAACGGTTGCTGTTTTTGCTTTGGAAGAAGATATCGAAAGAGTGGGGTACACGTACGGAGAAGAGTACGTTTCCAGAGTCGTCGAAGTCTCCAACGAACACGTATAAAAAAACAATAGAAACACACATACATTCACTTGCACACGAACAAACAGCGCGGCAAAAATATACTTTTATTAACAAAAGGGACTAATATTGTTGTAATACTCCATATCACTCAGATCTATTCTATCTTTTCTTCCATGCTATCCTTCGCCGCTTTTTTCTGCCAACACGCGTTTGAAATCTTCCTCACAATCCCCATATAAAACGCTCCTTTATTCTTAACCTCTTTCTTATTCTTATTCGTCGTGAACTTGCGAATTTCGTTCGCCGCTTTCTCGCACACGTCTCTCGGAAGCAAACCCAAAAACGACTTCAATCGATCGTCGAAATCGCTCTCCCTCAACGTCCCTTCGCTATTCTCGCACGCGTGCTTAATCACCACCTCCACATCATCTGGTGCAGTCAACACTTTCAATCCTTCTCTTTTCGTTTTCCCTTCCTCTTTCGTGTTCACTTCTTTCCCTTCCTCCTTTTTCGCGCGTCTCACCGACTTCGGTTCTTGATACGTCTTACGTTCGCATCTCTCCACCGTCACCGGTCTGCCTCTGAACAGAGTATCGTGCAACTTCATCGCTTTCTTCGCCGCTTTCGCGGTGGTAAAATCCACGAACGCAAACCCTTTAAACTTTTTCTGCTTCCCCGGCGTCCCTTCGCCGTCGCCTCCAGCCATTCGAATTTGCCCAACATCTCGTCCACATCCTTGTCTGTTCAAGTTCGCTTTCAACCACGGCGCGATATCCTTCGCTTTCGTATCGAACGGCATTTGACCGAAAAACAACGTGTGCATTTCCCCGTTCTTCTTGTCGTTGTTGTTTGTCTTTTTATCATCATCGTTTTTATCTCTCTTCTTCTCTTTTCGTTTCTTTCTTCTTTCATCTTCGCCGTCGGCGCCGTCGTCCTCTTCTCGCTCACGTTTCGTCTTCTTCTCCTTCTTCAATTTTTTTTCTCTCTTGTGCTTCTCCTTGGACTTTTCCGTCGCGAGCTCTTCGAACTCGTTCATTTTCTTCGTATCGCTGCTGCCTTCCTTCCGTTCTCTCGTTTACACGCAAAGGGCTGCGCGTGAAGAGATGATTTTTTGTGTCGATTCCATTCTGTTCAAGAGCTTTCGAGAGGAGAGGGAAAAAGGACCAACGCACACGCCTGACAAACGCCATCGAAAGAGAGAGAAAAAGCGAGAAAGGAGGGAAACGCACAGCTGTAACCGTAAACGATGATGCTTAAGTAATTCTTCTTTTAATTCTTCTTCTCTACCTAGTGAATTTCAACGCCGTTTTCTTTTAAACTTTCCAGAAGCGCGGAGAGCTTCCCGCCGAACCGTTTCCTCTTCGGCTGGAAACTCGCGCGTCGCCCGCTGTATTTTTCGTTCTTTTTCGACGTGCTCGATTGTAAGCCTTCGAAATTGATCGCATCTAACTGGATTTTCTTCAATCGTTCGGCTAAGAGTTTCCCGATGTGTTTACACGCGCTTTTATCCGACGTCGACGCGAGTCTTTCTCTTCCCTCTGCTTTTTGTTCTGTTGGGTTGCTCTTGTTCTCATCATCAGTGCTACTACTATTACTATTATTATTTTCTTCGTCTCCTATCTTCCTCCTCGCGATCCTCGTCCTATCCTCTAACGTGGACGCCGAAGCGACGATGTGCCCGTCCGCCGGTCGAACGACTCGGCCAACCACGTGGCGGTTGCTAAAAAACACCTGCAAACGATGCGCTACTTTTCCCCCGATTGATGCGACTGCCTCGGATGATGATGACATTCTTTATACACACAGAGAAGATATAAAGTATTTTCTCAAACTCCTTCTCAAACTTCCAAAAAAGGAGTCGCTCTGACCGCGCGTTCGTTGATTATGTATATAAATGCGCCTCTACACCTGCAAACGAACCGAAAAGTCTCGTCCTTTCTCTCTCTTCTTTTTATCCCCTCTTGTGCTCTTTGCTCTGTCAAAGTTTTTCATGGAGGAGTTTCAAAAGCGCAGATATTTAGGGTTTTTGAATTTTGAGCAAAAGAGAATTTCTTGTTCGTTCTTCCTTCAATACATTTTGTACATATAACTGTTCGTTCTTTGCGCATCATCATCAAAGAGAACAAAACTACGCGTCGAGAAGAGAAGTGGCGCGCATAAAATCACGAAAGCGGTGCGAAAAGAAATCTTTTACTACCTCGTGCGCTCGAATTCTCGCGCACATCTTGGTTTCATTGGTCGCGAGAGAGAGTGTTCGGAGGAATTGTGGGAGAGCGCGCGATCGAAATTTCTCGAGGCAAAAAAGCGGAATTGTAGCACTTTTTATAAGCCAAAAGAGAGGAGCTTTTGCCGTTGAATTTTCACATCCGGGAGTACGAGGAAGAAACCTTAAGCGCGCGCTTCCGAAACCCTTCATAAAAAAAGATCTTCGACGCGCCTTGCATTCCATCGCATCCATTCGATCCCAGCTCGAGTGGTTCTGTGCTTCGCGAAAAAGCGTTTCATCGACACGAAAGTAAGCGCGCGTAAAAAGGACCGAATCGTCGTAATTACCAAAAAGGGAGTCCTTCTGACTCACTCGAGAAAAAACGGGATATTTATTGGGAGATATTTTGAGTCTCACAGTAAAGAGGAAAAGAAAAAATTTATCACAAGATGGGGGCGAATACGACGAATAAAACCACCACCAGCGCGAACGAAAACAACAACAAATATAAATCACCCACCGCTCCACCGGCGTTTAACACCAGCGCGCCAGGGCGCGAACGATTTTATAACTCGATCAAATTCGATTCGAGCGGCGACTTGCAACGAGCGAGCGAAATCGACGAACGGATGATTCGAGAGAAGTACGACCAAGACTCCGAGTTGGTGGATTTGGAGAGAGAGATTTTGACTGGTGAGGACGAAGAAAAGAAAGATGCCGCTCTTGGGTCGCTCGCAGTGAGAGGAGGTGGAGCGCAGCCGCCGTCCAGGTTGGGTAACGCCGCGGTCGGGAAGATGGTCACGAGGACGGAACAACGAGAAGCGAAAGAGATGACGGGGAATAATAATAATAATAATACTATAAACGAGAATAAAAATAACAAAAAAGATAAAGAAATGATGATGGAAGAGAGAAACAAAGAATCGAGTGGAGGTAAAGGCGGGAGCAACGATGCCACCGCCGCTGCTGCGACGGAAAAACAAGATTCAGGCTCCAACGACGACTCGAACAAACTCTCGGAGTCCAACGAGTCCAAGTTATTGCGTTCTCAGCAGCAGCGAGGCGTTAAAAATCCGAGCGGAAGTGGTGGAAGTGGTGATGGAAGCGACGATAACAACACGAAGAACAAAATCAACAACCTAAAAACCTCCGGAGACGAGAAGATGATGATCATCAAAGAAAACGGCACCAACGAAAACGCCGCGGAGATGAACGAAAACGATTTGTTGTGCGATTTTGGCGCGGAGAAACAACCCATGGTTGTCGCCTCGCCGAGAAAGAAGAGCAAGACCGCTTATTCTTCGGATCTTAATAGAAATTGTGATGGCGATACCGGCGGAAGGTACAGTGAGCTGGAAGATGGGCGTCGTCAAGAAGGAAGAAATAACAAACAAAAACAAGAAGGAGACAAAAATGCAAAATTAGTCTCTAACAACAACAGCAAAGTCAACAACAATAACAACAACTCGTCAAACGATAACTCGAACAGCTCGGGGAGACAAGGAGGTAGAAAACAAAGGAATCCAGTGCGTGCACCGAAACGAAACGATTCGAGCAGCGGTGACGATTTGATCATCCCGGACGAAGAGGAAACGAAGAACGCAAATCTGCTCTCCGAGTGTGATAATCTCTTCGTTCCACCAGTTGCACCTTTGTTTAAACCGCCAAATCACGCGGGCGCTAGTAACGCGGCGATGCATAAATCGGCTTCTGGTAACATCGACGTGAACGATGGTACGAATGCTAAGACGTTTGGCGCGAACGGCAAGGCGATGAATACTATCAACACCATCGATGACTCGTTGTATGATCAGCAGTTCCAAATTGAACCGGAGCTTTTAAGCGCCAGACCTGGTTCGGATGATTCGTTTAGACTGTTTGATCCCGCAGCGACGCAAGGGAAGAGCAACGAAGGTAGCGATGAGGGCGAACAGCTCGCTTCAGGTAGAGGTAGACGCCGACGTTCCAGCGGGCGAAATACGAATAATAAAAGCAATAGCACTAGAAAAACGAGCGGTTCAGACAACTCCTCCTACGACGAAGAAGCCGACGGATCGCGAGAAAAATTGGATAACAACGCGGAAGAGAGCGACAGCGATATTGACATCTCGAACGATCTGTCGGACGAAGAGGTTTACGAAGCCGATTACGAAGATAAAGAACGTTTGATTGACGATTTAGAAGACGATTTGGGCGAGAATACGAACAACCACCGCGTCGGTCGACCTTTGATTATAGGAAGTATGGGCAGAGGCAGCGTCGGTGGAGAAATCATGCCGGGAATGCTCGTGAACGGTCGACGCGCGCAAAGAGGGCAACCGCCCAAGCACGAGAAGGTGGCGCCTTCTCGCGCGATTTCTGGGAAGAAGACAAATTTGAAAGGAGCGTCGAACACCAAGGGCAGTACAAAAAGTAATAACAAATCGTCATCATCGTTGGCGACGTTAACGACGATGCGTCCTGCTTCAAACAAATCGATACGTGGCGACAGTAAGAGTAAAATGAAAGCAACAGGCAAGATGTTTGATGATCTCGGTGAATACACCATTGCAAAGGTGGACGAAAAGAAGCGCAGCAAACAAGCGGGCGGTTCTAAATCTACCGCGAATACCAACAACAAAATGGTTGGTAAACGCAACTTGTCGAGCGCGATGGCGAGATCTGGTTCGGAAAACGCACCGAATAAGCGCGGCCGGAAGAACGTAGACAGCGATACGAAGTCGCTGTCGTCCAGTGGCTTATCGGAAGGATTCCAAACGAGCGCTTTGGGTCACGCGATTGGCGGTACAAATACGAAATCAACCGGAACCACCGCCGCGCGTGGTCGTGAACCGAACCCTCAAGGCGGTCCTCGACGTTCGAAACATCACAACCCGTGGGGATTAGACGAAGCTCAGGCTTTGATTGAAGGCGTCTCCAGATGCGGCGGCGGTAAATGGGCCGATATTAAAAAGCTTGGGTTTCCGGAAATTGAACATCGCACCGCGGTTGATTTGAAGGATAAGTGGCGCAACTTGCTTCGAATCGCAACGTTACCGACGCCGTCTGGCCGAGAAACCGCTGGTAAGTCCGGCGGCGACAAGAAACGAGAAATCCCGAGAGCTATGTTGGACCGAGTTCGAGAACTCGCCATGCTCCACGCGAAGAATAAAGAGCGCGAGTTGGCGGCAAAAGCGGCGCAGGCGCAACAGCGATCATGAAAAGGTTGAGATATCTTTTACGTGACGTTTGTATTTGACAATTATTAAGCTTTGTACCTAGGTACCACTGTTGTGTGTATTAATAAATCTATTTATCTATTCATAATAAAAACATAATCAACACCAAACGACGATTTTTGATTTTTTTTACTTCGCGAACTCCTTCTTCAAACGCTCAATCGCAGTTTCCAAGTTGTCTCTGTGGCAAAACGCGGACATGCGGACGAAACCATCCCCGGTTGGCCCAAAACCAGCGCCCGGTGTGGTGACGATATCCGTCTTGGTCAAAATTTCCGTGAAGACTTCCCACGAGTCTCTTCCGTCAAAGTCGACCCACACGTACGGCGCATCGACGGCTCCATACACTTTAAAACCCAACTCTTCGAACGTCTTCTTCAACATTTTCGCATTTTCCTTATAGAAACCGACCGTTTCTTGCATAGACTTCCACCCTTCGTCGGACAACGCCGCCAAGCCGCCGCCTTGCGCGACGTTGGAGGCACCGTTGAAGGCCGTGCACATGCACCTGTTCCAGTCGAATCTGACTGAAGAACCGTCCGCAAACTTCAACGCTTCCGGAACGACCGTCCAGCCTAATCGCAAACCCGTGAATCCGGCGTACTTGGAGAACGAGCAACTCTCGATGCAACACGTCTCCGAGCCTTCAATTTCGTAAATCGTCTTTGGACAATCCGGATTTTCGATGTAAAACGCATACGCCGCATCGTAAATGACAATTTGACCGTTCTTGTTCGCGAAATCGACCAACTCTTTGCATTGCGCTCTAGTCGCCGCCGCCCCAGTCGGGTTATTTGGCGAGCAAAAGAAGATGATGTCCGCGTCCTTCGCAGCTTCCAAGTTTGGAAAAAAGTCGTTGCCCGGCACGCACTCCATGTAGACGATGTTTTCGTATCGTTTCGTTTTTTCGTCGTAGCCCGTGCAGTGCCCGTTGATGACAGACGAATCCACGTACGCTGGATACGCCGGATCTTGCACCGCAACTTTTCTCCCCGGACCAAACATTTGTTGCATTCTCGAAATGTCGCACTTCGACCCGTCCGAAACGAAAATCTCACTCGCGTTTATCTTCGTCTTCTCGCTGTAAAAGCGCTTCACGATGAGGTCTCTCAGAGGTTGTTGTCCAGCCTCGGAGCCGTAACCGCCGGTCTTTTCGTACCCGGCGACCGTACCTAACGCCAAAGCCGCGTTGGCCATGCCCGACACGATCGGCGCTGGGATTGGTTCCTGTTAATGAGAGAGAGAGAGAGAGAGATGTGAGTTTTTCGCAAC
The DNA here is from genome assembly GCF_002220235.1 of Bathycoccus prasinos. Classification (NCBI taxonomy): domain Eukaryota; kingdom Viridiplantae; phylum Chlorophyta; class Mamiellophyceae; order Mamiellales; family Bathycoccaceae; genus Bathycoccus; species Bathycoccus prasinos. Next base: position 402,120 of record NC_024003.1, read on the forward strand.
AACATCGAACACACACACGAGAGACACACGACACGTAATCAAAAATCAATCGGATAAAATTAAATCAAAGAACGCAAAGAAGACAAAACAGAAACGTACGGTCGTATCCCCGATCCCTAAACTAATAATCTTCGCGTCCGGGTTTTTCTCCAAGTGCGCGTTGCGGATCCGCGCGATTTCCGGGAACAAATATCCCGCGCGAAGTTGCGCCATGTTTGGATTTCGGGAAACGTTCGACATCGCGGCGACTTTGACGTTGATTTTATCGTGTCGTTTCGGTTGTTCCTTCGTGAGGTGCTTCGAGGACGACGAGGAAAGCTGTTTGCCCAAAAGAGACGAGGTGCTGGTTGTCATCGAAAACATGATTGGAGGATTCAAACTTGTGTGTGTGATGTATATATATATATATATATATATATAAACGCGGGCGTGTTGCTCGAGTTTGATGAGCGAGGAAAAAAAAGTGGCGTGTGTGTCTCGTTCTGCTCTTTTCTCAGCCGTCAAACCTTTTCGTAGGTTTTTTTTAAAACCTGCTTTTTTTTACCCAAATGGAGGTGGTTGAAAATACACCAAAAAAACAACAGCTTTTCGAGCGCTCAATGCGTGCGTAACTTCTTCATCGAGATGAAACGAGAACTGAAAATGAACACACAGAACACTCGTAGCGGTATGTATCTTTGCGTGCATTTTCAGCGATATTTATTCGCAAACGTGGAAGATATGGGCACAAAACGAGAGCGTTTTTCGCAAAAAAGAGAGGTTGTACAAAAAAAAGGGAGACGAAAATTTTTGAGACAACACCACAGACAAAAGAGCATCACATTCGAACGCTCTTTTACCAAACGAGGAAATACCGCAGCACACGCGCGATATATAAACGAGAAACACAAATATGACGACGACGACTCTTTTTCTTCGGTTTTTCTTGCTGTTCTTTCTCTTTTTCGCTTTTGGGGTTGGTTCTTTTTCTTTCGCATCAGCGAATGCGAATTCCGGGAAAGAATCGGACAACAAATATTTGTCCGAATTGCGCTCGAAATTACAGATCGAACCGATCACGCCGCACATCGACGCGCTGTCGAAATTCTCGAGCAGTGAGGACGAACTCAAAGGCGTGACGAGGCTGGTGTACTCGAAAGAAGACTTGGAAGCGAGAGCGTACGTGAAAAACTTGATGAAGAAGAATGGGTTGAAGGTCAGAGAAGACGCCATGGGGAGCATTTTTGGCCGCTTGGAAGGGGTTGAAAAATCGCAGAAAGGAGGAGGCCACGTGGTCGGGTCTGGGTCGCACACGGACGCGATTCCTTTGAGTGGGAAGTACGACGGAGTGTACGGGGTATTAGGCGCGATTGAAGCGTTGGGAGCTTTGAAACGGGCCAAGTTTCAACCGAGGCGACATCTCGAAGCGGTTATGTTCAACAGCGAAGAGCCGAGCAGGTTCGGGATGGCGTGTTCTGGGTCGAGAGCGATGGGTGGGGTTTTAGACGCGGAGAAATTGGAAACTTTACCGGACGTGTTGAACGCGTCGACGTCGTTTTTTGATGCCGCGACGCAAGCTGGGTACGGGAGCAAATGGCGAGGAGAGAAGAATGAGAGAGCGCGCACGGCGAAGGAGATGGTTGAGCAATGTTCGTTGATGCCGATGGATTCGCACTATTATTCGTTCGTGGAGCTACACATTGAACAAGGCCCAGAGTTGGAACACGAAAATTTGGATATTGGAGTAGTTACGGCTATTGCCGCGCCGGCAGCGTTGGAGATAACGTTTGAAGGCGACGGAGGGCACGCGGGAGCGCAGTTGATGCACCTGAGGAACGACGCGGTCGTCGCTGGGTCTAAGTTGGCCGTGGCCGTGGAGGAATTCGCGAAACATTCTGGGAGCGTGGATACGGTTGCTACAGTCGGCGGGTTCACGGTGAAACCAAACGCGATTAACTCGGTCCCGCGAAGCGCGGTTTTGGAGATTGACGTGAGAGATATAGATTTGAAACGCCGAGATCTCGTGGTGGAGCAGATTATATCCACGGCCAATAAAGTCGCCTCGGAACAAAGAGTGAGAGTAAACGTACGCATGATCAACAAAGACGATCCTGCCACGTCTGGCGACAGCGCAATGAGCGCGGCAGAACTCGCCGCGTCGCACTTGGGACATACCCAAAAGCGCATGGTCTCGAGAGCCTACCACGACACGTTATTCATCGCCAAAGCGTGTTCAAACGTTGGAATGATTTTCATCCCGTGCTTCAAAGGCTACTCGCACCGCCCGGACGAGCATTCCACGGAAGATCAAATGCGTAAAGGCGTCGAGACGTTAGCGCTGACGATGGCAAAACTTTCGAGAGAGAGGCCGATCGTCGAAGACCACGAGGACGTGAACCAGGAACACGTGAAGCTTCCTTTTTTCATTTCGGAGGACGACGAAGAGAACAACAACGCAAAAACAGACCCGCCAGAACCGAACGACGAGTTGTGATTCAAATTTATACACGCGTAACTCGTAAAATGTGACAGAGGCATGCAGGCCGCGTGACGCTGTCGATCCAGTACATAATTCTCCCGTAAACCCATCATCGTCTCGTACTTCTTTTGCGACTTCGATTTCTCTTCTGTCACAAAAAATCGCACTAATCGAAAACCAATATAAAAGAAACGCAAACAAACTACTTCGATGACGACGACGATGAGGACATCTGCGATACTCGCGACGGCAAAGACGGCGACGACGACAACGACTTATATCGCTTCTTCAAGATGCCGAAGTCGAAGTATTTGCGTCGGCTTCGCTGCCACGTCGTCGTCGGGGAAAACAAGAAGACAAAGAAGAAAATCAACGCGCTTTACTAAAGGCGTTTGGGAAACGAAAGCGCTCCTCTCGGAAGAAGAAAACCAAACGCAAATTGCCTCGTGTAAGAAATACGTCTCCGATTTGACGCAGATGAACATGAAACTCCCGTTAATACGTCGATACGTGGCAGGAGCGAAGAACGATTTGAAATTGTTGCAAAGCTTTCAAGATATGCTGGCGGAGAAGAGGTTGCAGGAGGAGAACGAAGACGAGGAGAAACGCAGGGAGAAAGTTTTGTTGATGCTGAACGATTTGAGGTTAGATAAAGCGGAAGAGGAACAATTTTGGTTAGAGCGAGGGGAGGACAGAGTGACGAGTTCGTTGACGGATAACGCGGTTGGATTGACTGAGGACGATAAGGTGGAAGTGAGTCGGATGTTGGCGACGGGGACGATGTTCGCCGTGCAAGGCGCGGTGTGGAACGCGATTTTGTTGTTGTTGACGGTGGCGGGTATTTTGTTGTTCGTGGGGAGAGGCGACGTGAACGTGGCGACGCCAGGGGCGACTGGTGCGATTGGATACTAAAGAAGGAGAGATTTTAATTGTTTTAATACTTAGCACACTAGTCCCTCAAGCTTCTATTTTACATTTTCTTCTTACACGAGCGCAAAAACGCTCGCCGCTTCTCGTCGGACGTCCGGCGATCGATCCTCCAAAGCGAGTTTGATCATCGATTCACACGATTCCTTGAGTTTACTCAAACTCGATTCCATTTTCGCTCGCGAAAGCAGTGCTCCAACTGCTTTGATTGTTTCAATTCTCAACGCCGCTGGCGCGCTGTTACCGACTTCGCTCAACGCTTCGCTCGAAATTCGCAAAAACTCGTCGTTATATTTTTCTCCTCCGACGTTTGATGATGATTTAGAGGAGGTGAACAGACCTCGGAACATTCGAAATGAGGAGACTCGGGTTTGCCACGGCTTGCCGAGCGCAGAATGTTCGATGGCGACGCGGTAAAGCGCGGAGTGCACGTCCGAGGAGGCAACGTCTTTGAGCTCACCGACGACGCTTAAACATTCCATGGCGCGTTCCGTGAACGCCGATTTCGATTTGTTCTTCTCGAAGCGTTCCATCTCTGCGTCGGGACCATCCATTTCCATTTCGTCGTTTTCCTCGTTATTTGTATCTCCCATTCCAGCATCACGACCATCAACGCCACTGCTCACGCGTGCAGTAAGACTCGAAACGAGCGCCTCGACGAAACTCTGAAACTTTGCATCCTTCACGAACGACGCCGGCGCGACGTTTTCCTCCTCACCTGGACCGCTCGCCACTAACTGTTCGAGGGAACTCTTCAGCGCCTGCACTCCAGCCGCGGCGAAACCGTCGTCTTTGCTCTCGACGCACTTTGTTAAACGATTCAAGGCTTCGAACGACGCGTCTTTATTACTTCCATTTTTTTCAACCATCGCCATGGAAATCATCGCTTTCAACACGTTCCCTAACGCAATTGCCAAATCATTCTTCCCTTTAAACGCGCGATTCGAGCGCAGCTCGTTAGAGAGCACTTCTAACATGTCGCGTATCATCTTTTCTTTGTTTGCATTCATCTCGTCCGTATTGTTTATCGACGCATCTTTGGTACTGAAACTCGTACTTTGCATCGCCGCCGATACCGTTCTCGCCGCTCGCGATTTGAGCGAATAGTTTGTACCTTCCAAGTGTGGCTTCAAGAAAGAATTCCAAAGATTTGGAAAATGTTTGCCGATGGCGGAACCTCCTCCGGCGGCGCCGGCACCACCGCCGCTCAACTCTTCCCAGGCGCTCTCCCAACACTTTGCGACGGATGCGTTTTCATCGAACGTTCCAAAATATGCCAACGGAAGTAACTCATCCTCGAAGTCTTTCAAGCACTCGACGCCTCGAGAATCTTTGGCCATTTCAGAGATGATTTCAGCCGCTGCTTCGCGGTTCGAACAGTTGCTGCTGTCGTCGTTGGCGAGTTTCAAGACGTCTGCGATTGTTTTTTCTTGACGTTTAAGCGTAGCAAAACGTAAACACGTCGCGAATGTTTGGCAGTATTGACGGAAGACGATTTTTGAAGACGCGCCACCAGAGGACACGCCGTTCAGAACATCTGGCGACGCGAGTAACGCTTCACAAATCTTACCGGCAAAAAAGCCTTTCGCTGCATCTGGTCGTCTCGCGCATAAGCGAACGCAAAACCGACCCGCACCAACCTTTGTGTTCAAACCTAACCCTTTCTTGAAAATGTTCGTAAACACCGGAGCTAACAATTTCGTCTCTTCTAAATCGACGTGTTGAATGAACGCGTCCAGAGCATCCGAAATAATCGAGTTCGAGCTGGCTTGCACGCGCGCGTTTTGAAAGTTCTCAACGACAGAGTTATTTCCGTTAGCGTCGGTGTCATTTCCGAACATCGCGGTAACTCTTTGTTCGTAATAATTCAATCGCGTATCCTCAAACGTGGATAGAGCCTCTAATAGCGCTTCCACTGCGGTCACGCAGTGCGGTTTCAAAGCTTCCGCGGGAGCTTTCTTCAGGATTTCGCACGCGACGAATAACGAAAGCTCTCTCGCGACAGAGGAGTCCGATTTTAATCCTTTCTCGAAAAGTTGAGGAAGGATCAAAATGCACGCCTTCTTTGCGACGTTTCTCTTTTCGTCCCTCGTGGAGGAAGCTAACGATTCCCCTATTTGATTGGCATCAGTCAATCGTAACGATAACGACCGCAACGTCTTCACAAACATCATCCCTCGAATTCGAACGGTTTCTTTAATATCATCTGCAACTCTAAACGCAATCGTCCATGCCTCTGCGAGTTTTTTCTCTACGATATCAAACGTCTTGCCTGCACCGCCGCTCGAGAACAACTCTGCCAATGCTTCCGCGGCGGATTGACGCACGCGCCATTCGCGCGAAGAGCAATCGAGAAGGAGACGTTCGCAAATTTGATCGAACATTTTCACCGATAAATCAGAAGCGACAACCATTTTATTGTCATCATCACTTTTCTTCTCTTTCTCAGCCGCGACAAGGGTTTGCCACGCCGCCTCGGCGGTTTCTCGCATGTTTAAATTGACGTCCTTCCGCAACCGATATAATCGAGGTGCGAGTTGTTCGCTGTGCGCGGATAACGACATGCCCGCTTTCTTTGCAATTCTAGCGATACCAGCACCCGCAGAGGCGGCGCGATTAACTTTCTTCTGGTGGTTCGAAATCTCCATGAATTTATACAACAAGTCGGGTTGTCCGATATCAGACACGACCGAACAGAGTTCTTTGTACGTGCTCAACATAGAATCGCCTGCATTGCCACCACCACCACCACCACCACCATTGTCACTAGTCAATGTCTTCTTTTCTTTCGCTTTCGCTTTCAACGCGTCGTCGCCAGTCAAGTTTAAACCGTCTTGGAAAACAACCGTATCGTCCTCGACTTTCGACATCGCGCGTTTCTTGCCTTTATTGCTCGTTTCACCACTCAAAGCTTTGGTGAGATTTTCGAGCAAAGTCGCTTTGCTCGCTTCGTCTCCTCGATCGTATAACGCGGATAAACCAGTTGAGGCCATTTCTTGGGTGGTAGTATTCGTATCGCCGAGTGCCGCTAAGAGCGCTTCGTGCGCGTCATCGAAACGGGACTCGAGCAAAGGGATGGTGTTTATTTTCGTGCCTTTCTTCGCGTTCGAGTCCTCGTCGTTCGCATCAACCGCGTCGTCCGAAACTATGGATGCAGAGGAAATGGACGGATTCACAAGAGAACAGAGCACAGCCGTTGCGCCACACCGAATCTCTTCGCGTGAACTAAACAAGAACCCTACTTTGGACTCTCCTTCCTTACCGTCGTCGTCGAATAGATATTTTAATATTATTTCGCGAAGAGCGTTTCGGTTACCAACGGTAGCGTCTGTTGACTCTTCACCATTACCTATTTTCACAGAGGGTGTTGTCGCTTCAGTGCCAATATCCATAGAATCAGAATTTGGCTCTTTTGGCGATTCAAATAACTCATCAACCTCGCGGTCAATGTCGCGGACAAACGGCGTCAAACTCGCGTCGCCGCCATCCTCGCTCGCAATATCGGTGCTCAAAACGAGATCAGATTCGCCATAAAACCCGAACTTTATAGAATCCGCTACTGCAAATCGAACGTCGTCTTTCTTTACCGTGAGTAATGAGAAAACTTTCTCAACGAGTGGTTTCGCGGCATCGAGCGATGTTGCGATCGTGGCGCCGCGGCGAAGCGCACATCCGGCGGCAAAAGCGGCCGAGGCGGCAACTTTCGGTGCAGCCGCTGCGCGATCCATGGCTTGCGACAGCGCAGCAATATCATCGTGCGATATGACGAAGTTATTGTTCGAAGTGAACAATGTTCCCAAACACTCGCATCCTGAAATACCTAGCATGACTTCTTTCGAAGGCGCGTCTGTTCGGGGCACGTTGAGTACAGCCTTACGAAAAATGGACTTCGCTAACTCGTAGCGTTCTGGTGTAAACATGCTCGCAGACTTCATTTCTTTGGTTGCCGTAGCTATCAACGCACTCAAAGATCTCAAAGCACCGTCGGCAAGCTCCGCGCGTAAGTTAGAGGCTGCCGCCGCGTCGCTTTCGTTCAAAGCGACTGCTTTTGAAGCGGTCTCCAAGAAACCGGAAACGAGTGCCTCGACGTCGCTCTCTGTGAACGAGTTCAATTTTAACATAGCCCCTATTAGATTTGCAGATGCCTTTCGCGTGATCGCGTCGTCCGTAGCGGAGAAAAATTTTGCGGCGCGAAGGTAGTATTGATAATTATCCTTCTCGTTCGCCATAGAAGAAGAACCTTCCGCTTTGTGCGCCGAAAACAGAACATCGCGAAGTTCAATCAAGGCGAGCGAGGCGAGTCTCGGTCCACTCGTCCTAAGCAAACAGTGCTTCAAGAATCGTCGATAACTTGCGCTGGTGCTAGCATCGTCGGCACCTCTGTTCATATGAAATCGACGACTTTGTCGAAGAAACTTCAAGAGCGCAAACATCACCTTTTCCGGAAGCGGCGATTGGTCATCTTCTCTTTGCGGATCTTTCGCGAGGAGCGTATTCTTTGATTCCGCTCGATCGAGCATGCGCGCAACGGTTGAATATCCATCCATTTCCCCTTCCTTTCGTAAAATGAGCGCCGAGCGAGCGGCATCGCGAATGTCCAGCTCAGGACGCGCGCAGTTCAACGCGCACGCGAAACGCACGGCAACTGAATCGAATCGGAAACAATTTTCACTCCCGGCGAATCGGAGCGCGAGAAGTAACGCCGATTTCGCGCCCGGCGGCGTAGCTTTACCCTCACCAGTGGCATCCGAATAATTCGCATCTGATGATGCGAAAGTAGTAGAGGCATAACGTTCTAAAACTTCCGCGACGACGTATTCCATGGCTAATTTTTCACCCTCTTTGACGATGGAATCCTCTTCGCACGCGCGCAACAACGCGCGTCCACACTCAACGATAGAACTTCGAGTGTGTGAATCGTATTCGTTTTCAATCTCGGTAAGAACGCGCTTGAGGAACTCGACCGAGTCGATGCTGCTCTTTGAAGAAGCACTCTCTGCCATCATCATATCTTGCGAAGCCTTGATCAACTCTGGCGCGCGTTCGATGAGATGCCCGAGCGATTGAAAACAGAAACCTTTCAATTCCATGGCGCGGATTCGTTCCGATGTCGTCATAGTAGCCGGTGAGGACGTTTCTAAAGTATCGAGAGTTATCAAACACGTCTCGAGAAGTTTTGGTGCGGCTTTTTCAAGAATGTCTTTCTCGGCGTTCCGTAAAACCCACGCGGAAAATTCCATCCCGGACGCTCTCAATTGCTTCGAACGCGGATTATTCAAAGACGACGAAACAATCTCGACGTTTTGCGGGAACAAGTTCGCGCTGCGTTGCGAACGCGATAAAACGCGACGCAAAATATTGGACCGAATTTCATCGCTCGCCGGCTGCACTCGGATTTCTCTAGGAACATCCTCGCTATCGCCAAGAAACCATCGAAGTTGGTGCGTTATGAACGCTTCGTTATCGGCGTCTAAATCCGGATGCGCGCCGTCCACGCCGCACCGTTTCTTTAAAACCGTCTCGCCGTATGAACGACACGCCTCGGACGCGTCGCATGCCACCGCTAACGCGATCGGAAAGAGTTCTTCCGCAGATACGATATATTTCTTCACCGTCCTCAGTAATTCCACTTGCATGGCATTTTCATCTTCTTCTTCTCCTCCTCCGGTTGTTTCGTTTTCCTTTTTGTCTTCCTCGTACACGCACGCCTCGGCTAAAAATTCCAAAAGAGCTTTCTTTCGTTCCGCTAAAGACTTTAAATCGACACCCATGCGCCATCGACCGGCGCTAGAACTCGATGCAGACTCTCGCGCTTTCATTCGCGCCTCCTTATCGCTCACCGCGACGTCGCCTAAAATCTCCTTCATTAAACTTTCGCTCAATCCGGGTCCCGGTCTGTTTTCGTCTTCTTCGTCCGCCGGCGCCGCCGCACCGCCCGACGGAATCGCGTTCCCAGCCAACCTCGCTACGCCGCTCACAAACGCCTGCTCTCTCGCTCTTCGCATCTCCGCACTCGCCAACTCCACGTCCACACCACTCCCGCTCGTCGTCTTTGCCAAATTCGGTTGGTATTGCGCCGTCGCTAAAACGTGTCGCAAAAACCGTTTCCTCGTTCGCGCGTTGGACATCCACTTCGCGCTGTTCCCAATCGACCATCGTTCTTTCACGTTCTCTTCGCCGATGACATCCACCGCCACTCTCATCACCTCTTGCACCGTCTTCTCGTCCTCTATCCCTCCATCCGCACTGAAAAGTGCCTCCAACAATCTCTCCGCCGACCGTCGTTTCGTCTCGTGCGACGCTTTGCTCCGTTCAAACGCTTTCTTCGCGTACATCATCCCGAACGTCCTCACCAATCCGTTCTCTCGACCGCTTTTCCCTAACACCACCTCAATCACCCCCTCCAACGGGAACTCAATCTCTTTCAAACCGTTCGTTCGTTTGTTCACGTGCGTCAACAACTCCACCGTTTTCGTTTTCGTCCTCGCGTGCGTCGAGGACAGTTGCGCGAGCACCATCGGCAAAAGTTTCGATAAAGTCTTCTCCAGTTTCGAGTCCTCGAGTAAAGAGAGTCTCGTTAACGCGACGTCGAGTTGCGCGCACTCGCGCTGCTCTTCTTCGTTTGTTATTCCTCCGCTCATAGTTTCCGTTATGTCGTCTCGACGAGGAGGATGATGTTGAGGCAAAACAAAGGCACAACACGGAGAAAAGAGCAATTTTTTATGAAGAAAAAAGGAGAAAAAATATCTCACGCACGCATGAAAAAAAGAAGAAAAAACGGCTGGATTTTTATTTTCGCTAAAAATATTAGTTTTTCTTTTTTCTTTCGTTTGACGAACGCTTGAGAGTTGGTGCGCTCTTGAATAAAGAACTTTGCTCTAAAACGCGCGAAGCGACGAGGAGAGAAGATATACACACACATAATAATGGGGCAAAAGTGTTCGGCGTTGTTGAAAGAGAAAGAGGAGGAGGAAGAAGAGGAGGAAGAGGAAGAGGAGGAAGAGGAGGAGGAAAAGTCGTTCTCGGGGAAACCTTCTTCCTCGAACTCTTTTTTGGAGGTGAGAAAAGACTTTCTTTGGTTTTCGAAAGAAGGCGCGGTGGTCTCGAAGGACGACGACGACGAGGAGGAGGACGACAAGAACGCGCGAGAGGAGCGGGCGCCGTTTTTTTACCAGGACGAAGCGGAGGAGAAAAGAGGAGGAGACGAGAGCGCACCGCGCGTGGTCGGGAACGTATCCCTCGTCGTCCAAGAAGAAGAAGAAGAAGAAGAAGAAGAAGAAGAAAAGAAAAAGAGGCAAAGAGCGGGGAGTAAATCAAAGAGGTTTCTATGGACGGTAGGGGAGAAGGAGTTGCGAGAGGCGACGCAAAATGGCGACGGCGAGGTCATATCGACGATTTTTGTCGCAGATGCGCATCGCGAGTTTCGATTGGCGCTGAAAAATTCGGTCGAAGTAGAAGGCGGCGCGGCGAAGGCTTTGGTATCGGCGAGGCTGGAATGTTGCCCGCCGCCGTCCTCGAAAGCGGCGAACGCGGTGGACGTTGCGGCGACGATGCGCGTGTCTTTGGAGTTTTCGACGAAAAGAGGTGAAAACAGCATCAACGACGAGAGTAGAGCATCAATCATACTGCGCGAAGCGTACATGAGACAGGTGTTGAATCAAGGCGAATGTCTCGTTTTGCGCGATTTTTTCAAGAGCGACATCGCCGAGAGCAACGCGACGAAGCTCACTACCACGAAGAAAAAAGCAACGACGAGTACAAAAGATAGATTTCAACTCGTATGCGAGGTGGATTTTGACTCTCTCGATTCAGTCCCGAGCGAACGCGATGATGAAGACGATATCAACACCTTCAACTCTTCCGCAATCGTTGCGTATTGCGTCTCTCTTTCGCCTCTCCTTTTCGTCTTTGAAAACTTCCTTCACGAAAGCGAGTGCGAATTCTTGCGAACGCTCGCGGATAAAGATTTAAAACGATCGAGAGTGACCGATGGGAAACTTTCCAACGGGCGCACGAGCTCCTCGTGTTTTCTCATCGGTGCAAAGGGCAAAGAAGATGTAGTGAAAACGATCGAAAGACGCATGTTGGATGCGATTCGCAGTACGCCGGTGTTGACGACGAGACGGTTCGATACGCTGAAATTAAAAGGTTCGGAGCCAATGCAGATCGTCCGGTACGGTAAGAACGAAAAGTACACGAGTCATTTCGACAACAAAGCGGGATCATTTCGTCGAGTGGCAACGTTCATGTGCTATTTGAGCGACCAGTGCGAAGGTGGATGCACGAATTTCCCAAAGGCCGAACCGCTTTTCTTGGAACCGTCTTTCGATGAGCACGGGGCGTTCAAGCCTTTTGGAAGGAAGAAGAAAACCGTCGCATCTGAGCAACACGGAGTTAAAATTCACCCGAAACTCGGTCGCGCCATTTTATTTTTCTCCATCTCCGAGGAACCGTTCAGAGAAAATCCGCTCTCGCTGCACGAAGGGCAAACGGTAAGAAAAGGCGAGAAGTTCATCTGTACGAAATGGTTGACGAGAACCGAAGAGAGCGAAAACGAGGAGGACGATTTCGTGTCTTCAGACGAAGCGGACGCGGATTGATAGAGACGTTGTTTTCAGCGCGAAACCAGGAATAAGAGAGACAGAGAGACGCGTACATTTAAAGCAAAAGTTGTACTTTTAATTCCGATTAGTATTGAATTGTATATTTCCAAAATTAATTTTCTAAAGATCTTAGTAGACGCGCATCTTTCCTTCCACCATCGCTCATATTTGAGTACTGGTGTCGGCTGTGTCAGCCATCGAGCGCACCGTGTGTATATTATATTTTACAGGTACAAAACTTTCCCCTCCCTCTTTTCTACATCTTTTCTTTCTCTATGTAAAATGAAACGTGATTAGGAATCCTTGGACTTTTTACTTTTCTTCTCGTCGCTACTCGAGTTGTCTCGTTCTCTCTTGCTCTTCTTGTCCTTCTTCTCTTTCTTTTCTTTCTTGCTCTTCTTCTCTTTCTTATCTTCCACGACCACGTCTTTGTCTGGATTATACGCCTTCTTGGCGGCGATAACGGCGCCGTCGCGGTCTTTATCCAACTTTTTGTTCTCGTTGTTCATCTTCGTCACGCCGCTGGCGTCGCCCAAAGTTTTACCCTCCAACTGACGCAAGCGCGCTTCCACTGTCGCTCTGGCGTTAATACCAATCGTAGCTTCCGTCTCTTCCCCGAGCGCATCCACTCTCGTCGCCAACGAACACTTTGCCGCCAAAACTCTCGAAATCTTTCCTTTAAATTTCGGCGCAGCTTGCCCGATTAAACTCGCGTGGTAAATCAAACCGTATTTCGGCGTATCGTGTTTCGTTTTTAACGCTCTGAACAACGCCTTCTCCGCGCCTAGAATCTGCACCGTCGAGGCTGGCTGTTTCGCCAGGTTGATCAACGAACCAGCGTGTGAAATCAATCTCGCGCCAACCAATTCGCCAACCAACACCGTTAAATTCGGCGCGATGGCGTTCATTCTCGCCTTCAAATACTCCGACAACTGCGCCCGGTATTCGCTCAACGAAATCACTTGGTCCGCCAACTGACCAATGTTATCCAAGTCTGTCGGCGCGATTTCCGTTCCCATAGAAATTACTGACGCGTCTTTGATCTCATTCTCCACGTCTTCGTCGATGGTATCGATGCCGCTAAAATCAATATTCGCCGCGTTGGCGCGATCGCCCATCAATTTTGCAGCCTTTGCGTACGCGTAGTTATCCGAAATAATCTTCGTCAACTCCGGAAAGTGCCATCCGTACCACTCTCGCACTCGCATCGCGTACGTGTTCAATTCCTTATCCAACTCGTCCAACAACCCAATCGCTTGCACGACCATCGTGTCCACCTTCTCGGGAGAAAATTTCAGCTTATATCTCGACAAAGAGTGCGACAAACCCAACGCCATCGGCGCGATATCCGCGTCGGTTAAACCACCAATCAACTCATTCAATTGAGATCTCACCCCTCGCATCAACTCCATCACGTTGTTCGAATACACGCACTCGATCCCCAATTTTTCTTTAATAGCCACCCCGAGTTTAGAATCCGCAATCGCCAGCGTTTCATCCTTCACGTGCTTTTTCAAAAACGTCTTCAACGACTTCCCGACTTTAGACTCCACCATCGTCGCCGCCGCCGCTAACGCGTCCGTCGTGTTTTCAAACTTCCCGAACGCTTTCATCGAGACCACTTTCTTGGCCGATTCCGCGCTCGAAAATGATTTCGCCAGTGCCTTTATTATTACGAACGCATCGCAAAATAGAAGAGTTTTTGTGTAATTTGAGAGAATTTTTTGTCAGCAAAACAGAGGAGGAAACAATCGATTTTAGTAGTAAATAGTATTCTCTCTCACACTACCGCTATTAATAACACAGCAGCCATCACTCGTAAACGAGAGAGAGGGAGAGAAGCGCGCGCGTCGCGACGAGTCGCGGAGTAAAAAGAAAAACTTATGCTCTGCGTCGAGAAGAGGCAAAGGAAATTTCTGTTCGTTAATTGCCCCCAAGAATGAATTGGCGGCGGGAAAACAAAACACATTCATCATCATCGCAAAAGAAGAAGAAGAAGAAGAAGACAAACATTTGAAACACTTACATCGATATCTTTCAACTTATCCTCGTCTTTGACTTTGAACAAGGAGTACCCCGCCGGGGTTTCGAATAAGAGCAGCATCTCGTTCTGTGTATATCTCGCAAGACTCGTTCTTTCTTTTAATGGAGAGAGGAGAAAGGGATCCTGAGAAAAAGAGAGACCCGATTTATATAGGGTTGAACACCCTAAACATGTTGTGTGAGATATTTTCCAACGACCAAAATCACTCCTTTCGCTTCATCATCATCAACACCTTAACGTTCACCAAACATGTCATCATCCAATAACGACGCGAGTAATACTAATATAATCAGAGACGGTTTGAATGCGATAAACAACTACTGGATGTCCATTCCAATCCCAGACGCCTTTCGCGCGTTAATTACCGTCCTCGTCTTCCGGAACATTTTGTTCGCCATTCGACGGTACTTCTTCGGCGACGAACGAGAACTCGCTCGGAACGGAGGTGATAAAGGCCTCGTCGTCGAGTGCGAATCGCTCGAGCAGGTGGAAAAAGAAATCGAAAAAGCGAAACGGAGAGAGAAAGCGGTCGCGATTGATTACGGCGCGACGTGGTGCCCACCCTGTCGAAGAATGAAGCCAATCTTTGCGAAAATGTCCAGGGAGTTTCGAGACGCGTGCGCGTTTTTAGCCGTGGACGTGGACAAAGCGAGAGACGCCTCCATGGCGGCGAAGATTCAGTGCATGCCGACGTTTCAGTTTTACATGAAAGACGGCGAAAAGTTGGACGAGGAAGTTCAAGGTTTGGACGTCGGGAAGTTACGGCGAATATTGACGAAAGATTTAGGTTGCCGAGCGAGCGAGGAGGAAGAAAAGGAAGAGAAAGAGAACGCGAAGATAATAGCTCAGCCCGGGCCGGGTACGATCAAAGATAAAAAGATGAACTGATGATTCGAGCGGTGTTGGTCACAAAAAAGTGTTTTTCGCTTTGAGAGCTCGCTCGCGCGTCGGCGCGCTTTTCGCGCCCCTTGTACTAGTTAAAATTTGCCAGCACTTTTGAGAAAAGAGGTCAAAATTCAGTTCAAATTTACCCTACAATTCAAACACCTTTGCGCGCGCAAAACCTTCTTTTCTTACTACCATCACCGTCTCAAAATCGTCTTTGTTTCGACTTTCAGTAAAGACGATCTCACCGTAGTGCTCTCTCGAAATACGTGCTTGATTTTTGTTCTCGTTGTTCTCGCGCTTTAAAAGTGTTCTTCGTCGTGCTGAGAAAATGACTTCCCTGTCGACCGCCTTCCCGGAACGGATCCTCGCTCGGGCGATCGCGTTCCTCTCCCTCCTTCTCCTCCTCCCGAGCGAGAACAACTTTTGTCCGTTTTTGTTCGCGCGAGCGGCGGTACGGAGCGAAACCTGGCCGTTGGGGATATACAAGAACCAAACGATCGCGTTCAAAAACTTCAACACGGACGACGACAGCGGAACCACCAACAACGAAGGCGTCGGGGAAATTATGTTCGAAGCGAGTGTCACCTCGTTGACGAAGGGAGATTTGATTTTAGGGAGCGCGAACCACGCGAGCGCGTCGGACGGGACGCACACGGTCGGGGCGAAAATTCTCGCGTTGCAAGCGCAGCTCGATGCGATCACGACGGAAGTGCTCGGACTGACGCCTCCGTCGCCACCTCCTGCGCCGGGGATGTTTTTTACGGCGGTGGCGCTGAGCGACGACGGGGGGCAAGTGACGGTGGATATCGGGGAAACAGCGTTCAACGAAGCATTTCAGCTTTGTCCGCTCGTGAAATACGTTCGAAATGGTGCAGACCACGCGTATTATCATCGCATCACAGATATTCCGTCGAACTTTGACGCGTATTCGTTGTTCACGTACACGTGGAAGGACACGAACAACGTGCTAGGCACGGATTTTGATCTCTTCGATACTTTAGACGACTTACGCTCCAGCGCCAACAAGTGGCAGTTTTGTAACTACAACGACCCGGACGTGGGGTTTCCGAGAGATTGCGGCAAAAAAACGTTTGTTGGCGACACGTGGTTCTCCATGCCCGGGGATCGATTCAACGCAAGAGGGTTGGAGGGCGGCGCTTCGTTCGAGATGTGGAGCGGTGGCGGCTGCCCAGGAATGGTGGATCCGATTCCGTCGGCAAGTTGGGCACAGTTCGTTGAAGAATGCTTAGAGGAAAATGGTGCGGAAGTCACCGGTGAATGCACTGAGTGGGCGTCTACAAATAATTACGGGACGATGCCGAGGTGGGACACGAGTTTGGTTGAAGATATGAGTTCCACTTTTACTGGAAAAGACGCCTTTAACGGCGACATTTCGAAGTGGAACACAGAAAAAGTGACTAAGATGAATGAAATGTTTTCTTCCGCTTCTGCGTTCAACCAAAACATTGGGAATTGGAACACAGCGCAAGTGAATGATATGTATGATATGTTTTATTCCGCTTCTGCGTTCAACCAAGACATTGGGAGTTGGAACACAACGCAAGTGACTGATATGAGTAGAATGTTTGCTCAGGCTTCTGTGTTCAACCAAGACATTGGGGGTTGGAACACAGAAAAAGTGAAATGGATGGATAATATGTTTAATTCCGCTTCTGCGTTCAACCAAGACATTGGAAATTGGAACACAGAAAAAGTGACTGATATGTCTCATATGTTTTCTTCCGCTTCTGCGTTCGACCAAGACATTTCCTCGTGGACGGGAACGGCAGCGACAACGGCGCAATCTAACATGTTTCTCGGAGCGACTGCATTTGAAGCGAAATTCACGTGTGCCGACGCCGTCTCCGGTCCGGCGAGTTCGTGCGATACGATTAAAAGTACTTGGTTAATCACTGCTTACTCGTATCTTGGTGAAGGCGAGTGTCGTCAATCTGATGGCAGTTACCCAATAAAATTCTCGAAAGGCTATTACGATTTGAACCCTCACACGAGCGGTACTAATGCTGAGCAAGCTCTGGACCGATGTAAGGCAAAGTGTTTCGCATTCGCGTGGTGTTTAGCTGCCGAAGTTGTACTTCGGGATATTTGGGATACACCTGAGTGTCGATTAATTACGGATTGGAACGCTTATGTTGTTGAATCGACGAATACATTCCAAAACAATCAATGGGGAGGTACGCAAAGTATAGATGGTGAAAATTATCAGACGTATTGCAATGGTGGCTCGTCCCCGTGTAGCTCTTCAAATGTTTTCGATGGAGGGAAACTCAACAGTCGAGATGGATACCACTGTTACATAAAGACTGCTTCGATATGATACGATATAAAATACGAGTTTGAAGTTACTTACTGTTATTACTTTACCCCTCCTGTTATTACTCTTTCCAACCTTTCCACCAGACTATTATATTACACTCGCCATTGAATGTGTGCACTCTAATCAAAAGGCGTCGGGAACTCTTTTGCAAAAAACGCCTATTTTTTATCTCGAGAAAATACAACGCGCATTCCATCTCATTAAAAAAACTCTCTCCCGTACGTCACCTTCTCCTTCGAAAAGGCGGCACATTCCACGCGAACAATCCTACGCACGCGACCGCACTATGAGCATGGAACGATCTATGTCCGAGCACGGGGTCGTCAACCATCACCATCAAATTCGTTCGACGCAAACGTTCGACGACGATACCGCGAGAAATATGAGCAGAGTTGAGGCTGTTTCTTTCCAACGAGAAAGCGGTGAAAGAGAAGAAGAAGGAGAAGAAGACGAGGAAGAGCAGCAGCAGCAGCAGCAGCAACAACAGCGAGACGTGATCGAGGTCCCGCGAGGTTATCGACGACCGCGACGCGCGTTGATGCGTCAAATCCCCGTGAGTGACCGTCCGACGAGTAACGGAACGAGAGAACGCACGAGCAGAGGACGACGCGAACTCGAGTTTGCGAGAAGCGAGTATTCGAACTTTGCAAAAGTATCGATGAAAGTTTTCGCGTGTGCGATGTTGGCGGCGTTCGCTGGACTGTTATATATCACTACGCACGAGTTCGGGCACGCAGCAGCGTGTGCGTTGACGAAAGGCCATCGAGTGGTTAAGATTTCGATATTGTCCGTGACGATATTTGAAAGGCCCATAGCGATTGACGAACCACCTCGGGAAGCATCAGATAATGATAACGACGATGGCGACAAGAGCGGTGAAGAAGAAGATGACGCCATTATTACACCAATTGGAGACGAATATCGTTCGCGCGGTATTCAAAGTACTACCGGCGTACAAGACGAGCAAAACAGAGCTCCATCGAAGGTTGGGTATACCACTTGCGCGACCATACAAACGTATACCACTGACATATTTTTAATCGATCGAAAAGAGGCATGGATTAAAGTTTCTGGGTACCTCTCTACGTTGGCATTGCAAATAATATGTGTCAACGTCGCGCTATTTTTCAATTCTATCATTGCGGCGTCCTTTATGTATCCCGATACGTTCTTTTACGCCTGGAAACGATACCCGAATGAGGTGCAAGAGGGGTTTTCCGTTTTAATGTTTAACAAAGTTTTGCGAGAACGTCTCGAGCTTCCACCAGGAGTATCCTTCTCTAGCGAGGTTAGTGATTTTTCGAACAAGTGGGACTCGAAGAATACCGCGTTGTCGTATATGCTAACTGGTATTGGCGTCACATTGTTGTTTTGTCAAATGGTCGTGTTCGCCGTGGTCAGCGAGAAAAAGTTTCAACGACGTCTTGACTTGGAAGAAGAAAGGGATCGATTGCCGCCATTACGAATACCGCGAACGAGAAGTGGTGTGTGATATAAAAGAATAGTAATAGATGCATTCGAGTCAATATTAAAATTAAAGAATGCGTGCTGAGAGTATCAGCAGTAGTAGTAGTAGTAAAAGTAGTAATATCATCGTCTTTTTTGATACGCTCGCGCGATGCGCTAAAAATACGCGAGCGCTCATTTTGGTAGTATCGTCGTAAAGTAACATCTTTCTCGCGTGATCTTTGTTTTCGTCGTCGTATACTTTCAATATTTATTTTTCAGCTTGCTTCAAAGCGTCCAAGAGTGCGGGACAACGATTTCCCCGGACGGATCCTTGTTGTTCATCTTATCGTCTTCGCGTTCGACAATGACACTCATCGCTGCGTAGCCAATCTTGGCCAATTTCAACACTTTCTCTCTTAAAACTTCGTGTAATTTTGGCGGGCAGCACGACGCGTCACCACAACCAACCATTACCATCTCTTCTGCGCACGTTTCGATTGCGTCGTTAAAGATTTTATTCTTCAAGGACCAGATGTCCTTGGATTTCACGGCTGAAGCGATGTAGTTTGTGACTCGGTTGATATCGCGCTGAAAAATCTCGCCGCGTTGGAACAGCTTTGAAACCGCCGATGAAAGCTTTTGGAACTTTCTCGCGTTGTTTCGTTCGATGCGAGCAGTTTTGTTATGTTTTTGCTCTTCAGATTTGGTAAGCCAGGAAGCGAATCGTTGTTGCATATCCGTTTTGAACGCGCGCAAAGCGTTATCGATTATTCTCTCTTCTTTTTCAACGCCGGGCGACGAGTTGGTTCGTCTTTGACTTACCCGGCGAGCAGAGAGACGAGACGACGACATCGACTGTGCACTTTCTATTCTCTTCCGTTTCTTCGTCGATGAGTTTGTCGCCTCAGCTGCGCTTCTTGCCATGAAAAACAAAACGAAGCTATCGTCCCAGTATTCGATGAGTCGCGTCACGATCTCGTCGCGATAGACGTCAAAGACGTTTCTCGTATCGTTCATTGTCGACGAGTTCAGTGCGTCCAGCCCCATCCGAAATGCGTCCGTAGATCGTAACGTCTGTCTTCTTATTCTGGACGATAACGCGATGTCCTCTTCTATCCCGAACATAAACAAGGAGGTCATCGAAATGTTCTGATCGAAATACATCGTCGCATCGTCACCTCGCGAGTAGTCGAGATGTTGCATCATACACGAGCCTCCGATTTTCGTGGCAAACATGTTCGATTCAAAGAACGGATTTTCTCTCCCACGATCGCCGAAATGACTCAAATGCGAAAAAGCTGCCAGATTGGTGGTAGTTTTCGTACTCGTGGCGGATTTCTTTTGAGCGCTGCCTGGGATGTCGAGTAAGTTCACCGACTGGAACGTCGCGCAATGTTGCGTGAGTAAAGCTAAGAGCGCGGAGGCCTTTTCCACGATAACGCGATTTGTTACCGTAGGAGGAAAAAATCCATTCTCGTCTTCACCATCGTAGTCGTCGTCGATTTCAGTGTCCATTGAAACGTCGTTATTATTGTTGTCGTTGTTGTTGGTTCTTCTCGCGGTGCCGTTGACGATATCGCCGTGTACAATTTCATCGTCCTCGTTGTCCATCTCGTGAATATTTTCGTCGTCGTCCACACAGCAAAACGTTCTCTGCTCGATTTTCTCTTCTCGTGCCAAAGTAATAGTGGCGTTTGCCGTCTGTTGTTTGAAAGCCGCGTTGCTTTTCTCTTCGCTTTCGATGTCTTCTTTGAAGGCGACTTGAATCATTTTTGAAACGCCTATTTTAATGCGTTTCCAAGCCTCCTCAGTCGCGACGGATGTTTCATGCGGTTTTTTCGTATCGATACGTTCGGTGAGATGCGAAAAGTCTGGCGTTCCGAGACAGAAGTGCACAAACGTATAAATACGAGCGTCGCAAATGGAATCGAGTGCGATTTTCCAATCGAATAGTCGTTCGTCGTTCGTCGTATCTTCGTCGTCGCTGTCGTCTATGTCGTTTTCGAACGCGCCGTCTTGTTGAAACGCGCCGTCTTGTTGAAACGCAGCTATTTCCTCGTCGTAATCTGCTGGGGCATTGAAATGAAATGCATCAAACTGGTGCGGTGTCCCAAACGGGTCGTCGTCACGCGTGTCCGGATCTTCGTCTCCATCAACTTCGGCACCGTCTGTCTCTTCCTCCTTCTTTCGCCTCTTCTCGCATTCTTGTTCAAGCATTCGTCTCACTTCCTCCTCTCCCGTTCTGTCTCTAGCCTCTTTAGTCGTTCGAAACGTCTGCAACTCCTTCTCCAACACGATCGCTAAGGTCTCGCCGATGTCCTCCGGCGACCACTTTTCAACAACCGCTCGTAAGTTTTCGCACTCCCTTCTGAGCGCGTCGCCCTCGATAACTGAAAACTCTTTCTCATCCTCGTCGTCCAGTTCGTTATTCCCTTCGTCGTCATCTTCTTCAACATACAAATCAATCCCTTCTTCCTCCTCCTGTCCATCTTCGCGTTCTTCCTCTTCATCTTCCTCCACACCTGCAACTTCCGCGTACTTTCTCTCGGTCGCCTTCGTCAACTGTTTCAACCGTCTCAGACCCATCGGTAGCTTCGCCATCTCCGAGACCCGGTCCTTTCCTCTCCTTCCGCACTCGGAAGAGTTCAACAACCCGGCGACTAAGCTCCCTCGCATGTGCTTCGAAATCTCGCACCTCTCCGCCATCGATTTGACGTACAGTTGCACGTCCTCGTCCGTCGCTTCGGCGAAAACACCCCTCGCGGAAGTTTCCTCTCGAAAAGGAGAGAAATACACCGCTTTTT
Organism: Bathycoccus prasinos; assembly: GCF_002220235.1. Taxonomy (NCBI): domain Eukaryota; kingdom Viridiplantae; phylum Chlorophyta; class Mamiellophyceae; order Mamiellales; family Bathycoccaceae; genus Bathycoccus; species Bathycoccus prasinos. Next base: position 423,631 of record NC_024003.1, read on the forward strand.
GCAAAAGCTGCTTTTTGCCGCTTTTCTTCGATAACTCCTTCGCGCACTTCGAGCTCTCCTCGAACAAGCCTTGTCTGACCCACCTCGCTAGCTCCTTGTTCTCGAGCATGGTTAAGTGCGCTTTCGATTTCACCGGTAATTTCGAAACGATGATCACGCCGACGTCTATCGGCAACGACGCGAGAGAGGACTTGGCGTCGTTTTTTGTTCTTTTTTCCTCGTCTTCTTTCAGAGTCGCCGAGGACGGTATCGGTCGGCGACTGCTTCCTCCCACGAGGAGCGGCGGCTGCAACCCAAAACATTCACCGAAACGTGATTTTCGAGGCGTATTCGGCGAGAAGTGCGAGAAAGGCACGTGTGCGTCGCGCATCGTCGGTCGCGTAGGTCTGTGTCGCGCGCGTTTCGAAGAGCGAAGAATAAGTATCGCGCGCTTTTTTTTGAGGAGTAAAAAGTGCTCACTTTTCAGACAAAAGAAGTTTGTCATACCCCTCTTCTTCGTCTTAAAAATTTCCTCTTTTCGAAGACCTACTCTTTAGTATTAAAGTCTCTGGTGTCGCGATGAGTAGTAACGCAGGAGCAAAGTGTGCACGCGTGTGTGCATGTGTGTGTGTGTGTGTGTGTGATAAATTAAAAAAAATGAAGGACGATACGTGTCTCTTTTTCTCTCTAGTTCTCGCCGTTCTCCCTCTCTCTCGTTCTCTCCTCTTTTTTTTTTCTTCTTCTTCTTCTTTAAAGTTCTCCTAAACTGGCTAACGAACACGATTTCGCTTTTTCTATGAACGCCTCTTGCGCTTTACCGGCGTTGCTGTTATCTCCAGACCAAGCTTTTAACGCGGACGCTTGCAACGCTCTCCCGTAACTATACGAAAGCGTCCACGGGAACGTTTTGTCGGACTCCTTTTGCATCTTGTGCATTAAATTCAACCTTCGACTGGCCGCGTCTTCGGATTGGCCGCCGGACAAGAATAAAATCGCCGGCACTGCCTCTGGCACGCACGCTAACAACACCTCGTTGGTATACTCTGCCACTTTTAAGTCGTCTTTTTCCGACTCTTCGTTCCCGCTTCCCGGCGTCACCATGTTCGGTTTCAAAACCATCAACTCCAAATTCACGTTCTCTTTGTTCAAATGCTCGAAGACTTTTGTCAACACGTTCTTCGTCACCGTCTTCGACACCTCCACGTCGTGCTTACCATCCGGCACAATTTCCGGCTCCACGATCGGTACTAACCCGTTCTCTTGACAAATCTTGGCGTACTTCGCCAAACTCTTCGCGTTCGCCTCCACCGCGTCCGCGCTCGGCAACGCCTTCTCGACGTCAATCTTCAACACCGCCCGCCACTTTGCAAATCTCGCCCCGGCTTTATAGAACGCCGCGCACCGTTCGCCTAACCCGTCCATCCCATCCGTATCCGTCTCTCCGTCTCCGTCTTTCCCGACCGGTATCGTCGCCCCTTTATCCACTTTAATCCCAGGGACAATATCTTTCTTCCTTAAGATCTCCGTCAGCGTTTCCGTCCCGTCTTCGCTTTTCGCATATAACGTCTCCTCGAACAAAATAACCCCGGAGATGTACTTTTCCACCTCCTTCGCGGTAAACAAGGTCTCTCGCCAAAACCGACGGTTCGCTTCCACGTTTTCCACCCCGATCGATTGAAATCGTTTTCCAATCGTCCCGGTGGATTCGTCCGCCGCGAGGATGCCTTTCCCTGGTTCGGCGAGTTTCGCGCACGTCGCTCTCAACGCATCATCAAACCCTGTCATCATCGTCCGTGCTTCTCGTAAAGAAAGGCTTCTGCTGCTCGTGCGGCTTGCGCGCTTTAAAAGTGTGTGTTGTTGTTGTTGTGTGCTCTTCTCGTCTCAGTGTTGTTCCTTCCAAACGAAGACGCCGGTCATTAAAACAGATAAACCCTAAATTATCCGTTTTAAAATCAGTTCAAATCCAACACTTTTCTTTATAAATTGAGAACAACAACTCTCTCTCTCTCTCTCTCTCTCTCTCTCTCTCTCTCTCTCAAAATGTCCTCCTCGTCCTCCTCCTCCTCCGCGCGGTCGTCCGGGACGGTCGTCCTGGAAGAAACTCGAACCATCGTCGTGGAAACTTTACGTTCGGCCTTATTTTCTTCTTCTTCTGATGATGATGGGAAGAAGATGAGTTTTTTTTCTTTGTTGAATTCTCCCCAACGTTTTATGATGAAGAAGGACGAGAAGATGTTATTCCGCGAGCCTTCGCTCGATGTGGACGTCAAAGTCGTCTGCGTGCTGTCCGTGGCGTTGTTCGTTTTGAACAAAACGGTGAAAGTGTTCCTGGTGGAACCGATCGCGCGGAAGTGTTTAAATTCGTCCTCGTTGGGCGAAGAAGAGGACGATAAGAAAAATAAGAAGAAGACCAAGAGGAGGAAGGAGAGGATGATGAAAAAAGCGGTGCAAAAGTTCTCGCAATCCGCGTTAGAGGCTATGATTTATCTGAGTTTTTTTCTCCTCGGCTTGCGAATCGTGAAGACGCAGCCGTGGTTTTGGCCGTCGTTTAACTGGTGGAAAAATCAGACGAGCGATTCGCGAACGTCGGCGGATTTTAGAGGGTATTATTTGCTGTACGTGGCGAGGTACGTGGCGGAGATAATTTCAGTCGGATTAGAGTACGACAGGAAAGATAAGAGGGAGATGCTGTTGCATCACTTCTCTACGGTGTTTTTGATCGGGATATCGTACGCGTACGGGTTCACGAGAGTCGGGGGGATAATCATGTTGTTGTTGGACCCGGCGGACGTGCCTTTGCACGTGGCAAAGTTGTTCAAGTACGTCGCGGACGCGAGGAAGATCGAGTTGAATAAAAAGAGGAGCGGTAGAAGTAATAATAATAGGGCGATGGCGACGCAAAGAGCGATTACAGTCGGGAAGCGGTGTCAGTTTATGGCGGACGTTTTGTTCGGGGTGTTTATGGTGACGTTTTTTATCACCAGGTTGGTCATGTATCCTTACGTCGTTTACAGCTCGCATTTCGAATGCAGAAAGTTTGTGAACGTGGAAAGGAATTTGGCGTTACTGATTGGGTATTGGTCGTGCATAGTTTTGTTGTACATAGTCTTGGCGTTGCAGGCGTATTGGTTTTATTTAATTTTGAAAGTAGCGATTAAAGTCGTCACGAAAGGCGAGGCGGAAGACGTGAGAAGTGACGACGAGGGCGAGGACGAAGATGAGGACGATACCGAAGATTCCGACGATGAGAACGAGTTAGAAGGGAAGAAGAAAAAGTAAAAGGAATTCATCTAAAACTTCAATTCCCTCTCTTATGATTGTAAAGAACGAATACTATTGATTTGACTACCGTATATAAACTATCCTAAAATATATTACTAAGCTTTCCCGCACTGCGCGTCTACTGGCATGAAGCCTCTGCGATGCTTTTTGTTGCTATCTTCCTTACTTCCCGCGGATGTGCACAACGTGATTTTCTTCGATCGATCTAAATGTTCAATCAACATTTTCTCGCTTTCGAACGAGTGCACGTCCGTGCCAAACTTTCTCGCCGCCATGCCCGTGTAATAGTGGTAAGAAACCTCTTTGCTCGCTCCGTTTTCTCCAGCTCCAGCTACTTTGGTCCCAAACCCGTACGCGTTCACTTTGCCGCACAGCTGCATGGCGGCGTATACGGAAACCCATCCAGAACTGGGCGTGTTCCCACCGGGACCACCGGCGGATTCTACCCCAGCCGCGCACAATCTCGACCGATAATCAACCAACGTCTGTCGAATAATGTTAATCACTTTACTCGATAAAATCAGCAGCGTAATATCTGGTCTCCTTTTCCTCCAAAATTCGTGCATCTCGTTGAAAATCGTCGCGTCTACGCGCGTCAAAATCAACGTTACGTCCTTCTCCAACGGCAGGTTCTGATACCCCGGATCCCAAGGCGCGTACCCGTGCGAATACCTGTGCGACCACAACGAATTCAACACTCGAAACGTCGACTTTTTCCCCACGTGTAACTCGTACCCTTTCACCGGCGCCTGGTTCATCCGAAACACGACGTCGTGCGAGTCAATCGTGCCTCCAAACGACGCGTCCAAAAGCGTCCCCGAATTCCCCAACACGGCGCACCTCTTCCAACGGTACTTCTTCGCGATCGCCCCGGCGTTCGGAGGGAGCGCGTAGTACCTCTTTATCCCTCCAAAACCTAATCGTTTATAATTCTCTCTCGTGACGAACACGTCTTTCAACTGAATTCGATTCGTCGGTAAGCGTAAAGGCATGCGATGTAAAGACACCTCGTCGTCTTCGTCTTCGTCTCTTCCGTTGCCTCCTTTCTTACTACAATTGCCAGGGACACTCGCGAGTGCGCTCATCCACTCCGGTTCCTGTCGTAGCTTTTGCCGTGGAGGTTTCAAAATTTCCCCGGTAAAATCGTCCAATTGTAACGCGTACGATTCCATGTCGTTCTTCGTTCCGTCTTCGTCTTCGTTCACATCCATCTCGTCGTCTTTCTCCACCTCGAATTCCAACCCCACGTTGTTGTTGTTCGCGTCGTCGTCTTCATCTTCTTCTCGCATCGCCGCAAACGCGTTCGTGGTAAACAAAAACAAAAGAAGAAGAAGAAGACGCGCGAAAAGGACGCGCGAAAGACGACCGCGAGGACGCGTCGTCATCTCTCTCCCTCCCTCTGTCTCTCTCTGAGACGACGATGATGCTTTTGGTCTGAGGAGAAACGTCGAAATCACAAGTTCGTGTTTTCGTTAGAAAAAGGGTGCGCGAGAACAACAACAACATCGAGGCGCCGCTTCTTCCCGCGAGAAAAAGAACGACGACGATGTCCCGTTCGCTGCTCTCTTCTTCTTCTTCTTCTTCTTCGCGTCGTTGTTGTTCTTCTTCTTCTTCTCGAATTTTCTCCTCAAAACGTCGTCATCAGCAGCAGCGGCATCAACGTCATTTGGGGAAACGAAGACAAAGAAGGGTACCGCGCGCGAGGGAGAGCACTGACGATGACGATAATAACGACGACGAGAAAGAAAAAGAGCACGAACGCAATAATAAAAACAACGAGGACGATGATGATGTGTATTCCGTGTGCGTGTTAGGCGCGGGACCGGCGGGATTAACCACCGCGCTCGCGATGCAAAAAATGTTATCGTCGCCTTTAGATACGACAAAGAAACCGACGCTTTCGAGGCTGAAAATAACCGTGTTGGATAAGAACCCGAACGCTTTGGACGGGAACGTAGGCGGCGGGTTTAACATCAACGGCGGCGCGGCCGTTCTGGAAAAGTTAGGGGTGTACGAGGAGGTGTTTTCGAAAAACGCGAACGCGTTAAGAGCGGTCTTGTCGAGACGGTGCGATATCGCTCGAACGCGCTTGTTCGAGGTGGACGTCGAGAAGGAAGTGAGAGGCGATTTTTTAACGAACGCGAAAGAGTTGTTGGTGAACGAAAAGAGTGGAGAAGTTATGGCCGGGACGGTCATGAGAGCGGATTTGAGTCAGAGTTTGCGGGAGAGTTTGAACGAGGAGACGTGCGAGGTTGTGCTCGGGTGCGAGGTTCTCGGCGTCGACGCCGAGTCGGGTGAAGTCGAGTTGAGGAGGAGAGACGGGACGACGACCGAGACGAGAAAGTTTGATTTGATCGTAGGCGCGGACGGCATTGACTCGTTGGCGAGGAAGTGCGTGGTGGAAAGTAATGCAAGTAGCGGTGATGGTAGTAGCAGCGGCAGCGGCAACAGCAGTAGGAGCGGCGGTAGTAGTACTAGTGGTAGGAAAGAACCGATATACTCTGGGATTAAAATTTTATTCGGCGTGACTGGGGTGGACGATAAACCGGAAGATTTAATCCGAGAATTGAGCGATCGAACCACCGCGCACCAATGGTTCGGCGACGGCGCGTATTCGTTAGTGTTCACCGGTGGCGGGGAGAACAAGAAAAGGCATAACTTAGCCTTTTGCTCGAACGAACCGTTAGGGAGCGCCAACAGTAACCCGTCCTGGCGTGCCAACTCGTCGGTGACGAAAGAGTACGCGCACAACAAGATGATGAAAGCGAACATGCCCGCGGACGTCTTACGTCTTTGCTTGCGATGCGAACGGTTTTTCGAAATCGGCGTCTTCTTCCACGAACCTCTGGACAGTTGGAGCTCTTCGAACGGAAAAATCGTGTTGGTTGGCGACGCCGCGCACGCCATGCCACCGTTCTTAGGTCAAGGCGCCAACCAAGCGATGCAAGACGCGTACGTTTTAGCGAAGTGTTTGGCGACGTGCGGGGCAGATATAAAAAATCCGAGCAAAGTGAACGAGGCGTTGCAATCGTATTCGAACACGCGAAGACCTCCGACTGAAGCTATCATGAACGCCTCGAGATTCGTCGGCGCCTTGGAAACTGGAAAAGGACCGGTGAGTCTCTTTCGCGACTTGGCATTTTTCGTCGCCGGTAAGTTTGGTATCACGGGGAAGATATTCCTTAGCGGCGCCACGCCGAGATTGTGATGAGCAAAATATTTAGATACGTTGTGGTTCTCGTACTTTTTTCGGTAAGTATACATTTGAAAAAATTATAATTGTACACACGTGCGTAATCACGTTCTGTTGTTGTTTTCTCTCTCTCTCTCTCTCTCTCTCTCTCTCTTCTCGCGCGCGTTTGTTTGACTTCTAGTTCTATGCTTTGACTTCTAGTTCTCTCGTCGAGCACTCTTGAGCACCCCTTTTTTTCGGAAAGAAACCGAGCAAAAAAGGTGCTCAAAAAAAAGAAAAAGAAAATCAACCACCCTTCTCTTCCTGTTCCTTCTTTTTGGCGAGCTCCTCCAACGCTTTCATCTCCGCCATTTTCTTCTTCATAAGTTTGTATTCCTGTTGTTAAAGTTGTTGTTGTTGTTGTTGCGATTCGTTCGGTTAAAGTTTTGAGTGGTCAGTGCTTTACAAATTAAAAGGGAGAGAGAGGGAAAAAAAACGCCGCGCGAAAAGCTCGAAAAGGAAACACGAGAAACTCCGACGACGCGAAACTCACCTTCCCGTAACAATTATTACACAAATCCCCGTCCGGTAAGAGTTTACTCTTATACCAGTGTCCACTGGTCGTTTTGCTCGAGCACGCGATGCACGTCTTGTGTTGCAACGCGACCAGTTCGATTCGATAGCACCTCTTGCACAAGTCGCCGACGGTGATTTTCGACTTGTACCACTGCCGACTCGTTTTCGTCGTTTCGCACGAGTGGCATTTTTTATCGACCAACTCTAACGCTTCCACGCGGTAACACGTCTCGCACAAGGAGGCGTTCGGTGTTGTTTTGGATTTGTGCCACGCGCACGAGGCGAGGCACGCGCATCGAGAACATATCTTTTGCATTTGCTGTTGTTGTATTTGTTGTTGTTGTTGTTTTGCCGTTTCCGACGACGATGGTTGCACCGCGCGCGCGTCGTCCCCGTTCGTCATCACAGCCGTCGTCGTCGTTTGGTTCGGATGTTTTTGCAACGTGGCACCCGTCGGCGTGGCCTCTGCATTGGACGCAACAACCATTCCATTCGTCGCACTGTTATAAATCGGCCGCTTCTTAATCGGCGACGAAAGAAAATCCGAAGATATGGGATTATTGTTCTCGTTGTTCGATTGCGTCTCCGAGAGAGAGTTCTGCGTCGTCGTCTCCTGATGATGCGCGGAGGCGCGCTGTTCAATCATCATTTGAGACACCAATTTGTGAGCGCTTTTTCGAAGAGGTGAACACTCAGAACTCGGAGAAGGTGACACGTCGTATGGGCTCCACAAAAATTTGATTTGCTACCCTAAAATAGATGGAGAAAAACTGTATTACTTTTTACGCGGTACTACTTAGATGACGACCATGGTCCCATACATGTACTACTTAGATGACGACCATGGTCCCGTACATGTACCGTTATATGTACAACCTAGTATTTATTTATTATTTTATACTTTATTATGGGTTTCTGAAAGTCATCGTTTTCTTGAGAGAACGAAATACGCCTCGAGCGGAGTCTTTCTTTCGAGTTAAGCCGTGGAGCCAGACGCCGCACTCGATGAACTCTTCAAAGTCGATGGAATCGCTGTGATCTTTGTCGAACCTGGCGAATATTTTTGATATGTTCTCGTCAGAGTTATCGATGCGAAGATCCGTGAGGAGCTGTTTGATTTCGTTTCGATCCAAATCGCCCGAGAGATCAGCGTCGTATCGGATGAAATCCGCTTTCGATCGTCTTTGGTAAAGCGCCTCGCTCACTGCGAGTCCGATCGAAGCAAACAGAACGAAAAGGACCATAAATAGCATGGACCAGTCCACGATTTCACATTTCCAACCGTCTTTTTCGCAGACTTCGTTTTTTATCATGAGGGCGAATGTCGCGATTGCGGCCAAGGAGAAGTGCGATAACTGCGCGCAGATGTTATCCTGGACCTTTTCGTAAGGATTTACGACTGCCAAAAGCAAGAGAAACCCAGTGGCGATGAAAATAGCGACATATAATTGCGTGTCGGAACCAGGGTCGACGAAGATCACAGCACATCCAAGTAAGAATTTCTTCACCATGTCAATAATCTCCCACATCCAGTATTCGGCTTTGTAATCTCGATAAATCCACCCGTATAACTGCCGATTACGTAGAATCGAATCTTGATGCTCGAGAAAATACGTTTTGTTGTCGTGCGCGCGCACGGCATCTCTTGTACCTCTATAAATGAGGAAAAAAAAGGCCAACGGTATCCCGATAGGAAAGGCGAACACGAATATCCACGCCGCCGGTAAGAATTTGTCATATTTTTCAGTCTCACAGCTCGTTTGAATCGAGTATCTCATGAATTCGTTTCCCAATCCAACATCTTTGCACGAAAAGAATTGCAACACGATGCCGGACAGAGACGGATATACAAGGAATGCCATCAGCAGCGATATTTTAGTAGCATAACCCATCATTCTTCGGACGTTCCTTATCCAGAAACCGCGAAGAAAGAAACCAAGCCAAACGCCACCGAGAAGAATGAGCGGAGAGCACGTAGCGACAATAAATTTTGAGTAGAAGTCCCGACGAAACAAACAATCAAGAGGGAGTAATCGAAAATCCAGACTGAAAAGCTTCAAAGTCTCCGTCATTTCGACAAAAACGTCTGGCCAACGTACGGAGAGAATCTGTTTGGGCCATAACACCAAAATTTGGCAAAATCCAACCAGAATTTTCACTTTCGTGCGACAGGAATCCTCCAATTCCCAGCACCTACTGCCAATTTTATATCTCCACGTGTTGGGTAATTTCGGGCCGGATTCAAGCCTTTCCTTCAGAGAAGTTTGGCGAGGGATGTAATTCAACCTCTTTTCTCCCGTTCTGACGTCTTCTTTGAATATATCAAAACGCGTTCGGTATTCCCTTCGAACAGTTCTGCGGAATTCGTCGAGATCTTCCATTTTTTCCTGAACCGGTATGAAAGTATACAACATCAACCCGAGAAGTGTTAAAAAGATAGCTGAAACTATGATCAGTTCGGTCGAAACTTGACCGCTTACCCTCCCTCTCTTGCACTTATCGCAAACTAAATTATCTTGATTCCAGAAATATCCAGCTTTGCACGATCCACATAGCGGACCGTAGGCACCGTCATCACAACCGTTGCCTTCAGTTCCCGTGGCATTTAAAATACAAATATCATCTTCTTCGCAACTCTTCGCAGTTAAATATGGCGTCAGAAATTGGTTTATTTGATCTTTAGTGGATATTATTAGTTCATCTTGACGTCCATCGTTTCGAATCCAGGTCCAATTCTCGAAATTCCATCGGTACCAATCGGGATTGATAGCGACAGGCTTCCCGTCATCGAAAGTTACACATTCCTTTATCGTGTGACCATACGGATTATCACAATAAGCCATAGCGTCCACGCACGGAGACAGTGATGCCGACGCAAGGAAAGTGACGTGATCGGGAAGCATGCCAGGTCGTCTAAGATCTACCATTCCCGATGAGCAAACACAATCCATTTCGTTTGTAGCCGACGAGTTGGAGAGAGTGTTCGTCCCCATCGGACAAGGCTGACACGTCGATCGCGCAAGCTCAAACACGGGGAAAAAGTTGTTTTGACACCGAACAAAAACGGACACGTCGCTTGTCGATAGATCAGGATCGAGCGTGTATTCCTCGAAGCCCGTTGTGCCCAGTTTTAACCACGCGTTGAATGGAATGGTCCCTAACTCCGTAGCATACACTCGATATTCGGAGGTTGTCGATGTAGACGACAGCGTCAATTGATCAGTCGTGCTGCCTGTAAGTGTTCCAAACACCAATCCCGTTCCCACGAGATCGAGCTGGACTTTGGTTGTTTCAGTATTCCACTCTGAAAAAGTTTCTCCCGTCGTGGCGTTCACGGTAACAGTTTCTGCGATTCCAAGAGATCTGTTCGAAGGTAGGCCTTCAGTGTTTATTGCTACGATGTAAGTTACCATCTGGTCAATGGTATTCGGTATAACACTGGTTGAACCCACGATGGTCGGTTGATATAACTTTTTCTTGCGTACCTTCAACTCAAAAGGTTTATGGCTCCACCTCGCCATATCGCTACTTTTCGAAGCTTCTCCTCCGTATCTCCAAACCTGATACGTGTTCCAGGTGTCTTCACCCGCCACCCCCCCTCCATCTAAATCAGCTTCTAACCAGAGGCGATCGGATGGATTGTAGTCTTTGGTACTGGATGGCGTATCAGTAACGGCAGTCTCTTTCGTCATTCGTTTCGGTACGACAGTGATGTTAACTTCCGTCATACCGGGTAAGAACCGAACGGCGTTGTCTTCGTAAAGGTTTGGATTCCACGTGCTTTGCGGGATCGGTATTTCATACGCGTCTTCATAGGAAACCAGTTTGAAATCGAAAAGTGCGTTGTCCGCAAAGCCGGAACCTGCGCTGGTAGGAATAGCGACCGGAATTCGAATATTCAGCGTAACCGGTTCGTTAACCAGATGCATTACTGAGTAATCCTCCTTTGTCATATCTGCGTTCGACAAAAAAGAAGGATGCATTCCAAGAGTCCGAATGTGGAAGCAGCAATATTGCGAAGACGAACCAGACAGCTCTGGTACTTCATTAGATGGTTCAGATAGAATCGATTGAACAAAGTTAGGCTGATTCGGTGTGCTTGGAGTGGCCACCGCCAGGCGACCGGCGATGTCCGGAACTCTCTGGATGCTCCGTCCATCTACGTGCTGGCTGTGATCTGAGGCAAAAAAGGTGTCTATGACGAATCCGTTCGAATCGTACAACGTCACGCCTTCTTCGAGACTCAAACCGAAATCCAAGCCGTCGTGCGTGTCGTTTTTCGCACAAACTGTGATTCTTGCACCAGCCGCTAGGCTAGAACCAGCGGGGAACGCGTATAACTTATCATCGTCGAAGTCCGCATCTTTTTCGGCAATTCCGTATCCAGATATATCCACAGTCACGGCTCCCGCGTTGGCGATCTCAACAAAATCACCGCTTCCGCCACAGTATCCATCGCTCGTTCTGGTTGAAAATTCGTTCAACACGATGGTATTTTGAGAATTGAACCGTCCCGCTGTCGCCGGGTAAAATCCGAAGGAGTCGCTGAACTCCGTGACTTTAAACTTTACCTTTGGTTCACCATCCCAAATTTTCATCCGTTGCCAGGTGTGCGTCGCGTCTGTCGCCTCCGGAACGATTCCTGTTTCGTCGATTACTTCTCCTTTTTCATCCAATAATTTGTAATTTCTTCCCGACGTAATGGCATCCTCTCTCGGCGGTTCGGCGTGGTAAAAATCGCCGCACCCTTCACTCGTTCCAATCAAACGAGTCTCCCCTGGGTACACAGGTTTGCTGAAATCGCCAAACGTGAACACCGTCTCCGATTCTCCCGCGCTGACGTCTACGCCGACCAGAGACCATTTGGCGACATCGTACGCGAATTCATTGCCGTTGAATACCTCGAAATACCTCGACCCAACATCGAAACAGTTCCCACGGGAATCAATTTCTGAAATAAATATCTTTTCCGCCTTTTCGTAATTCTCGTACGTTTTCCCGGCCAGTGCAACACCGATGAAGAACGCGGCGATTAGAAGCGAAAGAAAAGGCTGAACAGAGTTCCGAAAACGCATCTTTTTTCTCGATTCTTCTCGCAATAAATAAAGATGGTGTGCACGTGTTATTATATTATTACTTAAAGAGAGAAAGTGCGGAACTATCTGACTCGGATTGATTGTCAAATAGTCCTTTTTTCTTCTTTTCCCCTCTAAAACTAGAAGTAAAAAACAAAGCGCAAACTTCGAAAAGAAAGAGAGAGAAGTTTTGTGACATTTCTTTAGACAAATTGAACTACATACTAGTACTAATGAGTATGTATTACTTTTAGCGGACAGTTACTACTTTTTAGCGCGTCGTCGGCGGCGTCAAAGGCTCGAACCGACCTCTTAACCCTTTACTACTACTACTATTGCTACTGTCGTCACCGGGCGACGGGGAGGAGGAGGACGGCGAGCGACCGTTCGGGCGGATGATTTTTCGGTTCGTCGACGGCGGTTTCATGTCTTTGATGTCGTCCAACTTGACGAGAAAATCGAGGACTTTTCGGTCGGTGTCGCGAAAGACGGAGACTTTAACCGAATCGCCGACGACGTGGGTGTCTAAGGCTCTGTAGAGGTCGTAGGAGTCTTCGATTTTCTCGTCGTCGATGCCAACGATGACGTCGCCGAGGAGTAAACGACCAGAGTCGTCGCGTTTCGTGCTTCGGATGCCGGCTCTTTCGGCCGGGCCGCCCTCTCTTGCGTCCAGCACTAACACGCCTCCTAAACCTAACTGTTCGGCGATTTCATCCGGGGCAAAGGACACGCCGATGATTGGCCGAGTGACTCTGCCAAAACGGATGATTTGGTCGACGATGCCGGTGACCATGTCCACGGGTAACGCGAAACCGACGCCGGAGGAGGTACCGGAAGCGCTATAAATGGCGGTGTTTAATCCGATGAGTTGTCCGGAAGAGTTTAACAGAGGACCACCACTATTCCCTGGGTTAATAGCCGCATCGGTTTGAATGATTCCATCGATCGGTCTTCCCGTGTTCCCGCTTTGAATCTGTCTCGATAACCCGGACACGACGCCAGTCGTCAACGTGTGGTCTAAACCGAACGGATTTCCAATCGCGAAGACTTTTTGACCAACCTGTAAACTACTCGAGGATCCGATCGGTAACGCTCTCGCTTTATTCGTGTAACAACTTTCGTCCATCAATTTCAAAACCGCGATATCTTTATCGTCGTCGAAACCGACAACCACGGCGTCGCACGCGTCCAAAACGTCGTTTATTTTCCCTTTGCTATTTGGCCCGCGATTGTTTTGTAAACTAAACTGCACTTTCAACTCGTTCGCGTTCCGAATGACGTGATAATTAGTCACCACGTGCCCTTCGTCGTCCCAAATGATCCCGGACCCGGCGCCTTGCGGCTGCTCGGTCAAACTCAACGTAAACGCGTCTCTCCGTACCGCGACATTGGTTATAAAAACCACCGCGGACTTTGATTTCGTGAACAAATCCACCACCGACTTCTCCTCGTCTTTCAACGGCGCCGCTTTTTGCACTTTCGTCACGTAATTCGGCTCGATTAACTTTTGTTTCTCTCTGTCCTCCTTCTCTTTCAACTTTACGCCGATGTCCGCAATCTTCGACGCGTCGCCTTTCCGTATGGCCTCGGCGAGCTGCGCGTTCAAATCTTCGTCCTCTTCGTCCTCGCTCGATAACAGCATCGTCCCCGCGTTCCTCGTCGTCGCGTTCGTAGTCCTTCCCGCGTCATCATCCGAAGAAGACAAAGAAGAAGACAAAGAAGGAGGAGGCAAAACGAAATCGTCGAATAGTTTATCTTGTGTTCCTTTTTCTCTGTTCGTCGTCGTTCTTAGTGTTGTTGTTCTTGTCGTCGTCTCTTTGTTTGAAGATATTTCCATCGCCTCCACGGCGTCAAAGGAGGCATTCGGAAACGACATCATCACCATCAGCGCGCTCAAACACATCGCCGTCGCTTTCGTCTCGATTCCTTTTTCTCTCGAAAAGAAGAAAGCATCACCACCGTCGTCATCTTTTCTTGTCGTCTGCTTCTTCAGAAAAGCGTCTTCGTCTTCCGTCGTCTTCAACGCGTTGTTGAAGGAACGGTGACGTCGTTTCGCGACTCTTCCGCTTCTTTGCGTGATGATGAGAGGCGTTTTACGCTTTATCGTCGACGCGCGAGGGAGAGAAATCCCGCCACTTGCGCTGCTCGTCGTTGAAAGCATCATTTTCTGTATCCTCTCTTTACGACGCGTTTTGAAAGCTCTCTGCTCTTTCCTGTTCTCCGCAATAAAGCGCGTTTTAGAGTGAAGATGTACCTTTTCCCGAAGCGGCAAAACACTCGATAAAAAACCGTTAGGAAAGCGCGCTGAAAGAAGAATGTCACAAACACTTCCAATCAAACCTGAATCACGAGCAGAACTCGAAAACATCGTAAAAGTGTCCGAATATTCGGTGAAATTTGGCGCGGAGAAAGAACAAATCGCGAGAGAAGCGGTCGAAAAGAACGGATTTGATTTCTTATGTGCGGGGAGAAATCCAGTTGGATTCGTCTTTTATGAATTTACCAAAGGGGAGATGCTTTTACAAGCGAAGAGAGCGAAGGAGAGCGAAGAAAAGAAGAGGAAAAGGACGACCACGGAAGAGGAGGAGGAGAACAAGCGCATCGTTCAACACACGCAATATCCTTCTCGGCCGAACATGAAGATTGCGATTCTCGAAGTCGTCAAGAAACACCTCCAACCGTTTTACGAGAACAAAGACATCTCGAAAGAGGAATACAAAACGATATGCAAAAAAACGTGCGAGAAAGTGATGAGCAAAGAGTTACAGGTGAAAGACGAGGAAGAGAGCGTGAAACTGTGGCTGGACGAACACGCGAAAAAGAAAATTAGAGGTTTGGTGGAGACGTTCGTGGAGAAGACGCGCAACGCGAAAGATTAGGGAAGGAAGTGTCGTCGCGCGATGGTTTTACGTGTGAAAAACGATGCGCGCATAGTTTATAGCTCTTAGAAAGAAAGAAAGTTGAAAGTACACAAAATACTTCTACAATGTAAGTAGTTATTGGTTTTTCGTCGCTGAAAGTCATACAAACACACGCTCGTCGTACGCACAAAAACAGCGCGCGTATTAGTTGTCTTTCAAGTTCACCAAACCGGTGATCCGTCTGAACTCGTCCGTGTAAGCGCCGCCAGAAGATTTACCACCACCACCTTTCTTCGCGACTTGCGAGTACGCAAAGACGCCCGCCAACGCGATGGCTGTGCCGGCCAAGTTCAACGGAGACACCGGGTTGCGGAAGAACAACACCGAGGAGGCGATGACAACCACCCTCTTCACGCAGTTACCGACCGAGTGCGTGACTGGAGTCACTTGTTGCAAAATCATATACGAGACTTGTTGGTACAAGTGGAACGTCGCCCCGGTAATAAATACTCTTTGGATCATGTCCGCCAACGGGAACCCGCTCGTGGCCAACGCCGCCGGCGTGAATTTCACGCCTTCGACAACCACCGCCAACGGTAAGGAAATCACCGCACTCAACAACGTCATCACGGAAAACAAAGTGATGTTATCCATCTTCACGCCTTTGTTCCCTCCCATAACTTTCTTCGAGAAAACGTTTCTGGACTGAAAGACGACGTTCGACCCCATGGCGGCGCCAAAACCGATCCAATTAAAGCTCGCCTCCGCCAAACTCGCCAACGCGACGCCGCCAACCACCGGCACCAACGCAGCCACGACTGCTGGACTCGGCGTCGCCCCTAAAAACAAATACGAAAACAAAACGCTAAAAAACGGTTCCATCGCTTTGATTGTGTGCGTAAAACTCACCGCAACTTTACCCAACGAGATGTTCGTCAACAAGTTTCCGAGCGTATGAATCATCGCCAGCGGCAATACCATCTTCAAATTCTCCGTGGAGAAAACCTCCTTCTTCGGTCTTTCCACTAAGTTCAAACCCCACATGAGAGCGATTAAAACGCATCCACCCACGAATTGGAACATCGTGCAGTGCCACGGATACGGGAACGCTTTCAACACTTGCTTGTTGTAAATGTTGAAAACGATGTTAAACGCGTACCAACCACCGAAGAGGACGCCTAACAACGCCGTCTTCTTCACCTCTTGGGAAATCTCAAACGACGCGGCGGCGGATACTTTCACCACTTTCGATTTCGATAACGTGGTCGTTCTCGCAATCTGGCGTCTTAAAGAAGACGCAGCAAAATCGTTGTTATTCCCGAACAAAGAGGAGGAAGAGGTTAACGAATTGGACGATGATGATTTGCTTTCTGGGGAATTCATCATCATCATCATCATCATCTTTGTCGTCGTCCTCGGTCGCGCGCAGCGGCACGATCGCTGGTTATTCTTCGATCCAGCCAAAGAGGAGGACGAAAGGTGCGTTTGGTGGTGGGTTGTCGTCGCAAACATGATGACGATGATGATGAAAAGGAGGAGTGTTTCGTCTTCGCACTGTGGTGTTGTTGTTGTGTAAAGCCGTTTGGATAAAATGGAAAAACAAGGGAAAAAAACAACTGTCTGAATATCAGAGGCAGTGCCACGTTTAACAAACGAATCTTTGGTACGTCAAGAAAAGAGCCCACACGCACAAAAAACAAGCCGGTACGTAGGGGATGTGAAATATCATTTTTCCGCTTGGTGCCTATATTACTACTATTACAAAGCTCTATGCGTGTATATATAACACACTTGCTTATAATCATTCTCTCAGTATAAATAATTAAACGAGAAAGGGCAGGAAAGCTTTCCTGTGCTTTCCGACCGCTTTCTCTCCGAACGTGTCCACGTACCACCGTCGGTAGTTTACGGCGCGCGGGAAGAGGTTGGCGAACGTCCAAAGCGCGAACGCGCGCAAGGCGAGGTTGTTCGTGGCGACGGCGAGGCCGAGCCACTCGATGAATTCGCCGAGATAGTTTGGACATAACACGTAATCGAAGAAGAATCCGTTTGGGAGGATGTATTTGCTGCTTTTGTTGGTGGAGACGACGGAGTGGCGACGCGCGGCGGCGCGGGACGGCGTCGCTCTCGTATTCGCCCTTCGCCTGCGGAGGAGGATTTCGTCCGATACGACGTTGACGAGCGCTCCAAATACGGCGAGGACGAGACCGAGTTTAAACAACACATCGTCCTGAGAGCGACGAATACCTCCTATCGCTCGTAGTTCCGACGCGATGAATTTGCCGTTAAAAAAGTTGAACAGGATTGCCGAACCTGTTTGTTCGAGAACGCGCGCGGAGAGCGCAGAGAGAGAGAGAGAGAAAGAGAGTGAGTCGAGCGAGCGAGCGAGCGAAAAACATGCGCTTTTCAAATGCACGCGCAAACGCGCACCAAGCGCAAAAATAAAGCTCAGAAGAAGAAATTCAACCATATATATCGTTTTGTGCATCATAATTGGACTTAAGAAGCGCGGATATTCGTTCATCACAGCCTTTTTAAAATCGCGCGTTTTCGCGCAAAAACGAACACATCAAGACTCACCAACAACCGGGAAATTGGTTTTCCCCATCGTCCTTCTCCACGGCCACACGACTGCTCGGTGCATGTAATGCACAAAAAACCAACTCAAAACGAGCACCGTGCCTCCATTGTTCGTTGTATTTGTAGTATTCGGAAAGCTGAATAACCACGCTTCGTCCCGACAGTGGTAAAACGAAAGCAACGCGATTGGACTCGCGAGCTCTTGCACCGTCCATCCGATTCGTCCGTCGACTGCGGGACCCCACCAGAGCGACGACTTCGCTTTTGGGGTATAAAATCGTCCGTACGGCGCGGAGACGAAAAAGAGGCAGAGAAAAACAGCGCACGCGCAAAGGTGCCACCGGAAAAGCGCGAGCGAGAACGCCCCCGTCGATGGTGTTCTTTGCGTCATATCTTACGTTTCTCCGTCAGAGTTTTGACGCTTGTAACTGTCGCAACTCAAATCATGTTGAGAAGGAGCGAGCGGGATGACATCTCGCACATCGAGCTCCTCAAAGCGTCGCTCTCCGCGTCCGTGCAAAACGCAGCAGGACCGATCGGTTTAGCGTTACAACACGTGATTTTGGGGAAGCGAAAGAGTTCTTCCGCGCTCGCCGCGTTCGGCGTCTGCGTGAACATTTCCAACTTAGGAACGACCGTTTTCCAATTCCTGGTGGACGGTTCCACGTCGCAAGTTGGAAGCCTGGTGGCGAAACATCTCGACGAAACCGACGAGGGAAAGAAGAAAAAGCTCTTGGGAAAGCATTGCAAGAAAAGTCTGGTCGTTTCCGTTCTCGCCGGCGCGAGTGCAGGGGCACTCTTACTCGTCTCTGGAAACAGTTTGTTTAGCACTTTGGGAGAGACAGACCGGATGGATATCGGGCGAGGGTATTACGCCTGGCGGTGCCTCTCGATGCCGTTTAAGACGAGCTCGAACGCCGCGGTAGGAATTATAGGAGGGTACGGTCACGTGCACGTGGTGTCGGTGATGAATAGTGTGGTGGCATTTTTACAAGTCCTGATGGTTTGCGTCGTGTTACACGCGTCGTCGTCGTCCAAGGGAAAAGGAGAGAAAGAGGCGTTGGACGCGCTCGGGCTGGCGTATTTTGTGGTGGTGATGTTTCACGCGGTTTTAGGGTGGGCGATTGTTTATTTTAGTCGTCCGAAGAAGATTGGGTTAGAACGAACGATGCGAAGGAGGAGGATAGAAATGAGACGGAGAAGAGAGGCAGCCGAAGAAGAAGAAGAAGAAGAAGAAGAAAGTAAAAAGTATTTCGTAGACGCTCTCAATATGTTTGGACGAAGCATTTTGCTTCAACTCTCGTTCTTCGTCGCCATGATTGTGGCGTCGAGAAAATTGCCGGTAGCAGGTCTCGCGGCGCATCATCTCACAGCGCAGCTTTGGTTGGTGTGTAGCTACATTGTTGACGGTTTCGCTACGATTGGAACGATTTACGGAAGCAGATTGTATTCGATCAAATCGATTAAAAAGTTGCGATCGTTGACGGTGCGATTGCTATCCTACGGCGTCAGCCTCGGCTTTTTCTTTTGCGCGATATTCTTAGCTTTTGGAACTGCGGCTCGTAAGCTGTTCGTAGGCGATGAACTGACAAATTATTATCTCGGCAAAACGTGGATGCTCGTGACCTTCGCGCAACCGGTCAACGCCGTGGTTTTTGTGTTGGACGGTCTGATGTATGCGACGAAATCGTTTGCTTTCGCTAGAGAAGTCATGGTCGCGGGAGTCGGCGTCGTGTTTTTACCAACTGTTTTAAGCGCGACGTTGATTAACGATGGAAATTCGAACTCCGGTGCAAAAGTAATAGCTCGCGTATGGACCGCAAAGTTAGCGCTAAACGTGTGGCGGATGCTCTTTTTATCCGGGAGAGTCTTCTTTTGGATTTTGAAGGAAGAGGATCGATCCGACGAGGAAGAAGAAGAAGAAGAAGAAGACGAGAGCGAAGGAGAGACGAGCGGCAGTGGAAGCGACGGTGAGAACACGGAAGAATCTTTGTTAGAGAGCGACATGGACGACGACGCCCCGTTGTTATCGCTTTGAGGCACGTACTAGTACTTAGTATAGGATATGCGCTTTAGTTATATAATATAGGAGGATGAGGGAGATTTTTACATTTCTACGTCTTCGTCTTCGCTCCAATCGAAATCACTTCCGTCGCCTTCGTCTTGTTCCAAGTTCTTAGCGATTTCTTTATCTTTTTTCATGCGCTTTCTTTTTGCTTTTTCTTGCCCAGGATTATATTGTCCTTCGTTGCCGTATAACTGTTTGTTTCTTCCGAGTTGCGCCTTGGCGTCGGCGCGCTTGGAAATTTCCATCGCGCGTTCGGCGCGCTTGGCGGCGGCAGATGTTTTTCTTTTTCCAGAGCCGTCGTCCAACTCTTCCGCTTCTTCCTCCTCTGAAATGTCCATATTTTCCTCGTCGTCGTCGTCGTCAATGTTTCTCGCTCCTGCGCCGCCATTCGTTTGTGCTCTTTCTATCAAAACATCCTCGTGCTCTTCAATCATCATCCCCGAACCGATGGTATCGCTCATCAACGCGAAATCGACGTCGTCATTCTCTGGTAAACCCGCGATAACCGTAGACGTTTCGTTCTTGTACGCGGTTTCGACGTCAAATTCTTTTGCTTCGATAGAAACAAACTCAGTGGAGGCGTGTTGTTCGTGTCCTTCGCGAAATTTTGGCGGTTGCGTAAAGTACGGGATCTTCCCGGCGTTCCAATCGGCTAAGATAACTTTTGCCGAGGCGACTAAATCTGGAATACCACCTTTCTTCAGTTTTCCCATGGAGCGACTGGCTTGTCTCAAGAAATCGTCCACATCGGCCCACTTTCCAGTTTTGTACGTCACCATCAGTTTCTCTTGAGGGCACCTTTGGATGATTTCGTGCACCGGCGCAATCGGATCCGTCAGACGTTCGATTTTGATGCAGTTTCTCAGAGCCGTCGCGCCTTCCGATTCACCGTTCGCAGACGAAAAAACCACGCCAGGACTGTCTAAAAGTTTCACGTGTTTGTCCAAAATAATCTCTTTCGCTTTCGTGGTCATTCCTGGAGTATTCCCAGTCGCGGCGGAGGTCGAGGATCTCGTCAACGCGTTGATGATGGAAGATTTACCGACGTTCGGAAACCCAACGATGCCGACGGTAATAGACGTTTTGATATTTTTATTTCTGGCGTAGTTCTTCAACAGTTGCAATAAGGTTGCCCCGCCACCGTTGGATTTAGATTTTTTGTTGCCTTGAAACGCAATCGCAGGAAGCTCTTCGCGGAAATATTTCAGCCACGCCTGCGTCGATAAATAGAAGAATCGGTTGGTCCGGCGGTGAGTCTTTAAAACAAAAGCAAAAGATTGGACGAAAAAACGAAAAACAAATTCACTCCGCGAGTCAGACTCTTCCTATCATTATATTGGTAAACGTCAAGCATCCCGCACAAATGTGTGTAGCATTTAGCGCGCAGGACATCAGCGAAATCCGCTAAATATTTTCTTCATCACCCCCGCGGAGAGAGAATAAACGATAAAACAAAAACGATAAAAAAACGTACCTCCACGTTGCTCTTCGGCACTAAATCAATCTTGTTCAGCAACAAAATCACCCTCTTCCCAGGATTCGTCTTCCTCACGAACCTCTCCACCTCGGGCGCTCGACACGCCAACGGGTCTCTCGCGTCCAACACTTGAATAACCACGTCCGACAACTCGACCACTTTTACGAACTCCTTGTAATACGCCCGGCGACTGGCGTCCGAATCCCTATCGTCCGCCGTTTGCATGCCATCTGCAGAACTACCAAGAGTCTCCGCCAACTGCGCTTTCAACTTCATCTCGTACGCGTTTTCTTTCTTCTTCGCCATCGTCGCCAAATCTTCAAATTCTCCCCCCGCCTTCGCCTTCGCTTTATTCTCCGCTCGCTTCTGGTTCCTCTCCAACTTCTTCTGCTCTTTGATGTGATCTTGACGAAAGTTCTCAAACTTCATCTCTTTGATTAACTCGTCTCTGTACGGGTAATTCGCCGGGACGCCGCCAATCTCTTTCGGTTTCTTCGGTTTGATCCCGAGTTTTTTCAGGCGAGATTCCTCTTTCCGCTTCTTCTTGTGGTGCTCTTTCACTTTACGAATGACTTTGTATTTCTGCTTCAACGTCGTTCGCTTGGATTTGGATTTGGTGGATTTTTTAGGCATGATGTGAGACGTTTATTAGTAACGCTCTGAATGCTTCGCGTGGTTAAAACGTACGACGAGTGGTGGTAATTTTTGAGTATTCGCAGAGGAAATGATCGATAATCCGCGCGTTCGTTCGTAAACTTTCTCGCGTAATTTTAAGCCGCCGCCGGGGGAATTTTTGACGTATTTTGCAGATGAAATTTTTTGAAGCAGGAGAGAGAAAAAGAAGCGAATACAAAATATCACGTCGCGAGAGAACTTCGAGAGAGAGAGAGAGAGAGAGAATTTGAACAGCAACTGCGTGGTGATGTAATCATACAAACGTTATTAGGAAACCAAAGCCGTTTCGAGATCCAAAGAAGGAACTCGGTAGACGCGAATACCGACGTCCCACGCGGTATAAATGACGAAGACGCTTCCGTCCGACGCTATGAACGTCGTCGGGTAGGCAAAGTTACCGTTCGGGTCGCCTTCGACTTCTATGAAAGGGTATTTCTGATTCCCGCTCTCCTCTCTATTGTGCGCGCGGCAAATGTAAAGACCGAGCGGAGCTCTTTTCGTTTTCGACGGATTGAGCGCGAGGACGACGCGTTCTTTTACCTCTCCGTTCGCGGTAGTGTATACGAAGCTATCTACGTTCGCGCTTACTTTTGAATTCGGATTGGGGAGATTTGGAATGGGCTCTGGAGTGCTCCAATACTGTTGAGCATCATCGCCCGAGCTGTACCAAACCTCTCCAGTCGCGCTTCTCATGTACATCGAGTATTCGTTCTGAAGCGCACTTCTCAGCACGCTATTTTCAATCAACCACGTATGTTCGGGAAATTTGACCAGTTGCTTTATCCGAGGAGCTTCCCAGGTTTTCCCACCGTCGTGAGAGTCAATCGTGCCCGAGTACACGCTTTCGCTGTCATCATCCCGACTCCCCGGTGGACTGTGATATACTTTCTTCTTTAACGACGCGTTTTCTTCCATCGGATGATACTGTCGATATCGAAGCCAACTATCGGTCGGTTCAGTCCAAAACGGAAGCCGAAGACACTCTTCTTTCAGACCTTGGCACACTCTGTTCGCGATGACTTTCGGGACGCCTCCGAGTGATTCGTGCGTGAGTATCGTCTCCGGTTCCGACCACGACATTCCCTCGTCTCTCGTCCGAATGAGCTTCACATCGCCGCCCGGGGATAACTGCTTCCTACTCTCGCTATAAAACAACAGAATCTCATCCGTCTGTTCCAGATAATGCAACACCGGCGACCACAGCGCGTTCAACCCAAACATGGGCACTTTCGTCTCCGTCCACGTCTCGCACTTGTCTTCGCTCGTGCAAAACCGAACGTGCTGCCCTGGTTTCCCTTCGCACCCAGACGTGGAGCACTGAAACGCCGCGCAGAACAATCCTCTCTTGGTTTCACACATCGTCCCCATGTGCGCGTAGGATATCTTTGCATCTTTGGCGTTCTCGGAGGCGAAGGAAAAAACCTCGAACGCGTTTTTTTTGTCCGCTTTCACGAGCGTACTCACGTTCGAGTCCAGCCATCGAGCGTATTCGAAATCCTCGTGTGTCGTCGACGCCGTCATGAGAAGAGCTGGGGGAGGGGTCCTTCTGTCGCTTTTTCTAACGAACTTTTTCTCTTCAACTTTGCTCGTAAAATTTATTAATACAACGAATCAACACGCTTCTCTCTCTCTCTCTCTCTCTCTCTCTCTCTCTCTCATACTACTGCGTTCTATCGAGCGACCCGAGATAATCTTTATCGGAGTGCGCCGTCACTTTATACGCGTAGCAGAGGGAAACCTTTGTTCTTTTCCTTTCTCTTTCTCTCTTCCTCTTTTACGCGAGCGTAGCGCTCACATTTTTTACAAGTCTTCGCCGGCTTGCTCTTCTTCTTCGCTCAAGAGAGTTTCGATATCTTTGGCGATGTCTTTCGACCACGTGCTGCCGTATCTCTTTTTAGGAACACCGTTTCGATCGACCAGAAACTTTTCAAAGTTCCAAAAGACGTCTTTGTTTTTAAACGCGGCTTTGAGTAGCTTCCAATTTTCATCCGCGTTCTTCCCGTTTACGTCTACTTTTTGCATTAAAATAGCATCCTCCGGGTACGCGTGTTCTTTGGCAAACTTTAATATCTCCTCCGGCGTGCCCGGTTCTTGATGCCCAAACTGATTACACGGATACGAGACTATTTGCACGTCTTTCGATGCGAAGCGTTCGCGCAAACCGGCAAAGCCTTTATAGTTTGCGCTCGCGTACCCTCAGTTACTCGCCACGTTCGCGAAGAGCGAGACTTTACCTCGCAGCGAGGTGAAATCGAACGGCTCGCCGTTCAGTTGGAATTGGTTCGGTAGTGGATCGTAGATATTCGTTCGCACGTGCGGTAGCATTATTATTTCTCGTTCTTCTTCTTTTTCTGACACATGGTCTGCGTTGGCCCCTAACTTTGCCTGTCCTCCTCGCCTCCTCCTCTTTTCGTCGTCCTCGCTCGTCGTTTCCCTCTTCTTCTCCCTCTTCTGCACCGTCAATCCTAACATCTCCGGCGACTCGCTCGCTAAGTTCGCCATCTTCGTGTGCACGCGTCGTCTACCTCCTCCTAATCCTCCTTCTCCTCCTCCTAACGACGAGTTCGACGACGAGTTCCCCAAAGTCGTCGTCATCGAAAAGAGAACGAACGCGAAAAGGGAAAGAATAATCATCGCGCCCATGCGACTCAACGACGATTTACTCGTCGCCGTCGTCGCTTTTGAACCGTTCTCCGACCCCATTGTTGCAAGTGTCATCCACTGCTGCACGTACGACGACGACTACTAACAATAATAATAAGAATAACGAGAGGAGTTGTAACGTTTTTTTAGTGCGCGCTACGTAAAGTACTAAAAATCTAATAAACTAGAGACTAAAATCTTCCTCCTCTGAGCTGCTCTCGGGGGCTACAAAATGCTCACCCTTCCCGTTTGAATCAGTTTCCCGACGAACTGCTTCTCCAACTTGAGCGAGTGCACCGTTCTGAGCTTGAATATCTTCTCCCAGTAGTGGCCGATTTTTGGCGTTTCGCCGACGAAATCAAACCCGTGCAAAGAGACGGTGCTGTTCGGGAATCTCTCTAAGCAGTAGACTAAAGCGAGAATACCAGTGGACGGGAATCGGTGTCGGAAGTCGTATTTGACGTGTAATAGTCTTTGGTAGACTTCTGGGACGAACTCGGGATGGATTTTAAACCTGGCGTACGCTCGGGATAACACGCGTTTCTCGGATTCGATGGCGCGTTTGTTTTTAGAGGTTGGAACGCACGTCTTCGCGCCCGGACCTCGTTTCTTTTGACACTGCGGTGATACCTCGAACGCAACTGGGATGTAATACCCCATCGTTGGTTTCATTTTTAAATTCATTTTTGATTTCCCAGTCGTCGTCGAGCCGCGAAACCGAGCGTTGCCGGGCAATTTCAGCTTGTTCAAAAACCATAAATCCAATTTGCGCCCGACGTCTCGCTCGTACCCTTTCGTGACGAAAAAATTGAACCGGCCGACGATGTCGTGTTCGTTGTCTATTTTCTCGCCTTTACGGGATTTCAAAACCCCTCGTCCGTTCCCGACTAAAACTATCTTTTTGTTTGCGTTTTCGTAATCGATATCCGGCGGAGTCATGTTAATACTTTCACCATCGTTCGATGTTTCGAATACTCGCAGCACGGATTCATCATGTTCTTCTTTTCTGTATTTGTTTTCTTTTTCTTCTACCTCTATCTCCTCTGCTTCTTCTTCTTTGCTCTCGAACCCGAACTTATCCACCTCGCTTTCCTTTTCCGCCTCTTCGACGTCCACCCCTTCTCTCATTATCCGCCCATCTTCAATCGATTCCACGTCCACTAAAGAGGAAGCGTCGTTGGTGGATAAGAACAAGGAAATCGCGCACAAAAAAGCGGCGAAGAGCAACGTCATCGCTTTCGATCGGACCGACGGAGAATAATGGTTTTGTTGTTGTTGGAAACCATTATCGTTATTGTGAACAACATTCGATGATGTGGGTGGAGTCTGCGTTGTTTTTTGGTTGTTGTTCGTGGACTCCATCGTCCCTTTATTTTAATCCACCACCCCAAAACAAAGATACTACTAAATCGTTCTCTTCCCTCTCTCTTCCTCCTCTCTCTCTCTCTCTCACTAGTCGTCGTCGTCGGAGAAAGAAAGAGAGAGAGCGATATAAAAGCGACGATGAAGTTTTTATTCTGAGGATGATTATTTTTTCCCCGAACGCTTTACCACCACCGAGAGCAGAGATTCGCGCCATACGCAACACTCGACGACGACGCGAAACAACACGATAACGAAGAAGAAACAACGACAAACAAAAAAAAAGAAAGACGCAGACGACGAGGTTCGAACTCGCGCACCCGTTGGGTATTCAGTAACAGTCGTGTATCATTGGTATTCACAATGCTCGTGTGTTGGATATCTCAATGCTGAGATTGAAATAGAAGTGAGTGTGGACAGTTGGTTTCTAGTTGATCGAATAGCAGCCGAACGCCTTAACCACTCGGCCACGTCTGCTCTTGTGTATATTACGAGGTAGGGTTTACGAGATGGTGTATTAAAAAAGTTACAAAGGGTTCAAAAAACAGGCTTGAAAAAGAGTTAGGGTTTCGTTCTTTCGGAAAAAGTTTATGTGTCTCTCCCTTTTTTTTCTCTCTTTTCACTCGAGTGTTTGGGGAAAGATTTGAAAAATGCGCAGTATTAAAACAAATCGTATTATTACAACTTCTCGACGAAGAACACGTCGCCGGACGCGACTCCCGCGGCACCTAAACTACTGCTACTTCTATTACTACTGCTTCTGTATATTCTCTTCTTCTTCTCTTCTCCAAACCTACCGCCTCTCGTGACTAAGCAAAAGTCTGAATCTTCTTTATCTTCTTCTTCTTCGAACGAATACGACGCCAAGACGAAATCGAAGAGCGAGGAGACGTCGTCGGTGTCGTAAAATCTTCGATCGATAGCCTCGCCCGTCGGTAAAGATATTCGTATTCTCACGACGTTGTTTGTTGTCGCCGTCTTCAA
This sequence comes from Bathycoccus prasinos, assembly GCF_002220235.1. NCBI lineage: Eukaryota > Viridiplantae > Chlorophyta > Mamiellophyceae > Mamiellales > Bathycoccaceae > Bathycoccus > Bathycoccus prasinos. Next base: position 450,365 of record NC_024003.1, read on the forward strand.
TGTTGACGACGACGAAGCAAGTGGTGGTGGTGGTTCTAAAGGAAGCTTCTTCGCCATCGCTTCTCGAAATCGTCTTAATTTCTCTTTGCGTTCTTCGTTTCGTTCGATTCGCCGTCGCGCCTCTCTCGCCTCCGCGAGTTTCTTCTCCTTCTCTTTTCTCTTCTCTTCCTCGTCGTTTCTATTTAACGTGTCTATGCGCTCGACGACTTCGTCGTGTTCCATTGACGGCGCTAAATCCACCTCCACGTCTGTTTCTATTAAACTCGCCACGATATCTTCTTCGCCGCCTTCAACTTTCAACGAGACCACTTTCAACTCGAATACAAACTTTGATTCCGAAGGAGAAGAAGAAGAAGAAACGAATCCGGAAAAGTCCACCTCAAAGACATCCCCGACGTGCACGCACGACCGCTGCACCAAAACGTTCTCCAAAACCATCTTCACGTCCGCCTCGGGATGACGAGTTAAAAACTTCGAGAACTCGTTCGATTTCGGTTGCAACTTCACCCACTCGCACTTCTCGAGCGCTCGAGAGCGAAACTCCACGCGGAGGAGATTCTTTTCATCGCCAGATGAATACCCTAATCTCTTATACAAGTCTGTTGGAATGACCACGGAATCTTCCTCCGCTTGGTAATCCAATGCCGCGCAGTAACATCCTTTGTCTTCATCTTCGTCTTCATCTTCATCGACTCTCGAAACGTAAAAAAACGCATTCGGTTGCCTCGCACCCATCTCGTCATCAAATCTCTCGAGCATTCTCAGCGCACTCGCTGGCAGTTGAATCTTATCCTCCCTTCGCGTGCGAATCCCACGTTTCAATGCGACGTCCTCCACGCGAACGCGTAACTCTGCTTTCCAAAGCACCTCGTATCGCTTCTCCTTCTTCTTGCTTTTCGTTTTGGTTTCCGCGTTTGTGTTTCGATTGGTTTCCCGTTGCTGCTCCCCTTCCCGGAGTCTTCCTCTCGCGGCGGCGGTCGCTTTAGAGCGCTTCTTTTCCATCTCTTTCTTTTGCTCTTTGCGGAGTTTTTCGGACGGGTCGTTCAGGCCGCCGAAAAACATTCTTCGAGTCGACAGAGAGAGGACTTGTCGTCGCACAAAGCGCAGAGCAGCGAGCGGAAATGGAGAATTTCGCGCGTCACTTTTTCTCACGCACAACTGCAAACACACACACAAATATGCTTCGAACGAGATCAACAAAACACGCATCATCGACTTTAGCAGCGGCGGCTTCGAAAAGAGTTATTCTCTCTGTCTCCTCCTCCAGAACGTTCGTTGGGAGTTTTGAGGAGGAGGACTTTGATGACGAGAGAAGAAGAGGAAAGATGATGCGTTCTCGACACCAACAACTGAATCCAATTGGATCCTACTCATCATCATCATCATCATCATCATCATCGAGCGTGAAGAAGTCCTCGTTCTGTAGGGCTCGTTTTTCGACGAGAAGCAATACTAACGATGACATTGATAATAATAATGTTATTATTATTAATAATAATCTACGACTTCGTCGCCAATTCTTTAATTCGTTTAGAGGATACGCGAGTAGTAGTAATAGTACTAGCAAAAGTAGTAGTAACAACAGTAGTAGCGAGAAGAAAAATGATTCATCATCGGGTGCTTTAACCATCGAGGAGGACGAGGAATTCGACGAGATAACCGATAAATGGATACCGGAGAAACCAGTGACGAAAGCGGAAACGGCGGGGTATTCCGTGGTGATCGTGCTTGGGTTAGGGTTAGCCGCCTCGGCTTTATTTTTCGCCAGCAAAGAGTTATTCATGAGTCCGAAAGAATACGTGGCGTTTAACGCGGCTTTGAAACAGATCGAGTTGGACCCGCGAGTCACGTCGGCGCTCGGCGAGAGCATCACCGGGTACGGGAGCGAATCGAGAAATCGAAGTCAGCGACAAAGAATTCCACACACGATCGTGAGAGACCCGGCGAGTGGGAGAGAGGTGGTGAGAGTGCAATTTCACGCGAGAGGGGCGAGAGGGAACGCGACGGTGCACGCGGAGTACGATCCGAGCAACGCGGAGGAACCGTTTGGGTATTTGATTGTTGACGTGGAGAGACCGAGATCGATGCGGTTGGTTGTGAAAGAGCCAAGACAGAGGCGCTCGATTATGGGACCAGGTACGAGTTTAGTAGGGTAATATATGTGTGCGTGTATATGCATGTCGTTGTTGCGTTTGTCTTTCAAAACTTTATGCGCGTTGTTATATCTTTTGGCAAAACTCTCCAGGAAACGAACAACACAAGCACTTGCGTTTGCCAACAACGTTGCCTGCTGATAACGGGTGCTTCTTTCCCAACGTTGTGTTCTTTTTGTTCTCCTTCGCATCCTCCTTCTCGTCGTCGCTACTAAGCAAATCAATCACGACCACGTTCTCACCATCATTCTTCCCCTTCTTCTCCTTCTTTTCTTCTTCACTATCACTACTACTAATCAAATCTATGGCGACAATTTCGCTCTCTAAATCTAAACCAAATTTTTTACTGAAATCCATCGTCTCTTTCATTCGTTTCTCCGCCGCTCTTCTCGCGGCTTCTCGCGGATCTACGTCTGGTCTCACCGCCGCACCGCCGCCCAATTTTACGCCGCCGACTGGGATCATCTTCTTGTGTTGTTCCAATCGCTTCAACGCCGCGTTCCGCGCGCTCTCTCTCGGGTTAATGCCTAGCTTTTGCTTATCCCATGCGCCGCCAAAACCTCTCGTGCCAATTTTTCCAACCGATTTCGCGTCGAATCCTTCACCCGTGCCGCCTTTGCCTTCCTTCTTCAACTGGTCGTATTCCTCCTTCAACTCGTCCAAAAGTTTCCAAAACACGTCGTCGTGAGGCCCTCGAACGATGTGGGTTAACTCGTGCAACAATACTAAAATAACGTGGTCTAAATCGAAAAACGTCTTCCCGTCTTTACCGCCACCGTATTTCGTCGGTTTCCTCAACATCACCGTGATTCGTTTCCCGGCGTAGTTCACGCCAATCGGCCCGGTGTTTTTGGGAGGCATTTCCGCGACGACAGGCACGGACCATTTCCTCTTCTTCATGATCGGTTGCACTTGCCAACACGCCCTATCCAACAAATCCTTCGCGACGTCCGCATCCTTTTTAAACTGTTTCGATTGCAAAGGTTTCACCTCGTGCACTTTGTATTGCGCGTTGGCGAGCGACATCGTATTATCAATCACACTTCCTCGCGCCTACTACTCCGTGCCTTCAATCACTACTCGCAAAACGAATCTGCTCCTCGATTTCTCGTCTCTCCTTCTCTAAAACGTCCAAAGTCTTTTGCAATCGCCCCGTCGACCACGAGCGCAGTTCCTCGCTGCTTACAAGTCCAATCTTTTCCGCCACCACAGAGGACGAGAAAGACGAGAAAACCAACGGCCCGCCTTTACCGCTGCCGCTGCCTTTCGCCCTAAAACCGCCGTATCTCGCGACAGCAATGTTGTTTAACGCCCGCTTCGTCTCTTTCGCTCGGGAAACGAGCGCGAAGAGCGCGCACGTCAACACCGCGACCAGGCACACGAACGCTCTGTTCGAGGTGTTGGTGTTTGCTTTCTTCCCGAAAATGTAATGCAGAAGATGATGATGATGATGACAACACCTGTTCGTATTCGCGCGCATTAACGAAGACGACGACCCCGAGACGCGGCAAAGCACAACTCCAAATGTAAAGCGAGAGAGGAAGCGCGAGAGGAAGCCCGGCCGTCGCGTGATTGCGCTTCGATTGTTGTTCTCTCTCTCAATACTGAGGAGATTTTCGAAATATCTTTCCCGAAGTGTCGTCACAAATATCGCGCTCGGATATTGAGAGAGATACACGCACGCAGACTCTCTCTCTCCGTTGCAAACGGGGGAAGGAAAGAAGAAATGCGCTCCGTTTCGAGCGTTTTATTCTCCTCCTTTTTCGTCGGAGGAAGAGGAGGAGGAGAATCTTTGTCGTCGTTTACGTCGTCATCGAAACGCGTTTTTGATGATCCTTTTCATCGGGGAAGGAGGAGGAGACATCCGAAAGCGGTTTCTTTATCGAATAATAATAACAACGACAACGACGATGACATCGGTCGGCAAACAAAGTTCTCGTTCGAAAACGAAGGCTCGAACAACAAATCAAAGTTAAACGCGGAAGTTTTGGTGAAAGAAACCGCACTGAGAGCGGAAGAAGCGAGAGCGAAATCGTTGTTACAAAAAGTGAAACGCTTGAAAGAAACACAGGACAAGAAAATCGAGGAGGAGCAAAGAGAGTACGAGGAGGAGAAAGAAATGACGGAAAACGAACAGAGACGGAAAGTGAACAAGGAGAAGATGAAATTGGTAGGCGGGAGAGATCCGGCGAATAGGCCACCGGGGCCGATTTGGGCGTCCGCGGTGGTGTGCGCGGTTGCCGCGGTTGGATTTTATTATCTGACGATAAACACGAGCGATGGGATCGTGGAGTACGTGAAGGACGCGTTCGGAAATTTAGGACCGACGTATGCGAAATCAGGGTTAGTCTCTTTAACGGTTGGTACCGGGGTGGTTTTATCGTCCGTCTTTGCGTTTTCGGCGATTATATTAGTCTTAATCGGCGCGCAAGAAACGAAACGGTTAATCTCCAACGAACCGGTGGTGTATTTTAGATGCTGCGGCTGCGACGAAAAGTGCTGCCAAAACGGCCCACATAATAAAGGCTATTCCACTCGTTTCATCTACCGAAACGACGGGCGTGGGTACGAAACTCGAAGCGCGGAACGCATGCGCGCGCACTTACGAGTCTCGAAAAATTGCACGCCGTTGGAGCCGTTGATTGTGTATCCGCGCGAAGCGAAATGGGGGTGGTGGGGGCCGAACGATCTCGTTCGGTACCAAAACGAAATGCTAAGGATGAAAGAGCAAAAGCAAGGAAAGTTTCGTTAGAGATTTAGTCGTGTAGTCACGTAGTGGTTCGTAGAAATATATGTGTTAGATTTTTAGCGCGCCTAAAATAAAATGCTACTAATGACGTTTCCTCATCGCGACGAGCAACGACTGCTCCCATTTCTTTTTGAACTTTGCATACAAAAACAACGCAGCTCGAGCATCTTCCGCGGACGAGTGCTCGCCTTCTTGAATCGTCATGCGTAAGTGCGTCTTCGTCAGCTCTTTTAAACTCCTGCAGCCTCTCCCTCTCGGCGCGCCTTCGACGCACCGTTCGTGCGATCGCAACGGTCTCGTCAGCGGATGATACAGAGCCGTATCTCTCGTCCGCTCTCTCGGGTGATTCAAAAGCAACGCTTTAAAATCATTCTTCAATCCGTGACCGACGACGATTTTCTTCTCGATGAGCTTCGACACCATCTTTTGCACGTCTGCAAATTTTGGCGCGTTTTTCAAATCTCTCGGACGCACGCCTGAGACTTTGGTTCGGTAGTCCGTCACTTTCTCCGTAGTTTCCACGAACGTATCCAAAACGACATTCCCGTGTTCGTTCACGACCGTGACTCGAGCGAGCACGGACCTCGTCCCGTCCTCGCCGACGCCGACCATCTCGCAATCTATGGCTAAAGTTTCCGTCACGGAAGCGTCGCGAGAGGTCGGCGTCGGTCTCCGTAACTCGTCGTCGGCATCCTCGTCGTTACCCCGACGACCACATTCATTTTCAGCATCGTTCCCATCATTGTCGTAATAGTTTTCTCTCGCCGATGCCGACGCCGACCGGGGTGGCAAAGGCGCGTCAAAATCGCGTTTCCTGCGCTTCCCTTTCTCGCTCGTCTTGATATCTCCTCTCGCGACCAATTTGTGCCAGTTGGTGGACACCGACGGCGCCTTCGATAACAGCAACGAGGATGATGATTTCTGTTTCTTTCGTTTCTCCTCCTTCTCATCATCGTCGTCTTCTTTTTCCTCCTCGTCTTCTTTCCCTCTCCTTCGCTTCCTCTTAAACTTGTTCTTCCATTTCTTCTTCTTGTTGCCGGCGGCGACTTCCTCCTCTCCCTCTTTCTTTATCAGTTTCTTCTCCTCGCGTTTCTCGTCGATTTTATCATCACTTCTCGACGAAATCCTCATTAAAGTCCCGCTCTTCTTTGACTTCTCTTTCTGCCTTCTTTTCCCGTCGTTCACGTTTCCGTCGTTCAAGTACCACGGCATATTCGTGTCTCTCTCTTTGGGGAATGCCTTTAGGGGAAATTTCTCTTCACTTTATTCTTCTTGCTAGAGTTTCGCTTTACTCACATCGACGCAGACACACACGCATCTGCGCTTTATCTGCACGCGACGCGTAAAACCTTTACGTTATATACCGCACGTGCGCGCGTGGTCTTCTTTTTTGTCTCTCTTGGGTTTAAGCGAACGCTTTGAACCGATTGGTGGTGTTGTGGGATGCAAACAATCCACCACTCGTGCTTGACGAGAAGTCCGCATCATCACGAACGCGCGGCGAAGGCTTTAACGGCGGAGACTTTTACGACTCGCAGTTCTTCTCCTCCCAAAGCGAAAAGTTTGAAACATAGAGCGATGATGACGATGATGACGATGATGCTGAGTGAAACGAGACGACGAGGCGTCGTAGGGGTCGTATCATTGGCGCAGAGAAGCGCAGGTAAAGGCGGCGGCGGATGTGGAAGATACGCTTCTTTGTCTTCTTCTTCTTCGCGTTCGCAGAATTCGTCAAAGTCTTTCTCTGCGAAGGCAACCCGAAGACCAGAGGACGAGAGCGGGAAGAACGACGAGACGAACACTAATACGATCGGCATGTTTTCAAAAACCGCCTCCTCTTCCTCCTCGGTTGCCTTCTCCTCCTCCGCGGGTGCCTTCGCCGGCGGCGAAGAAGGGGTAGACGCGTTTGAAGGACAGGAAGTTATCGACGCCACGCGAGAAGAAACGGACGGGCAAACGTCGATTGGGCAAACCGGAACGGTGACTTCGATTCAACCGGGCGGTTTGCTCGTTTTGGAAGGTTTGCGGTCGAGCGTGCAACTCGGATCGGTGTTGCGCTTTCCCGGGTTACAAGCGAAGGCGATTTTGTTAAGTCACAGGGAGCCGAAATCGTTCGCGATGTTAGCGACGAAGTTGGGCGCGGTGCACGTGCCGGATTCGGATAACGTGGCAGAGATTAAAGTCGGGGACGCGTTGGAGGTGGAGAAGATGGACGAGGAGAACAAGAAAAGTAAATCGAAAGCGTTTCAGATTCCGCCGGAGAAGGATTTGAGAGGAAGAATTGTTTCCGCGTTGGGGGCGCCAACGAGCGCGAGCGGTTTTCAATCCATCTCGGAAGCGTATTTGAGCGAACAAAGTGGTGAGAATTTAGTCGCGGATCCACCGCCGGTGGACGCGAGGAAACCAATCACGACGCCTTTGATTACCGGCGCGTCCGCGGTGGATGTTTTGACACCGATTGGAAGAGGACAGTGTTTGCTCGTTTCCGGCGAACCGAACACGGGAGTTTCTGAGTTTTTACAGATGTCCGTGAGCGCGCAAAAAAAGAGCAACGTTCGGTGCGTGTACGCCGCGGTGGGTGCGAGTAAAGAGAAATCGCTAGAAATCGCCAGAGCGCTCAACGTTTTAGAAGAGAAAAATACGAACACATCGACAACTGTAGTGACAGTTTCCAAAGACGCCACAATTGCGGAAAGATACGTCGCTACTTTAACCGCTTTCGCTATCGCGGAAGGCGCGCGTAAAAGCGGCCAAGACGCGCTCTTGTGTGTCGACGATTTTAGCGGGATGACAGGATTCGCGCGAGAAATGGCCGAACTCGCTCCGGATGCAAAATTAGACGACGAATCCGACGAAAACAAAGAAGAGATTGAAGGAATGTTAGTGAGCGCCGCCATGGCGGAGCGCAGACGGTTTTTAGGAACGACTTTACAAAGAGTAGGTCGATTGAATGATAAATTAGGGGGTGGGTCGATCACGTTGTTAGGAGCGATGACGCATCCAATTGGCGCGTACGACAAAGACTATACCGGTTCTTTAAATGGTGAAGGATCGATTGATTACATGCAAAAAGCGCGAGAAACGGTTGCAAACTTCGAGAGCATGCCAGAAGCGTTGCAAAAGAAGCTCGCGGATGGGTTGAAAAAGAAAGGCGAAGCAGCATCGCAAGCGTCGAGCATTACGAATTACGCCAAACGCAACAATCAAACGAGCGCACCGGAAAATGCGTACACGCAACCGCGTCCGTTGGTTGAGGAGTTTATGTCCATCACAGACGGGCAAGTGTTTATCAAAGATTTCGATCCTGAAACAGGATGGATTTGGGATCAAAAAATGTCCGTCAGTCGCATCGGCGCGCCGGGGCAAGCGCAAGCGTTTAAAAAAATCAACGCGTTAGAGCTTCGTTTACAACTCATGCAATCCGACGACATGTCTGCGTACGGCAAGTCTGGCGAAGAGAAGAGAAAGTTAAACGCAAAATCCGACGCGGTCGGGTTATTTATGAAACAAACGCCCGGTGAGGTACGATCGATTGCTGAATCGTTCATAGGCGTTTACGCTATGACGAAAACCTCCTTCGCGGAGAGAGAAGACGTAAGCGGAGCAAAAATGCTAGAATTTGCCAACGCGTGCATTGTGCAAGCGAAAAGTAATATTGCAGACGTGGTAGAATCAATCAATGCGAGTTCGATTGGCGCGTTGAACGCGGCGGATGAAGGCAAGATCGCGGCGGTTGTCAAAGATGTCGCGGCTAAGATGTTTTAGAAAAAATGTCTGTGTGTATGTATGTCTCTCTTATTAGCATTACAACGTATGCGATTGTGTTTCTCTTTTCTAATAATAACGAATATAGTACAGCAGATAGTAGCACCAACGGTACCCACATCATGCAACTCTGTCGTTCCTTCCGCGAAATGTTTTTCGTTTTGCGGTTTTCTTAATGAGTTGCAGAACGACCTTCATCACGTCTGCTCGACTGAAACCGTTTCGCCTCCCAATCTTTTTGCGACAGTCTGCGCCCACGTTTGGATCAGAATATTCCAAGAAGAATAGCAAATCGTCTATGGTGAGGTATTTCGATCCTCCACTTTTCGACAGAAGAGTTTTCTCCTCTGCGTCTCGCAAAATCTCCGATATTGCATCGAATCTCTCCGTCGAGGAATTGTTTTCTTCACTTTTCATCTTCTTTGGTGGTGGCTTTGTCGTCGTCTTCGTGCTACTTTTAGAAAAGTGTGGCACGCGTGCTTTGGGCGGCGGTGGCGTTTTTATCGTTGTAGCTTTCACTATAGTCTTTGCTTTCTTCGTCTTCCTCTCATCCAACGTTGTGAACGCCATCGCCACTTCCTCGTCTTGAACCGGGCTATTCAATAGAAAGTGGCGTTGTTGCGCCCGAACCACGTCCATTCCATCTTGCTCATCAATCGCGAGCGGTTGGTTTAAATCAAGCGTCAACGGTATCGTACTTTGCGTAAGCAATCCTCCGAAGTCGTGCACGACATCGTTGAAGTTTGCTCCGGCTGAAATCGACGACGCTCTTCGCAAACGTCGTCTAGTGTTTGGAGTATTTTCAAGAACCGGGTCGATGTACTCATCCAGGGCCAAGCGAAACCCGAGAAACGGCGGCGAGTGCGTTTGCAGCGCCTGTAAGAGTGGGTCTATAGAAATCTGATTCGCACTTGCGTCCAAAATATCATCACCATGAGCAAGTTCGTTAGCCATCGCCTCTCGTTCTATTGCACCGTTCTCTTCGTCTCGAAAAAACGATACGGAGATGCCCAAATGCGTCGTAGACTCGATACTTTCCGCAAAGTTCTTCACGATCAACGATTGCGAGAATTCCTCGGTATTTCTCGCAGCTATTTCGGTTGCGCCGTTCTGTTTAAGCAACAAAGTGATCGGATAAACCCATCTTTCCGTCGTATTCTCAAACACTACATCGGCGTATCTGACGCCATAATACTCCTTCTTCGCTTGTACCCCGTCTGGTTTAATAGTTCGGTTAATGAGTGAACCTTTATCGATGCTCAAGTGATGAAACGCCGCGAACGATTCTAAATATTCTTCATCGCTAGAGAATCCGAGTGATAAAGGCAACTCGCGACGAAGACAAGTCACTATGGCTTGCTTCTCCAGCCGCGGTATAGCCATGACGGAAAGCGGCGTAGAAGAAATGTCTAAAACGGATACTTCTTCTTTCTCGATTCCATTCATTGCCTCGGCAGCTTTTCTCTTTTTTCCAGTCTTCGGAGTGAAAAATGGCACCATATTCTCAATGGGAACGTTTGCGCGTTGGCACGCAACCTTCAAGTCGCCGAGACGTTTCAACGCCATCGAGAACGGCCGAACGCTCGTAATCTCCAAAGACGCGTTCGACACCGACTCGCTCGCGGCATTTCGTTCTGTAATCGATCCAGCCGTAGCACTCCTACACCCGCGGTATCTCACGAATGGTCGCTCAACTTCCACACCTTCCACCGTAAAGTTAATGCTGTCTTTGCCGGTCGTCGTCGTCATCTCTTTACTCCTTCTTAAAATAAATCTCCTCGCGCAAGTTTGATGCTCGTCCGTACCGAATCCCTCAAAATTCGACTCTTCTTTCGTCAAATAGTTAAGGACGGCATCTGGCAACACCCTCAAAACCCTTTCGTCCATCATCGTCGCTCTTCTCTCGTCTTCCTCCTCCTCTAAAAATTTCAACCGCAACTCGCTCTTCTCGAAACTCGTCGCGTCCGCGCAAATCTTCACCGCCGGTACCTTTTTCTTTTCAATCGCGCACTCCACGTACACCCGATGTTCTCTCGCGCTCGTCCGGCTCGGCATAAAAAACTGAAACGGCACTTTCTCGCTACTCGTCTTCTTCTTCTTCAAATTCGACGCGCTGTCGATGAAACACGTTTCAACCTCGCAATACTTCCTCGTCAATCTCTTAAAAAATCGAGAGACCAACAAACCCTGCGAGACTGTGCCCGAGAGATTGTCAAAGTCCCTCTCTCCAGGCCTGCTCTCATTCTCCGCCGAATTCGTCAACGAAACCATCGGAAACACGTCGTAACTCTCCTCGAAGGATCGATCTAACCTCGCGCGCAAGTACGCGCGATCCATCTTTAAAAAGTAAACAAACACACCAAATCTGATTTCAAATTTGAAATCAGATGCCAACGGGAGAAAGAATTGAAGAGGAGAATAAAAAGCTCGTTTCGAAACCACTCGCGCGCTTCACGAACAAACTCCTCCTTCCTCGGAGGAAGCAAAAAAGAACGCTCTTTCCTCCTGAAAACTCTCTCGCCGTTTTTCGCGTTGGAAGAGTGCTCCTCTTCTTCTTCAGAAAAAGAAAAGGAATGTGATGAGAGTATAAATTATGTGAAAAACCCTCTGATTAATGAGCTCGTTGGTTGCTCTTTTTTTTTTCTCTGAATTGAAACAAAAAAAAAGAAGCCGTTTCGTCAGAATTTTTGTTTCCTCCTGACTTTTTCTTTTCCCACTACGCGCTCGTAGAGAGAAAACATTATTAAAAACATGGACGGCGATGACGACGACGACGACGCGTCTTCTCCTCGAGAGGAGGATGCAAAGGAAAAGGTGGAGGATACGGAGGAACGAAAAACGCTCGAAAAATGGCGACACTCGTCGCTGCATCCCGAGGAAACGAGAGCCAGTCGATGGGCGTCGAAATTACTCTTTAACGCGGAAGTCGTTACGACGAACACTATGAAGAAGGACCCCGAACACTTCCAAAAACTACTCGAACGCGCTCGAATTGAACCGACGAAAACAACTCTGGAAACGTTATCGCAAATCGAGAAGGATTTACCGAGAAGTGGACACACGTTCGAGAAGTGCGGGCTGAGCATACCCGGGGACAAGATGTGGAATTCGTTGAAACACGTACTGTTGGCGTTCGCCCAACACGATCCCGCGACGGGGTACGTGCAATCGATGAACTTTATTTGCGCGTTTTTTTTGCTCTCTGGGATGGACGAGGAGAGCGCGTTTTGGTGCTTAGATGGTTTGGTGAATAGAATCGTACCTGGATACTTTACCGAAGGGATGGCGAAAGCGATGGAGGACCAGCGGGTGTTTTCGAGAGTCGTGAATAAGATTGAACCGGAGTTGGGGGTACACTTGGACGCGTTAGGCGCGGATAACATCGTCAGCGCGATTACGAGTTCGCAGTGGTTGTTGACGTTGTTCGTGAACGTGCTGCCGACGCGGTGTACGTTTCGAGTTTGGGATCGGGTTATCGAGAGCGGGCATCGCGCGCCGTTGTTCGCGGCGAGTTGCGCGTTGTTGGGCGGGGTCGATGCAAAAAAGAGGTTGTTGGAAGCGACGGAAATGGGTGAGGCGGTAGAGCGATTGCAGAATTTAGGGAAAGAAGTTGGTAAGGACGAAGAGAGCATGGTGAACTTTGAGTCGAGGTTTGATCGTTTGTGCGAACGCATCGACGGTACGTTCATCGAAGTCGTCGAGGCGGAGGTATTGGAAGAGGAAGGCGACGTGACGACGTGTTTGAAACGCGAAAGGGAGGAAGTTTTTCAGAAAGTGTGTTCTGAAGACGTCATTTTAGCGATGGAGATTTGTAAGAAACAGCACAGAGAGAAGACGAACAGTAGTAGGAATAGCACCGAAGGGGAGAACAACGAAAACACGTTGAAGTTGGAGAAGAATAAGATTCTCGGGAAGACAACCGTCGCTTCGTTCTCGCAGGTTTTGTTTGATGATTTGAGCGTCGTGCAAGCGGCGACGGAACAAGAGGAGGAGGAAGAGCTCGTGGACGACTTGGAGTCGCTCGATGGTGATTTGGTTTCCGACGACGATAGCGATGACAGAAATAAGAACAAGAACGCCGAGGAAGATGTGAATGCGTCTTCGAAAGAAGAAGATGCCGATATGAATGATGATTTTGATGGAAAAGGTAGTCGAAACGAGAGCAAACAAAAAGAGCGAAAGCAAGAACTCACCGAAGATGAAATCCCGCCTAAAGCTGGCATTGCCATAGATGCAAGCGTCGCGGTTATCGAATGTATCTTGAGTCTCGAGCGCGAACTGCGCGTGTGTATTTCCGATACCGCCTCGCGCGGTATCGCGCAGCTCACCACCGAAGCGGCGCTGGTATCCGTGCGCGCGATTTCGTCCTCCGATCTCGCCGTGCAACGAGAAACGTTGGTTGAAGAATTGAGAAATTTTCGCGAAGGATACGAAGAATGTTTGAAAAGAGACGCGTTGGATTTGTCGAAAGTACAAGTTGATAGACAAGCGTTGGCGTGGTTAAACGTAACGCTCGAACGCGGCGAAAGAGTCTTGTTTCAAATGGGCGTAGTAAAGAAAGTCTTACAGAATATCTTGACGAGAATGAAACTCGTGGAGAGTAATAGTGATGCTTTTACTGCTCATCTCACGGCTACTGGTTCAGATATGAGCACGCCAATACCAATCAACAAGTCGGTTGTCGAAAAGGAGTCATCGCCTGCGTCTTTACAGCGCCGCGTAGGATTTAGCGCTTCGCCTCCGACGACAACAACATTCAATTCTGCTGGAAGAGCGAGCATGGATAGCACGAATAGCAGAGACACGAACACAAATAATTACAACAACAACAACAACGATTGGGAAGACATCGAGAAGAGTGAACTGAATCAAATTATCGAAGCCGAGAAGATTGAGCTCATCGACCCGAAAGAGGTCGATGAGACGAAACTCGAAAACGATAGAGTCTTTGCGCAAGATATTAAACACCTCCAAAGACTGGTCGAAAAAACAAAAGATAACGCGCGAATAGATTTAGAAACGCTTCGTTCTTTTTACGAAGTAAAGAAATCAACATTTTCACAGGAAGACGTTCGGGGTAAAACGGCGATTGAAAACTGGAGCGAGTTTGCGCGGAAATCAAGACGCGAAAGAGACGCGACGTGCGGGAAGAAAATTGCCGCCGGGGTGGAAACGCTGGTCGCGCCTTGGGAACAGAGCAAACGCGAAGCCGATGAAACGATTGTTAATGACGCGTTAGATGGCGACATCGAAAAGAATCTGGACGCGATGGAAGAAGCGACGAAACTCACCGACGAGATTGAAAAAGAAGATCATCGGTTGCACGCCGCGCGGTCGACGATGAATGCGATCGACGCGATGATTTCCAGACGCGCGCAAGCGTTAGAGCGCGAAATAGAATTGTTCGGACGCGTAAAGGATATACAAGCGGCGCGGTCGAGATTGCGTCACTCTTTGTTAAACGAAATCAAACTCGCCAGAGAGGACATTGAGCTCGTCTTGAACTCGCGATTAGACGCGAATCATTTCCAGAAATCTATCGACGATAGTTTAGAGAAGTGCAAAAGGATTCAATCGATAAGTGAGACCGCTGTGAAAACCCTTCTTCTCGCTTGGACTACGTTCATCGAAAAGACGACCGTTGAAGTAGCCATGCACTGCGTCTCTGTCGTCGATGCCTCGGTCGAAGTTGCAAATTCCGTCGCTCAGCGGCTGAACGCTGAAATTAAAGAAGTCTTGAGAGAACAACAGAAACAACGCGAATTGGACGCCGCCAAGAACGCCGCCGCTGGAAAAGAGTACGAAGATAGCCCAATACAGCGCCAAACAAATAAAGCATCTGGCTTCCTCGCGAGTAAAATGGAATCCTTGAACGCTTCGTTGGAAGGTTCGAGATTGGCGCAAAATTTTTCAAAGTTTAAGCAACGCGCCAACGAAAAGGCGTCTGAGTTTGTGCAACAAGTCAACGCGAGCGGCGACTTATCCAGACAAACGAGCACGGAGGATTCAATCATGGGCTACGAAAACAACTCCAACGATTCTTTGACGGGAACCCCAACGGTGTCCACGCCCACGTTGCTCGCGAAGATGATGTCCAACGCCACCGGCACTCCGAGAGAATCGAAACATTTGGTCAAGTTGAAAGAGGAAGCCGCCAGGGTCGAGCAAAGAAACCAAAGGTTGATGGAAACGAAACGTTCGCTGAGAGAGCTGCTGATGAAGCATTAGTAAATATAACAGTACATACCATTAGTGCGCGTGTTTTAGAACTTTAGTTTGTAGATTATGTATAGAAAATATACTGCGTAATCAGGTAATACTTACAAATTTCGTCTCTCGCTCGTTCGCCAACAGCGGGTGTGTATAAGAGCGAGTGTGGATAAAATAAAAATACAGAATGTCATCTCTTCCCTTTCGAGAGATACCCTGGTGACACCAACCAAAGCGCGCGCTATCAATCAACACGCCGCGGCCAACCGTTTCTTCGTCGTTTGGCTCGCCATGTTTGATCCGCCATCTAAGTTTCTCTTGTTGTTGTCGTTGCCAGTCGGCACTGCGCTATCTTCGTCGTTATCCTGTTTATTGTTATCCTTGTTGTTTGAAAGCGGTGCCAAAAAGTTTGTTCGGCGAAACCTCGTCCCACACGCGTTGCACAAACACGGTTTACTCGCCGGCCCTCGTCTCCATTGCGGTGAGTCCAACGCGCCGCAGTGGTCGCACGGCCCGCCCGGTTTACACCCCGGCGGTAACTCTCTCGCATTCGTTCCTCTCGCGCTCTCTTCTCCGCCTCTGTTGTTGTTGTTGTTATTATTAGTATCAGTATCCGTCGCGTTCTCTTTCTTCTTCTCCTTCCCGGACGAGACCCCGCCGCCACCGTTCGTATCTTTCTTTCTCTTCTTTCCCGACGAATTTGTCGTCTCGTTCGTCGTGCTCGGACTTTGGCTCCCTTCTTTCGCGCTTTCCGTGCCGTCCGAGTTCGCGCCTTGTTGAAGTTGTCTCCCACCACCCCCTTTTCCTCCTCCCAGTCGACTGCTCGGAACCTTCGTCGCTGTTATATCGTTCTCGTCTTGTTGTTGCATCATTCGTCCTCCTTCTCCTCCTCCTTCGGACCCATACGTGGTGTGTAGAAACGTCTCCACGTGGTGATGATGGTGATGGTGATGGTGCGAAATCGACGCAGAGTTCACGTGTCCTCCTCCCGTGGACACTTCTTGCGAGCGCATGAGTTCTCTTTCGAGCTTGGCGATTTCCTCGGCCTGAGGCGCGACCGAGCGCCCGTCTTCGTCTAAACGAACCAACGCGTACCATCGCTTGGTGGTCGTTTCGGTCGTTGTGGTCGTCGTTTGCATTAAACTCGGGTATACCGAGCTCATATTCTGCGTAAACGAAAGAAGAAGGATTTTTGCTTTTTGTACGCGTCTTTTCGAGAAGAGAATTGGACGACGACGAGCGAAGAAGAGTACTAAAAGGAAATATCTTTCAGAGGCAAATTTCTCTCTTCAACTCTTCTTTCGCTTCTCCCTCAACACCAACCAAAAGAAGGTAAAGAAGAAGTGCGACAGAAAACACTTCGCGTTTCTTTTCAATTGCACGTCTTCTGTTTGTGTGTTTTATCGCGCGAACGAGTTTGTTCTCACCACGAATAATGCGTTTCTCGAATGAGGAAATATATACTCGAGCGAGAAGATAAAATATATTTGCCAGACAGAGAGAAAGAACAGCCCAAGAATAGAATTTTTAGAGAGAAAACAGCAGAGAAACAGAGAGAGAGATGAAAATTCAGAGCGCTTGTGGCCCCTGTTTCTTCGCCTTATCCGACAAGGACAAAAAAAATTGTGTTTAGGGTTTTCATTTTTTTTTAAAGGCAAGTCTATTAAATTCTTTTTTTGATGAGAAACACAAAAAAACAAAATCGCGAGGAAAAACGCCGCAATATAAAAAGTGACTCTTCTTGTGTTTTTTATTACATTTTAAAGAGAGATGTTCTTGAGCAGTTTGAACAACAACGCGAGGACGACGACGACGACGAGCGGTGGTGGTGGTGGTGGTGGAGTCTGGTCTCGCGCTTTTCTCGGGAGCAGTCGTAGGAGCAACGTCTCAGCTGCGCGTCGTCGTTCTTCTTCTTCTCAACGAAATCATCATCACCAACAAAATCGACGAGTCTTGGTCGTGACGGCGGCGAAGAAAAAGAAGAAAAGTAGTTCCTCAAAGACGACGACGAGCAATGATGGCAAAGAGAAAGAAGAATTGGATGATTCGTCGACGGCGGAAGCGTTGCCGAGGATCGAGGGCGATCCGACCGTCGATGTGAGCAGCGAAGATGTTATTGGGGAAGACAAAAGAGCTGATGATGCTTTCGAGGAAGGAGGGGCTGCTGATTCTTTGGAGGAAGAAGAAGTCGTCGCGGTTTCGGAGATACCGAGGCCGAAGAAGAAGAAAGGGACGAAAAAGTCGCAAATGGTGTCCTCCTCTTCGTTTAATATCGCGAGCGCGGACCCGACGTTACTCGGCGCCGGTGTTGGGGCGATTGGATTGATTGCGTATTTTCTTTGGACGAAGATGCAAAAGCGAAGGGCGAAGAGTTCGCCGGAGGGGGAGGACGAGGAGGTGTTTGATATGGGCGGCAGCGGTGGTAGTGGTAGTGGTGGTAGAGGAAAAGAAATTGGTGCTGCGCAAACTGCTACTGGTGGTATCGACAAGGCGTCAGATTCCGATTTTTACGCTTCGTTGAACAAAGCGGCGAAATCGGGCGGGGTTGAAGGTACGGGCGAGAACGCTCCAGTCGGCGCTTCTAACTTGCCGCCTGGATTGCGCATGTTTACCACCATGGATGGCGAAGAAGGCGAAGATGGTGGCGGCGCGTCGACGTCGACTTCCTCCGAGAAAACAAAAGAAAAAGAAAAAGTAAAACCGAAACAACCACAAAGAGTACAACCGATGAGCAGAGAGTTCAAGCGCTTGTGTAGAGATTGCGTCGACGAATTGAGACGGTTCCAAACGGTTGATTTGAATGGGCGTAAACTCGGCGACGATGGCGCAAAAATCATCGCCGAAGGCATCGCGTTCAACGAAACCGCGTCGTGCGTTGACTTTGGCGCGAACGGTTTTGGTGAAACCGCCATGCTTGCCATTACCGAAGCCATGTCGCAAAATAAGAAACTGCGCATGGTTTCCTTCGCCTCCAATCCGTTGCTCGATGTAGGCGTCATCGCGTTGGCAAACTATTTGAAAACCGATACAAAAATAACGACGTTGAACATAAACTCGTGTTCGTTTGGCGACGATGGTGCCAAAGCCTTAGCGGAGGCGTTGAAATCAAACACCTCGATCACTTCTTTGGAGATGAACAACAACGCCATCGATTACGAAGGTTCCACCGCCTTGGCGCAAGCTTTAGCACAAAACGACACGTTAGAACACGTCTCTTTACAAGGTAACTACGTCGGTGCCTTAGGCACAGTCGCCTTAGCAAACGCTTTGGTGGACAATAGCAGCTTAAAATCGCTCACGTTGAACGGAAACGATATTGGAAACGAAGGGTGCGTCAAATTATGCGAAGCTTTGTCCAAGCGCAAGACGAAATTGACCAACTTGGACATTGGAAACAATGCCATCGGTCCAGATTCTGGCGCTGCGTTGTGCGATTACCTCAAAGATGACGACGCGTTGACCCACTTGAATCTTTACATGAACGAACTCTCCGACGACGGCGCGGTCAAAATGTCCCCCGCGTTGAAGGACAACGCGACTTTGAAAAACCTGGACATTGGCGGGAACAACATCGGCGCTCTCGGTGCTATGGCTCTCTCCAAATCCTTGAAGGAAAACACCGCGTTGACCACTTTAGAGCTCGGTTATAACCCGATAGGCAAAGACGGTGGCATCGCACTCGCTGAATCCCTCAAATTCCACGCCAAAATCGAAACGCTACGCGTCGGGTGGTGTAAAATTGGCAAAGAAGGCGCCGCCGCCCTCGCCGACACCATCACCTACAACGAATCCCTCACCACCCTCGATTTACGCGGCAACGAACTAGGGGACGACGGCGTCCGCTCGTTGGGCAAGTCATTAGCCGTAGTCAACGAACATTTAAGCACGTTAGATTTAGGCTACAACGAAATCAAAGACGAAGGCGCGTTCGCCTTGGCCGCGGCGATTAAAAACAACGCCGAAGGCGCTTTGGAAAACGTTTCCGTCAACAACAACTACATCACAAAGTTAGGCGAAGTCGCGCTCATCGAAGCCGCCGAGTTAGTCGCCGAGTTGAACGAAGATAGAGAATTGTACGTACAGTTTTAATTTATTATTACACCACCATAAGAAGACATCATCATCAACACTCCATCGAAACGAAAGAGAGCGAGAGCGAGAGGAAAATTTTCTTCCATCCATACTTTGGGAAACTATTCGTCACAACACAATGGCTTCCTCCGATTCCGACGCAGACGCAGACGATAGACGCCCCCACGCTTTAGATACCTTCACAAGGAGAGGCGTGACCATGATGTTTGGACCAAAAGTTCTCACGCATCCTATACTTTTAGCCATCGATCAGGGCACCACGTCGACGAGAGTCATCAAATACGAACTCCTTGGTTTTCATTACAAAGAACGAGACGGCGAGCGCAAAGATTTGAGACCAATCCAATCCGCGCAACATCCACACAAACAGATACATCCCAAACCCGGATGGGTGGAACACGACCCGGAAGAAATCATCGAGAACATAAAAAAATGCTACCGAGAAGTCGGTGGCGCCTTTACCATGGCAGTGGGAATCACAAACCAACGCGAAACAATCGTCGCCTGGGATTCGGAAACCATGAAACCGTTACACAACGCCATAGTGTGGTGCGACGCGAGAACCGCGGAGATCGTCTCGCGGTTTTCAGAGAAGGAGAAACATATGGTGTTTCAGAAAACAGGTATGCCAATATCGACGTACTTTTCCGCGACTAAAATGAGGTGGTTGTTGGAGAATTCAAAGGATGTGCAAAAAGCGGCGGCGCGAGGTACGTTGCGATTCGGGACCATGGACAGTTGGATCGTGACGAAGTTGGGAGCGAGGCGCGACAGTAATAACCAGGAGTTACCGAATGTGCACGTTACCGACGTGACAAACGCGTCGAGATACTTGTTAATGAACATAGAGACGCTGGAATGGGACGACGATTTGTTGAATCTGTTTGGGATTAAGAAAGAGTGGTTGCCGAGGATCGTATCGAGCGCGGAGCGCGTGAGCGGATGGGCAGGTAACCCCTCAGTCACGAAAGACAAAGAAAAAATCGAGCTAGAAGTTTATGGTATTTTAGGAGATCAACACGCCAGTGCGCTCGGACACCGTTTACGAGAGGGTGATTCGAAGAACACGTACGGAACTGGGTGTTTTGCCATGCGAAATACCGGGAAGACGATTACTCGATCCAAACGAGGTATTCTAACCACCGTGTGTTGGAAATTGGGTAAGGACGAGGAAGCAGAGTACGCGCTAGAAGGGGCGGTGGCTGTTGGTGGCGAATGTATTCGATGGCTCAGAGATGAAATGGAGTTGGTGAGCGATGCGAATGAAGTTGAGGAGTGTGCGAAAACGGTAACAGATACTGGAGGCGTAACGTTTGTGCCCGCGTTTGGCGGCTTGTTCGCGCCGCACTGGCGGGACGATAGTCGCGGCGTTATCGTTGGATTGACGAGATACGCAAAAAAAGCGCACATTTGCCGAGCGGCACTGGAAGCAATAGCTTACCAGTCCATGGAAGTACTCGAAGCGATGGAGTTAGACTGCGAAGAGAATAGTAAGAGCAAGAAGAGGAAGAAAACTTCTTCTAGCGATGGTGATGCGAAACTCCTATCCGTGGACGGCGGCGCGAGCGTGAACGATACGTTAATGCAAATACAAGCGGATGTTTTAGGCAAAAGTGTGCGCAGGCCGGCCAACATTGAGACAACCGCATACGGTGCGGCGCTCGCGGCGGCAATTGGCGCGTACAAGAGAGGGGTATACAGCTGGTACGGCAATAGTAAAGAGCCGATGACGGTAAGAGACGTTTTGGGTGAAGACAATCAAAATGCTAACGATGGATCGAAACTCTTCGAGTCGAAGAGCACAAAAGAGGAGCGGGCAAAAGGGCGAAGTCGATGGGAGGACGCGTTACAGCGCACGTACGGATTAGATACGTATTGCGATAAAGAACAGTCGTATAACATGTAGCGCGATGCGTGCTTCTTCTTTGTTACGCCTTTTGTATTACCAAGAAACAAATTTTCGTCGTGTTCTCGCCATGTAAAATTCCATCCTCTGCTTTTCGCAAACGAATTTTTCTTTCTCGAGAAGCCGAATTACTTACGCGCGTGACATCGCGCTCTTCTCGACCGGCGGTTACGCGCCGAATCGCGTCGACGACGACCCCTCGTCGTTCTTTCAAACTCTCTCGCTCGCGAAAGAGAGATTATCGTAAAGTGAAAGATCTCGTGCGTTACCTCCCGATGTACACACGTGCAAACACATCAATCACATCAGCCATTCAAACTCAAATTCTCAAACTTCGGCTTCGGAATAGCTTTTATCGCCGCGTTGCTGTTTTGCTTTTGGTGGTGTTGTTGTTGTTGTTGCTGCTGCTGCTGCTGCTTCGGCGGCAGTTTCTTGTTTTGTTGCGGTTTCTTTTGCGGTTTCTTCTTATTTTGCGTCAGCGCTGCCGCTGGAGGCGGTGGCGCCGGTGCCGACGGCATCGCGTCTCTCCTATAATCCGGATCCAACAAATCTGCATCCGACCCTCTCTTTACTATGGGTGGATCTAAATCTCTCCTAAAATCTGGATCGTTCGCATCCGCCTCTCGCATTCTATGTTTCCTCCTCCCGTTCCCGCCGGCTTCGTCGTCGCTCTCGTCCTCCGAATCCGTCCCGTCCATCTCCCCGTTCCTCACGTTCTTTGCCTTCCTCTCAAACTCGTAATTCCTCTCCCTCGCCTCTCTCGTCGCCGTCTGAAACTTCCCTTCCTCTAACTCCAACGCCATCTTCAAAAACGAAAACTTCCCGGCGTTGACCTTCTCCAAGTTGTTCATCTTCGCCTGCTTCATCTCCTCGCGAAGTTCCGCCAGCGCTTTCGACGGTTCCGGCATCCGCACGCGTCCGTGTTTATCCAGCCACTCTCTCTTCTTCTGCATCCTCTTTTCCGACAACTTTTTAGGTTTATCGCCGCTCTTTTTCTTCGTTTCTCCTCCTCCTTTCGACGAATCGCTCTTTCCTCTGTTGATGTTATTGCTCGCGTTCGTCTTCGTCCTCGTCGGCGCGGATATCCCGAGTTTCTCTTTCCTCTCCCGTTCCTCCCATTTCAATTTCGAGGCCTCTTTAAACCGTTTATCCACGATCGCTCGTTTCCTCTCCTCTTCCCATCGTTTCATATCCGAGTCCAAAAACTTATCCTTGTTTCGTTCTTTATACGCTTCGAGTTTCTCTTGATCGATGGCTTCTTTCGTTTTCGCTTTTCCCGTTTTCTCGTCGAGAGGACGGAACACGAATTCGCCGGTCTTTTCGTCTCTGACGCGGAGGAGCTGCTGACCGCCAATGAGGACGACTTTTTGATCGTCGCTCGCTTTATTCGGAGGAGGCATGGTTTCAGAGTAAAAGAGAGAGAAGAGAGAGACGTTTGAATGCGCGATTCGCTCGCGCGAAAGAGAAGACCAAAGTTCTTCTTTAGTGTTGTTCAGATGATGAAAAAAAGTGAAGTAATTGAAGTTGATTTGGTTTCAAGAGTATTCGTATTACGCTCGATTCGAAGTACTGCTTAAAGTCTGATTGATGCCTTTAAAATGAAAAGTGAAGGAAAGGAAGTTGATTTGGTTTCAAGAGTAGTATTGTCATCAGTATTACGCTCTCGATTCGAAGCACTACATGTAAGTCTGATTAAGCGACCAACAACCGTTCTTTCAACGCTCGCGGACTTTTTCTCGGGCGCATGTTCTCTCTTTTCAAAACAGTGCACGTGATTTTACCAGACGCTACAACTCGAAGGTCGTCGTTTGGCGCATCCGCGAGGCCGACCACGCGTTGGTCGAATTCGCACTGCACGTCTCTTCGAAGAAATCGCACCGAGGAAAAGGAGAGGAGAGAGGATGGATGTGCCCCTCGAGATGATTGAACAATCATATCCTCTATGACGTCGGTGAATATGGTCACGTTGGAGATTGAAGACACGACGACGACGCATTCGTCTTCAGATTTTAAAGACTCGAGCGCTTTCGGGCCGCCGATTAAGTCGGTTCTGTTTCGTTCGAACCAACGAAGGACGTCGACGTGCCACACCGAACGATGGTTTAATTCAGACGCAAAGAAGCGGATATTCGTCGCTCTGCGTCTGTCTGTTTCGCTTCTACTACTACTACTACTACTACCACCACTACCACTACTACTCGCACTATCGCTACTTTCTCTATCCCAGTTGCTGCTCTTCCTGCCTCCTCGACGACTCCTATACCGCGATTGACACGTAAACGATACCGTCGTCGTCGCAAAGTCGTCGTCGTCGTCATCATCACCACCCATCTTCCGTATCAAGTGCTTCACCACCCAACTCTTCTCCCTCTCGTCGTCGCTGATATTCTCTGCTATCACCGTGCTCTCCACTCGAATACGATCGCCTAAAATTGCCGGCGATACGTACTTCGCCTCTTCGATGTGGTCGCACCACCAAGCGCCGAATTCGTCGTCGTCGTCGTAAAACTCGCCTCTTTCTTCGCCTAAATCTTCTCTCGTCGTCAAAGTCGTCGCATCATCATTCCTCATCTCCAACAGCATATTTTCAAACGCTCTCGCGCAAAACCGGAAATAATTCGCGTAATACACCACGGCGTAATGGTCGGTATCTTCGATGTAGACGTCGAAATCACTCGTCGACTCGTTTTGGTCGTTACGACTCGACGACACCAACACAGCCGTCCTCCTTCTCCTCGCATCATCCTTCTTCAGCTTCCTCTCCGCGTGGTCCCGTTGTCCTCGCTCCTCGGCGTCGTTTGCCCTCCTCCTCCTCCTCCTCGAAAGAACAGAAGACGCGACGCCGCTGCCGCTGCAAAGACAACGCATCACAGATATCTGTTTTCGTTGGTTTTCACTGCTTTTGTTGTCCCAAAAATCTCTCCCTTTTTTCCCACTCCTCCTTGATGCGTAATAAATACACTATATACGTCTCTCTTCTTCAGCACCCGAAATGAGAGCGCACTCTCGAGACCGAAACGCGAACATATATGCAGAGTTTCGATGTATACTACGAAACAAAGGACGAGAGGACAGAAAGAGCGCGACTGGTTTGTCCAAAAACTCTAAACCCTAGACAAAAAAAGAGCGCAAAAAAAAAGAGCGAATTTTTTTCCTCTCCTTCACACATTACAAACCCCCACAGATTACTTTACGCTTTATTCGAAAGAGAGAGACATATATTTGTTCTCTCTCTTGTTCTCTCTCTCTCTCTCTGTACTTATATTGTCCGTTTCGAAACTCTCTCTGTGTATATATTCGTGTTTCGGTCTCGAGAGTGCGCTCTCATTTCGGGTGCTAAAGAAGAGAGACTCACACATCATACATATATCATATACATCAGAGTGGGAGGAGAGATTTGGATTGGATCGACCGGAAAAAAAAGAGTGTCGGAGCGGTTGGAAGGGAGAAAATTGAAGAGAGGAAGTGTAAAAGAAAACAAAATGCCCACATCATTAGCGAAAAAGAAAAAAATGGCGTTCCAAACCTCGATCGCGTTTAAAGACCTGGAACGCGCGAAAAACGACCAGAGTTCCATGCGAGTGAGTGTGCACCAACTGAGCGTCGAGGCATCCGTTTTTAATGACGCAGGCGGTACGAATGGTGACGACGGCGACGACGGCGGAAACGACGAAAAGAATCAGATGTCGTTCGCGAACGTGTATAAAAAAGAAAGCGAATTAGTCGTGGCAGGTTTCTGGTTCCCGACCAAAGGCGAGAAAGTGACGTGCGACGTGTTGGACGTTTTTTTGCTCTTGTGTCCGAACGGTGCGAGCGTGGCGATGAGGAACGTCGTCGCAGAGGGCGAGGACGAGGTGAACGGGAAAGCGTTGAAGCGGTTACACGAGGAGATGTTGAGTAAGAACAAATCCGCGGTGGTTATGTTGCCGAACGAACGCGAGTTGCACATCGTCGCGGTGAGGAAAGACGGGATGATGAAGGAGGAAAAGGAGAAGAAATCGAACGTTGCTGGAGCTCCTAATGCAACAACAGGGGAGAAGAAAATAAGCGTAGGATTTTATGAAGACGACGAGGACGAGGATAACGAGAAGAAGAAGAAAAAGAAAGAAGAAGAGGACGCGTCGTCGACGTTAAAGTCGGAGTCGGAGTCGTACTTTTTAGGCTTTGAAATTCCGAGTAAATCCGTCTTCGAGGCGAATCTTTTGTTGGAAAACTCGCAGTTTGTGGTTATTTTAGATTTAGACGAGACGTTGCTCCAAGCGGCATCGGAAGGTACTTTAGAGCGGGCGATAGAAAACGAGCGGAGGAAAATGATTGAGCTGGACGGGAAGATTGAAACTTTGAGCAAAGGCGGCGGCGGCATAAACAACAACATTGACGAAAATAATAGAGATGAGCTGTCTAAATATCGAAGGGAACGGCAAGAGACCGAACAGCGAAGACGGTTTCTCATGGAGGACCATCGGATGTTGAAGGAGTTTCGAGAAGGAAACGCGGTTCGTCAAGGCGCACTTTTAAACGCGAAGAATGAGAAGGCTTTAGTTGTAGACAAACTTAACCCGAACGAGCTTAAAATGATTGAACGACCGGTTGTTCGTTTAGCTTCGAAATACCGGGGCGGTTTGAACGGTTTCACCATGTTTACTCGAATCGACCCAAACGATCCAAACAGTTCAATTTTAGTTCACGTGCGGCCGGGATGGTTTGGTCCACACGGTTTAAAAGAAGCGCTATCGGGGATTAATCGCGCGAGTAAGAAAAGGTTAGCGGAGGTATACGTGTGCACGACGGCGGAGAAGGAGTACGCGATGGAAATGTGGAGGATTTTAGACGGTGATTTTTCGCTCATCGACGAACGAGACGTGAGAAGACGCGTGGTATCTTTGTATGGGTTAGGAGGAGGTGCGCGGAAATCGTTCAAGATGGCATGGGAAGGGAACGCGAAAAAGTGGCCGCACGCGCTTTCTTTGATCATCGACGACCGATCGAACGTTTGGGCGGAAACCGAACAGCCGCACGTGATTACCGTGCACCCATTTCTACCGAACGGGTACATCGAACCCGAATCAAACTCGATAGAAAAGGACGCAGACGCGGCCAATAGCAACGGGAATAATAGTAATAGTCATAACGTGAATCCAGCTGCTGTTTTGAGGAGAGAACGAGAAACCTTTCTCGAGCGCGAGCTTCCCGGGAAAGGAGGCGTCCTCGGATCCGCTTTGGGAATGCTCAACGCCGCGAGAACGAGATGGTTTTACGAGTTTCAAAAGTATAGAAAAGATAAGCGCATGCGAATGTTCGAAGAGTCGTTCGAGAGTAACGATACTGACGACGGTAAAGTAGAAGCAGAAAAAGAAGACGCGCAAAACGTTTCAGCACCACCCGCAGAGAACGGTGCACCGGGTGGAGACGGCGGCTCTCCGGCGCAAAAGATGAGTAAAAACGCATCTCTCGAACTGCCATCTTTGAATAAAATTCTTCCAGAAATCATGGCGAAAGAAGCTCAAGAGCTCGCGTCGGCGTTAAAAGCGCGCGCGGGCGTGTCGAGAACCGCCACTGGCGCCGGTTCCGCGCTCGATTCTATCCTAGCGCCTCTTCATCGCTCTATAGTTGAAAACGAAAAGATGAAAAAAGAGAAGCGAGAGAAGGAAGAACGCGAGAAACGAGAGCAGATGCAGAAAGAAAAAGAAGAGCGAGAGAAGAGAGAACGAGAGGAGCATGAAGCGGCCGAGGCGAAAGAAAGAGCGGAACGTGAGGCGGAAGAAGCGCGGTGGGAGGAGGAACGCGTGAGGAGGAAGAAAGAACGCGAGGAGAAGGACGAAGCCGAGGAGCAAAAGCGGAAAGAGAAGAAGAGAATCTCTGGCGGCGGTGGTAGTGGGAAGAAACTCGACAAAGACGAAACTCTCGACGAGGCTGGACAGATTCTCGAGGACGCAAAAAAGAAAGAGCGCGCCGCGGAAGTGGCTTTGAAAAAAGCCAAGAAAGAGCAACAACGAATGTTGAAAGAACTGGAGGTAGAGAAGAGCCGCAAGGCGGCGGCGGAGAAAAGAAAAGCAACGAGAGAAGCGAAAAATGGAAGCGCGTCAAAGAAGAAGAAGAAGAAGGATGGCGAGGAAGAAACTGGTCTCGTTCTGGACGACGAGATGGACCCGGAGGCATGGAACGCGACGCTCGATGAAATTCCGTGCAAAGTGTGCAAGAGTAAAGACGACGATGAAAAAATGCTCCTTTGCGACGGTTGCGATTGCGGGTTCCACATTTTTTGCTTGAAACCGCCGATGAAGAAAATCCCAGAAGGCGACGACGATTGGTTTTGCAAACCGTGTAAAGCTGGCGTGGAGAGAATGACGAAATCGGTGGAAGCGAAAGTCGCCTTACGAGTGGCAATGCAAGAGTTACCAGAATCGTATCAGGAGGAAGCTATCAAAATTTGCAAAGTCGCGAACGGTTTAGATGAGGATGCGGACGAAGAGATTGTCATCGATGTCGCAGAGTTAGAACCAAAAACGTTGTGGCGACTGAATTTGGTGTGTGATCGCGCGAAAGATGAGCAGACTTGATGTCGGTGTGATACATTCAATACGCCTCTAAGTACAGTATAAATAATATTCAACGTTGTATTAGTATATAGATAGATCTAAGTAGTTGCAGCATTGTTGATTTTAATTGTCATCCATATCGAAGCCTCCGCTATCGCGACGAGGGCCTCGACCTCTTCCTCCTGATCTTCCTCCTCTTCCTCCTGATCTACCACCTTGTTCCTGTGCCGGGCGTCTTCCACGCTCTTGGTTATCGTCGCCAGCGAGTTCGGGATCTTCCTCGAGTAACACCTCTCGTCTCGAAAGTTTCATTTGTCCTCGCCCGTTGATCTCTAACAGTTTCACGTCCATTTTCTCGCCTTCTTTGATCACGTCGACGACGTTCGCGACGCGTCCAACTTCGAGTTCGGAAATGTGACACAATCCGTCCACGCCTGGAAAAATTTCAACGAAACAACCAAACTCTAAGATTTTCTTAACTTCGCAGTTGCGATAAATCTTACCGACTTCCGGCTCGAGGCAAATACCTTCGATGACTTCTCGAGCGCCATCGATGTCGCATCCACCAGGGCCGGTAATCGTCACGTTCCCGGCATCATCGACGTCAATAGAAGACACGCCTGTTCGTTCTATGATACCCTTAATCGTCTCGCCTCCTTTACCGATGACTTTCCCGATAAACTTCGGGTTAACGGACATTTTGGAAATCTGCGGCGCGTTCGCGCCCATCGTGCCTCTCGGCGCCGGGTTGGATTTCTCCATCTCGCCCAAAACGTGCACGATGCCAAGTCTGGCCTCCTCGAGCGCGTTTCTCATGACATCCAAAGTTATTCCTTCGACTTTGATATCCATCTGAAACGCTGTAAACCCGTCGGAGTCGCCTGCACATTTGAAGTCCATATCACCTAAAGCGTCTTCGGAGCCGAGTATATCGGTGAGCACGATAGCCTCCGGATGCTTTTCATCGCCGAGAATCAATCCCATGGCAACGCCGGCAACTTTCCTGTTATTTTTGATAAGAAAAAGAGAAGAAGACGATGTTGAAGTACATACATCTGCCGAGAGCAAAGAGAGAGAGAGAGAGAGAGAGAAAGAAAGAAAG
The DNA here is from genome assembly GCF_002220235.1 of Bathycoccus prasinos. Classification (NCBI taxonomy): domain Eukaryota; kingdom Viridiplantae; phylum Chlorophyta; class Mamiellophyceae; order Mamiellales; family Bathycoccaceae; genus Bathycoccus; species Bathycoccus prasinos. The sequence continues at coordinate 478,881 of NC_024003.1, forward strand.
AAAGAAACAAAATGTATGCGACGGCGCAAATTGACCATTGAACAAAAACGCGTTCGCGCCCGACTCGAAAGCCGAGGTACTTGCGTATTTTTTATGCGCTCAATGATCGAATGCGTAATCGCAAGATGACGTTGATGTCGCCGGGTTATGACTCAAAATCACTTCACGCGACGCTTTTCAGCGCGCAGCTTCTTCAGCAAAAGTGCGTTCTTAAGACCACGGCATTTTTGAAGAACAAAACAGAAGAGAACAGAAGAAGAAAACAGAAGAAAACGACGAAATCATTTTTTTTCTCTCACCTTTTAATCGGCACGCCGGCGTCTTGCAACGCCAAACAACCACCACACACCGTCGCCATGCTCGAACTTCCGTTGCTTTCAGTCACCGTGCTTTCAATTTTAATCGTAAACGGAAAGTCGTCGTCGTTTGGAATAATCGGCAACAGCGCTCTTTCGGCTAAATTTCCGTGTCCAATCTCTCGTCGATTCGCGCCGCCGACTCGCCCACATTCGCCCACGGAACTCGGCGGAAAGAAATAATGCAACATGAATCGCTTATCGTCAGCATCCTCCAACGCGTCGTCTACGCGTTGCCCATCCGATTTACCTCCCAACGTCGCCACGGAATAACACTGCGTCTCGCCTCTGGTAAACAACGCGCTTCCGTGCGTTCTCGGCAACACCCCGCACTCGGCGACAATCGGACGAATGTGCGTCAATTTCCTACCATCCTGACGTCTTCCATTCGTTCTAATGGCTTCGCGCAAAGCAGCAGACTCGATTCTTCCGCACGCCTGAACAACTTGCGCGCTATCAAAACCATTTTCTCCGTTCTCGTCTTTCTTCAACGCGTCCACGGCTTTTTGCCTCAACTCGCCGATCGCTTTTCCTCTCACTTTCTTAATTGGAATCAACATCGCTTCTTTCAAATCCTCCGCGACTAACGCCTGGACTTTCTCGTCGATCCCCTCTGGCGTTTGAATCAACATATCTCCACCCATCTTCTCTTTCCCAACTTCTTTGGCCCACGCTTCAATCTCTTTCGCGGCTCTCGCGATTTCCTCTTGCCCGCACGCGATGCCCGAAATCATCTCCTCCGTCGTTAAAAAATCACCAAACCCTTCAATCATCAACACCGCCTCTTTCGTCCCCGCCATGACTAAATCCAACCTCGACTGTTCCATCTCACTTTTCGTCGGGTTCGCGACAAACTTTCCATCGATATACCCGACTCTACATCCCATCACCGGCGTTTTCATCGGCACGTCCGACACCGCCAACGCCGCGCTCGCCGCGCAAATCGCCAACGCGTCCGTCGTCCTCTCGTTATCGTAACTCAACACCCACTCCAAAATCTGCGTCTCGTAGCCGAACCCTTTCGGTATCAGCGGCCGAATCGGTCGGTCCACGATTCTCGATTTCAAAGTCTCGCCTTCTTTCAACGTCCCGTCCCGTTTCTTAAACCCGCCGGAAAATTTTCCGGCGGCTGAAAATCGCTCCGTGTAATTCACCGTCAACGGTACCCACCCGCCGTCCGCGCTTAACTCTCTCGCAGCGCACACCGTGGAGTATAAAACCGTCTCGCCTTCCGTGCACACGACCGCGCCGTTCGCTTGCGCTCCGACCTTTTGCGTTTCTATTTTGATTGATGATTCGCCCAGTTTCACGGTTACAGATTTTGGATGTCGAACCGCCGAACCGCCGACGTAGCCGTCGTCCACGTCGCAGTGTCCTCCTCTGACGCTTAAACAACGAATCCTCCTCTTCCTTTCCCCGATGCTCGAGAACTTTTGTCGTCGTCTGTCCGCGAAGACGCACTTTTGGGACGACGACGTCGAGGCGCTCGTGGCTACCATCACGCGAGACGTCGTTCCCGGATGGCAACTCATAAACATTATTAGTATTATTAGTATTATTTTTTACGAACGACCTCTCTCGCGTTCGCTTTCTCTGAAGAAGAAAAACTTAAAAAAGTCTCCTGTCCAAAAGCTTTACCATTTCTGGTCACAAGTTTCTACTGTTTGTGCTTGAAAAGAATCGTTTCTCAAAGTTTTTCGTCTGTTCTCTTTTCCTCTCTGTTGTGCTTTTTTTCACTCTCGTTTTGCTCTCAATTTTTTTTTTTTTGGGAGCTCGTCGTGTGCTTTTTTTTCAACAACAAGCGCAACCACATTCGACTCCTCATTAAAACAGACGAGAGAAAAGAAGGAAACGACTTTGAAACCTTTCTCTCTCTTTTCTTTCCTCTCTTTGATACTAATACTACTTTACTCTCACGCTTTTAAACGAAGGCAGAGAAGACGAACCAAACCCTGTTTTTTTATTCTTCTTCCGCGTTGTAAAGTTTTATATCGAGAAAGACAAGAAGAAAAGAAGAGCGATTGATTTTGATTGTTTTGCGCATCATCCCGAGGCGGCCGCGAAAAACCCAAAATTGACGAAGAAGAGACTTTTTAGTACACACATAAACATCTCTCTCTCTCTCGATTGATCGATACAGTGCAGAGTGTGTTGCGTTATCTCTCTCGACAACAGCGACAGAGCATGTCTTCTTCTTCTTCTCCCGCGCCGGTGGTCCCGACGCCGCGGAAAGACGCCGCGCCGGCAGCGGCAACATCAGCAGCAGCAGGAGGACCACCGCCACCGCGATCGGGTGGTTCGTCGTCATCGGCATCAGCACAACAACAACAACAACAAGGAGGTGGAGCTCCGAATGTTCAGCAAACACGATCGTCGCAAGATGGACATCAGCAGCAGCAACAACAGCAGCAGCAGCAGCAGCAGCAACATCAGCAGCAGCAACAACACAACAGAGGTCCTGGCGGGCCAAACGTCATGGGTGGAGGACGAGGCCCTGGGGGTAATTTTAACCCAAACTTTATGATGGGAAGAGGTATGGGCGGCCAACAAGGCCAAGGCGGCGGTCGAGGCCAAGGCGGCATTCCCGTGCAACAAGGTCCTCCGATGTTTGTCCCGTACGGAGGGCCGCAAGGTATTCCGATGGGATCGTATCCCGGCGTCGGCGGCGCCGGGAGAGGCATGCCGCAAGGGATGCATCCGGGGAACTACATGCAAGCGCAGATGGCGATGGCGGCGCAGGCACAGATGTTGCAGCAGCAAGGCATGCGCGTGGGACCGCCGCCGGGTGGCGTTGGAGGCGTACCTGGTGTCGGTGGTGGATTACCGATTGGTGGCGGCGGCGGCGGTGGTGGCGACGGCGCGCCTCCGGCGGTGGCGCCGACGCCGGTGAGAGAACGCAAACCGATTAAGATTTTCAACCCGAACACGAAAGCCGAGATCAAGATTGAAAAGTCCGAGGAGGTGATCAAAGCCGAAGCCGAGGCGAAGAAGAGGAAAGAAGAGGCGGATAAGAAAGCGGCGGAAGAAAAGGAGAAGTTATTGGAAGCGGCGCAGAAGCAGCAACAGCAACAGCAGCAACAACAGCAGCAACAGAGCAAGTCTGCGGCGCAAGTCGTCGCCGCTGCGGCGCAGCAACAAAAACCGCCAGCGGCGACGCCATTGAGTCCACAACAAGCACCGCCTCCGTCAGTGGCGGCTCCTTCGCAACCTCCGGCGCGTCCAAGTTTTGCAAACTTGGCGGCGAAGAAACCGGCGCCGCCACCAGTTGCCGCGGCGCCGCAGAAAGCGCCCGAGTCTTCTCCGGCTGTAACGTCGTCGCCGCAAAAACCAGCGGCGCAACAGTCACCAGCGAAAGTGTCCGCGGCAGATGTCGTGAAATTGGCCGCGGAAACGGCACGGAAAGCGTCGATTTCAGACGCTCCTCCGCCGACTGCGGCGTCTCCGCAAAAGCCGGCACATCCTCCGTCGGCGCCGCCGCCATCCTCGTCGGCGAGAGCGCCGGAGCCGCCGAAGCCGGCGGGTGCGCCGATGCCACCGCAAGGCGCGCCACCGCCCCCACCGCCCAAAGATGAGCCGAAAAAAGTGACGCCTTCTTCTGGAGATGCAGTCGCGGCGGTGGTGGAAGCGCGCGCCTCTGCGGCGCAATCGACACTTCCCGAAGCGACAATGGCAGAGAAGCCGGCGGATGGAAAGTACACCGAAGAATTTTTGCGTTCTTTGATGGATTCTCCGTACAGCACAACGAAGTTTTTGAAAGGATTTGAAGTTCCATCGGACGTGGATTACTGGCCCGTGCCTGGATTTATCGTACCGCCGGGCGTACAATCGTCGCAACAAAGAAATCAGTCGCGAGGCGGCAGAGGCGGCGGCGGAGGTCGTGGCGGCGGCGGCGGCGGCGGCGGAGGTGGTGGAGGCCAAGGTCAACCGAACTGGGACAAAGGTGGCAGAGGCGGTGGCGACGGAAACTGGGAGCACCGCGGTTTACCGGACGAACACAACAATCGTCGCGGAGGCAACCGTCGAGACGGTGGGTACGGAAACAACAACCAATACCGCGGTCCGCCGCCGGGCGTCGTCTTGCCGGAGTTGCACAAGACGGAGAATGTCTACGTCATCGGTAAAGTCCAAGACGAAGAGGAGAAGAAGCAAAGAGAGTTCAAGAGTTTACTCAATAAACTCACGCCGGAAAACTTTGGGAAGTTGTTGGAGAAGGTTGTCGACGTCGGCATCACCGAGCCAAAGACTCTGATGGGTTTGATTGGTCAAATGTTCGATAAGGCGTTATTGGAACCGATTTTTTCGGCTTTATACGCGGACATGTGTGCAAAACTTTCCGAACGATTGATCAAAGATAACGTCCAGTTTATCGACACCGCGGCGCCGGAAGGTCAAAACCAAATCACGTTCAAACGCGTCTTGTTGAATAAGTGTCAAGAGGCGTTTGAATCTGGCGACGCGCAAATCAAAGCGAACTATAAACTCGTTGAAAAACACAAAAAGGCTTGTAAAACACCATTAACGAAAGAAGACGCCGAAAAAATCGCGAAAGAGGAAGCGAGTAAAGACGGCAGCGCGGACGTGAAACCGGAAGATTTGGAAGAAGGCGAAATCGCCCCGACGCCAAAAGTGAAAACGCTCGAAGAACTTGAATTGGATCGAAGACGCGAAATGAATCGATTAGAGGAAGAGTTGTTGAAATCGCGACGACGGATGTTAGGGAACATTCGGTTTATCGGCGAACTCTTCAAGAAGTCCATGCTCACGGAGCGTATCATGCACACGTGCATCCAAAAGCTTCTCAAGGAAGGTGAAGCCGGAAAAGATGCAGCTGCCGCCGCCGGCGGCGATGACGACGACGACGGGCCGAGTGAACCAGACGAGGAAGACGTCGAAGCCTTGTCCAAGCTCTTATCCACCGTTGGAGCGATGATTGACCACCCGAAAGCCGAGGCGTACTTGAACGCCTATTTCCGAAGAATTGAGACGTTGACGAAAGCGCCGCACTTGAGTTCGCGACACCGATTCATGTTACAAGATGTCATAGAATTGCGTCAGAAAGGTTGGAAAGAACGTCGTGCAGCAGAAGGTCCGAAGAAAATCGATGAAATTCATCGCGACGCGCAGCGACAGGCTATGGAGCAAGCGAGAGGTGGCGATCGACGCGGCGGTGGAGGTAGCGGCGGGTCAGGGAGAGAGCGCGGAGGCGGTCCTGGCGGACCCGGTCTTCGTCGGTCCGACTCGCGATCATCCACGAGTAGATTAGATGGTGGTGGTGGTAGAGATGGTGACCGGCGCGGCGGCGGTAGAGATGGTGATTCTAGAAGTAGTAGCAACAGAAATAACAGCAGCAAACCGAGTGAGCGACCTCGCATCGTGCAAAAACCGAGAGGCTCTTCCATTTTAGGCGGCGGTTCCGGCGGCGGTAGCGGTGGCGGTAGCGGCGGCGCAGATGTCGACTTCAAAGTCGTCGAAGGCCGCTCCAACCCACCGTCGCGATCGAACACGCCAAAGATCAACACCGGTAAAGGTGGTGAATCGAAAGACGATTCCAGTCGTCCGGAAACTCCGAGAAGCGACATAGACTCTGAGTTTGACGATGATGCCGGAAACGAGGAAGCACGCAAACGCACGTTAGAATACTTTTTGGACGATAAAGACGTCGGTGAAGCGATTAAATCCATCTCCACGTGGAATAACGCTAAGATTGGCATCTTCATCCAACAGTTGTGCACGGTTGGTTTTGAGAAACGAGGCATGGAATGGGAAGCGTGCGAAGATTTAACCCGAGAACTTTCTCGATCCGGGTACTCCGACGCCGTCTTAGACGGCATCGCAGAAATCTTCAACGAATTGGAAGATGTCCTCTGCGACCTCCCGAAAGCCGATTCCATCTTAGCCGGTTTATTAGCCCACTCGTTAGCCGACGGCACGATCAAACTCGCCGACGTCGCCAAGGCGTTGGAAGCCGCCAAACCCGACGGCGGCGACGACGGTCACGTCGTCAAAGAAGGCTACGCCTTGCCCTTGCTCTGTAAACTACTCATTCGCGTCTCGAAGATTGAATTAGAAGACTCCGTCAAAGCCGACGCGCACGCTTTAGTCGAAGAAGCCAACTTGGACTTGTTGAAGTTTGTCGCCGATTTCGAAGACGACAAAGAGAAAGCTTTGGCGACTGAAATCGCGCACTACGAAGGTCTCAAAGAGATTCTGGACGGAGATTAATAACACCAATAAAACAACAACAACAACACGTTATAATAAATATAACAACACAAAACGATTTTAATACTATACATAATAATACGAACTGATTAATAACGTACTCCTACGTCGCGAGGTCCTTGAAAAGAACCTTTACTCCTTCTCCCTGTGGTGACAAAAATTGTTGACTGACTCTGAAAGAAAAAGATCCAACACTGTCTGAAAAGATCCAAATTTTGTTAGCAAATAATAGGGTTGGAAACGAAGAGACGGATAATTCGTGGGGCAAAAAAAGCGAGCTCGGGGTAAAAAGCTCCCCAAAATCAATTCTTGTGTTGTTTGAGAGAAGGGTAAAAGTTTCTCTCTGACAACACACGCGAATAGATTATTGTTTGTGCGTAAAGAAGGAAAAGTACCAGGTACGCGCTCGTTTGTTTTTATATTTCGTCGTTCGCGTGCTCGCGCGCGCGCTTCAAATCGTTTACGCGTACGTTCGGTAAAAATTTTGTGTTCGTTCTCGAGAGGGGAAGAGAAAAACAGATAAGCACCAACCGAACCGTTTTTTTATCGCGAGCTGTCGAAAAGATTTGAAGTTTCCGAATCTATTCGCGAAGGCGAAAAACGAAAACGAATCGCAGGAAAGCGAAGACGACAGTTTTCATCGCTCGAAGACTTTTCGTGCGTTCGCGTTTGGTGGTTGTTCAGATTCAAACGTACCACCAAACGAACGCGCAAAGTTTTTCTCGGAGCGTTGGATTTCTTTCTCTCTCTCCGTAAAAAGCGTCAAAACAAGAACCGCTTTTTTACCAGATCTTGGTTCTGTTTTAACCTATTTCGAAGGCAAAAAGGAGGAGTTTTGGAGAGAAAAAACAACAACAAAAATCCATCATCATCGCTTTAAAAGGCTTCACACTACAGAGAGAGAGACTCCTCTCAGATCTCACCTTTACTGACTCTTTCATCAAACACTCGCGCTTCACAGGAGGACCTCTTCTTTCTTGCAAACACCACTCGATCGATTCTCCAAAGAAACGGACGAACGCGGAAGGAGTTTGTCGTTGCTAAAAAAGGAGATTGCCTCCTTGGCGCTTCGGTAAAATTCCAGTGTGGAAAAAAGGAAAGGCTGTGAGAGAAAGTACGGAAAAGGCATCTCAAAAAAAAGATCCAAATCTGCGCGGGTTGCCTCTGAGAGCGTCGGTGAGAAGAAGATCGAGACAGTCTTTCCACAGAGCGCGCGTTTGTATTTGCAGGGTGCGAGCGAGATCTGCTCGAAGAAGGCGCGGAGATCGTGTGTTTTCATATATAATATATACAAAAACTTGTGTATTATTTGTTTTTAATCGGGCGATTGTTTGTTTCCCAAGGGGGAGAGAGTGAGAGAGACCAAAAGAAAAAGAAGAAGAAATTTTACCGACATGAATAATTATTCTGATGTACATTATAATAATATGACTGCTACCGCTATCGCCAGGAATGGTGGTGGAAGGAGCGACAACAACGGCGGCGTAGACGTTCGAGTGAAACTGAAATCAGAGAAAGGGTCCTCTCCGAACACGTCCATGGCGGGAGGGAACGACACGTCGAGCGCGAGCACGACGTTATCGAACCAAAGTTCCGGAGGGTCGTCGCAAGGAACAGCCAACGGTGTCATCGCGGAGAGAGAGCATCACTTGGCGGTGCAGTATCGAGAGCAGAAGGAAGAGGAACGAAAGAGCGAGAGCGACGACGGGTCTCCCATGCACTGTTCTTCGCAGGTTAAGGAATATCAAAAGCAACAGTTGATGACGCAACAAGATGAGCAGGAGCAACACCAACGTGATATGATGGATGCCAACCAGCAGCAACCTCGTCCGCACTCGGCGATGACGTTACACCCAACGTTAGGATCGAACGGCTCTGTGTCTTCCTTTCAGCAACACCACTACGCGCAATCTGAAACCTTTGGAGACGTTCCCCAAATGGTCGGGCACAGGCTAATTCAAGGTAATAATACTATCAATAACAACGTCGGTAGTGGTAATGGCGGTGTTATTAGTGGCAATAATCCGGCGATGAAAAACGTCGTGTCCATGTCTTCGGCGAACTATTTGCAAAAATCAGTCTCTTGCCAGCGCATTGACGAGTTGTTGAGAGATTCGATGGACGCTTTCCATCGCGACGGACCTTTAGTCAGCCCTTTGTGTAAAGTGAAACCAGGCGGTTCCGAGAGACATAAAAATCGACACGCGTTTGGCGGCGAGACGGCTTTCTCTGGTGGCAGCTGGATGGTAGATTCTCCGATGCGCGATCGAATGTCATACGTCTGCGAATCTAAAGGCTTTGACTACGGCATATTCTGGAAACTCGATCGACGGCGAACGAGTTTAATGCCCGATGAATCGGTCATTTCCCCACGCATCGCCACCGATACGAGTAAATTAAAATTATTCGTTAATACATCGAAAACGTTGTTCACTCGATACGTTCTTGGGTTTGGCATGCCAGGTCGCGTCTGTCACTCCGGAAACTACGAGTGGCACGAAGACATTTCCTTGTTACCGGGATGGTCTTTTCAGCGAAAAGTCCAAGCAGAAAGAGCTGGATTGAAAACCATAATCTGCGTCCCGGTGGAAAACGGCGTCGTCGAATTCGGTTTAACCGACGAGATGGATCACAGCGTCAACATCGTCCAGTACGTTCAAAAGATGTGCAAATCGTTAGCCTCTTCGCAGTAGTAAGCGAAAGAAGAAGAAGAAGAAAAGAGATATGCTATTTTTTATTATCGTTGCTCTTGCGTCATCAACAGTCGAGACAAAAGAAGAGAGATCGATGTTCCCTTTTTATGCGCGCAAAGGAATGTCTTTCTCTCGTCGACGGCGACGATGAAAACGCAAATAGTGATGACAACGCGGATTGTAAAATTGGTAGCAACAACGAGTCCCCAACTCCGCCGCGAACAAAAAGAAAGAGAGAAAGAAAGAGAGAGAAAGAGAAAGAGAGGGGAGTTTGCGCAAACTCCTTCTCTCGTAATGTACTTACTGTATACAAAACCACATTTGTTTTAATACTAATACGAAGAAAGAATTGTACTTTGATTTGATATCGACGTTTTGTGGTGCGAAAACTAATTTAACTGCTCGTTCCTCGTTTTTCCCCCTTGATTTCGTCATAAAATTCAGACACACTTTAACGTTTACTCTTATTTTATCGTAGTCCATTCGCTTCTTTCTGGGTAAGAAAGAGAGAAAGAGGAAGAGGTGAAAGAAGCGCAGAGAGGAAAGAGGCTCAAGAAGGAAAAATGGATTGGGCGGCGGATCCACCCCCGTCTTGGGCGGTCTTTCCTCAACAACCGAACGATTTAAACCATTACCAAGTCGGCGATTTGGTGTTTTGCAAAGCGACGATACGAGCGATTGAACCGTTTTGGCCGGGGAAACTGATCGATCCAATCGAAGCACCGAGTGCGGTGAGAGCGTCGTGCGTTCCGGATGCGGTGTGCGTGATGTTTTACGGCCCGGCGACGATAAAAAAACACGACCGAGACTATTGTTGGGCGGTGAAGGAGCAGTTGGCACCGTTCGACGAGGAAAACGCGCGGACGTGTAAGACGCAGGCGTTGCCGAAACGGATGCGGCCGAGAGCGTTTGAAACCGCGGTGAAGGAGATTGAGAGGGTATATAAGCAGTTTGGGACGGCTAGGTTAGGGTTTGTTGAAGGCGTCGTGATGCCTCAAAATCATTCGGAAGAGGCGCACGAGGAGGAGGACGAGGAGAGAGGCGAGGACGATACAGACGAAGAGGATACGGAGGACGAAGAATACGACGGGACGAACAATCGAAAGAAGAAGAAGAATGCGAAACACGCGTCGTCGACGACGGCTCAAAAGAGGAAATCGGGTGCCGTTGCGGCGAGCACGAGCAGCCACAAGGATAAGAAACCGAAGAAATTGATGAAAAATGGGCTCCAGTGCGCTTCGTGCGGCGTGAGTTGCGCGAGGAAAGAACTCGACGCGAAGCAGTTTTGTTTGCTGTGCGCGAAAATGCACGGCGAGGGGCAATATTGTCCATGCTGTGGAAAAGTTTGGCACTATGCGAACTGTGGGCCGATGATTCAATGCGACACGTGCGAGATGTGGGTGCACGATTTGTGCGATGCGACCGCGGCGGAAATTTTGAAGAAAGAAGCCGACGCACTCAAAGAAGGAAGAGAAGAGGAAGAGATTCCGTATAACTGCCCCACGTGTGCGGCTGGGAAGATTGATAAAGAGGCGATGAAAATTAAAGCCGCGAGACAGGCGCGAGAGGCGGAGTTAGAGAGGAAAAAGTTACTCTCGCAAATACCGAAACTCCCAAAGGCGCTCGCGAAAGTAAAAGATGACGCGATGATGCAATGTGATGACATCGATGTAAACGACACGCACACAGACTTGATTCATCAAAGCGACGCAGGTGACAACAATATTAAAGCGCAAAACGATACGAGAAAGGAGTCAATTCAAGACGAAGGACCTGCTTCCGCCGAGAATCTCAACATGTTTTCGCCGCCTCCAGCTAGAGATGCATCGAAGCTTTCAACGGATGTCAACAACAACAACAACAACAACAACAAAATAAGCTCTCCACCGAGCGCGACGAAAGTTGGAAAGTTACCCAGTCGGCCGAAAACTGCTTGGCAACTCTTCGGTGCTGATTTTACCGCAAAGTACAAAACGGAAAACCATCTGGAGCAAATTTCCAACCACGCGGAGATGTATCGGTTGCAAGGCATGGCCTGGCAGAAACTTTCGGGCTCGGAGAAACAGAGGTACGAGGTGCAGGCGAGCGAAGCGGCGATGAGATTTCGAAATGCGCTTTTAAAAATGCAGAAGAATGGTACTTTACAAGCGAGATTGGCAAAGTCCATCCCTTCCGTAGACGCGAGAGAACAAGAGAAAAAATTGATGTTACAGCAGCAACAGCGCCAAAATAAAACTCACGCGGAAAAAATTATCACCGCGAATATAAAGAAAGCGGAGGAGGAATTAAACGGATTAGAAGAGGATGAGGACGAAGAATCAGTACTACAAGAAGAAAGAGAAGAAAACGCGTTCGAGAAGAAGAATAAGAAGAATTCACAGGAGAAGAAGGAGAAGAAAACGACAAAGTTGACGGAGAAAGACGATGATCAGGACGCAAACTTAAAAACCATATTGGCTGCCAAAGAAGCTCAGCGTGCCGCCGAAAGAAGAGTTGGACTCTCTGGCGTACCGTTTGCGGAGTTTACAAGAAAATCTCGCGTTGATTGGTCGCTAGTTCCTAAAGATCTCAGCGAACGCCCGGAGCGAGTGCAAGTTGTATGCAACGGCGTCAAAGGCGATTTTCTGACGCAAGAGTATCGCGTCGTATGTTTGTGCTCCATGTGCCAAGGCCGCGAAGGTTCTTTGACGGCAACAGAGTTTGAAAAGCACGCCGGAATGGGACAAGCGAAGAAATGGAAAGCATCGTTACGGATGGTTGTTCCGGAACGCATGCCCGTTGGTCGATGGCTCGATGGCGTGCCTGTGAGAAAGTATAAGGAAAGAACAGAAAAGAAAGAGAAGTTTTCAAAGGCAATACCGGAAAAGAACAGAAAAGTAGTGGAGGAAGATCAAGAAATCGAGGATTACAAATCTATTCATATCGCGTGGACGGTGGATCGATGCGCCGTGTGTGACGACGAGCGCGATTTCGATTTCGATCAATTGATCACTTGCGAAGGATGTCAAGTTTCTGTGCATCAAAGTTGCTACGGCGTCCACGAAATTCCAGATCAAGCCGTCGGCTGGTTATGTCGCGCTTGCGAACATACCGGTGGAGTTGTCTCTGAAACTCCCAAGTGTTGCCTTTGTCCAGTTATAGGCGGCGCTTTGAAACCAACTACAGTGGACGGTGTGTGGGCGCATTCGGCGTGCTGCCAATGGATTCCGGAAACCACTGTTTTGGACATCGAAACGATGGAGCCAATCGATAACATAGCTGCCATTCAACGCGAACGATGGGAATTACTGTGCACCATTTGCAAACAACGATGCGGGACGAAAGTGCAGTGTTGTCATCCTGGGTGCTTTTTAGCGTACCATCCGCTGTGCGCCCGAGGCGCTGGTTTGTTCATGGACCAAGGCGACGAGTACGGAAACGCCGACGAAGACCCGGAAGACGATACCATGCACCTAATCAGTTATTGTCATCGACATTGTCGAGTAGACAAGGAACGTCAAAAAATGTATGGATGCGTAGAGGGCATGCGCTACAGCGAAGAAGGAAACGACGGCGTCATCGTCAGTGGACCTTGGATCCAAACTAAAGTCTCAAAGAGAGTTGCAAGAGTGCTTGAAGCCGAAGAAGAAGAACGGAAAAAGCGTGAGCAGCGCGAGCAGGAGAAAATTACGAACAACAGCGATTCAGACCTGTCTGATTCCGAGGGCGACGGTTTGTGCGCGAAATTGCGTCCATACATCCCCAAGGGCCATCCCCGAACGGAAGCCGACATCGACGACGACGACGGCGACGTCGTTAAACCGAAAATCAGAAAGCGATTAATACACGATGACTCTGATGATGAACGTGTGTTCGGCGGCAAAGATTCCGAGGACGAAGATAGTGACGAGGATAACGAAGCGCAAAAAGAAATCGAGGGGCGCGAGAAGAACGAACGAGAGTTGCAGTTAGAAGAAGAGCAGCGCGCGATTCAGAAACGACGCGAGGAAAGGGATCAAGAAAAACGGAGAAAGATTGCGGAAAAGCTCGCCAAGGCTGCCGTGACAAAACCTAAAGCCGAGGCGGAACCAGACGATATCAATGCACCTCCTGTTCTCCCGGGTGGTTTACCGCTGCCTCTAGACAATGTCGGCGACCCGAATTTGCCAAATATTTCTGTTTCGTGTAAATCTACAGTCGGAACTTTCCGTCCAGCTGACACGTATATCAAATGCCACTGCGCGCGGTGTGTGCATATGGTGAGCGATTTCGGAAAGGACGCTCCATCGTTATGGGAAGCCAACAGGTGGGAACACCATTGCGGCATGGGTCACGCGAAAAAATGGAGAATCTCCATTAAAATTTTACCGGAAGGGGGCGATCCGTCGAATCGAACAGAACGAGTCGGGTACGAAACCTTCGGTTCTTATCTGGATGAACATCCACAAATCACCGTCCTGTCTCGAGCCGGCCGGCCTCTCCCGAAAGGGAAGACAAAACACGTCAATCTCGAACGCGACCCGAGCTTGCCACCGCTGCCGAAAAAGAAAGCCGTCTATCCGGTTGGACAACTTGCTCTGAGGAATATTGAAATCGATTTAGATAATTTTGGAAAAAAGGACGACAAGAAGATGACGATTGAAGAGAAAGCCAAAAGTCTGGAAGGCAGGCGCATAGCGATTGACGCTTCTACGGCGACGTTTAAAGAATCTATCTTCGTGAAAGCAACTATCACTGAAGCCGTCGTGACGAGAACGGGGTGCAGACACAGATTAAACTTCGACGACGAAGGTGGCTTGAAAGCGATTAAAACGGACATGCTGTCGCTGAATGATCCAAAGTTTGCTATCAAGTGGTTAAACGGGGAAACCGATGAGACGTTACACCACGACGAGTGGCCGGACCTTTCCTTCATACCCAAAGTTGCCGCATCGAAGGATGAAGATTACACCCAGGAGCGCGCGCATGCGTTGGCAGCGACGGCTAGGAAACCTGGACCTCCAAAGCCTTCGAAACCGTTAGATCCGTCGAAATTCAAAAGCATTTTTGACGACGACGACGAAGAGAGCGACGACGAAGACCGAGAGTGCGAAGCTTGGGTTCAATGCGAAAACGACGATTGTCGAAAGTGGCGAAGAGTACCGCAATCCGTCGCAGAAGCGTTGGCGAAAGACGACGCGGACGTGTGGACGTGCGAGCGGAACCCGGAACCTAGATTCGCAGATTGCGAAATCGAGCAAGAGTTCTTGGACGATGAAATTGATCGACGAATTGAGCTGAAAAAGCCGAAGTTTATGGGCGACGACGACGTGGTGTACGAAAAAGCCAGAGCCGAGAAGCGCCTGAAACGAGAGCAAAGGAAAGAGCTTTTACAAAACAGCTCTAAGATGAAAGATTTGGCTAAGAAAGCTGTGGACGACGACGATGATTCGTGGCATCCAGAGCTCCCAATTGAAGTTTCAGTCGTATGTCGCAACATTATTGGTGAATACAACACTCGAAAGTCCATCATTCGATGTTTGTGTGAAAAATGTCAGCCGACACCCGATGCGCCGCCAGTATATCACGACCCGAAAAAGTACGAAGACCACGCTGGAATGCCATTTTCGAAAAAATGGCGCGTTTCGATTCGTGTTTGCGTTGCTGGTGGTATTTTGATGCCTTTAGGTAAATGGTTGGAAGGATTCGGCGTTCGACTTTCCAAGAGGAAGAAGAAAAAGAAGAACAAAAAAGCAGACGAGAATCAACCGTACGGCATGAAAAAGTTTGGTCAAGGTTTAACTCCGGCACAGTTGCGAGAAATTCAGTTGAACGTGTATAGGCGTTTAGGCGTGCAACCTCCTAAATCGACGGATTTGTTGAAAGCTAAAAATCTAGGTCCACCGCCGAAAACTGGGAAGCGACAGTACGTCGGTTTGCAGCCGTACATCGTGAGAGGCACGCGAGGTGGTTTGCATCGAGCGCTGGTCACCAGTCGGTCGTACACCCCCGAGGAGTGGAGAGAGAAGTACATAAAATCGCAAGCCGCCAGAAAACTCGGCGGCGAGCACGGAGCCAGCGTGCCAAATAAAGGCCCTCTCGAGGGTACTGGCTTATCGTTAAAAGAGCGCATGCTCGAATGTACAAACACGGTCAAGAAACGGTTAACGTTTGGGAAATCGGCCATCCACGGTTGGGGGTTAATTTCAAAAGTTCCAATCAAAGCCGGCGCGATGGTCATCATCTACCGTGGTGAAGCCGTTCGAACTCCCATCGCGGATCTCCGCGAAGCACGTTACGAACGTGACGGTACCGATTGCTATCTCTTACGCGCGGACGACCACACCGTTGTAGATTGCACCAACATGGGGAACATCGCTCGATTTACGAATCATTCCTGCGATCCAAACATGTACACGAAAATCATCAAATCCGGCGGTGAACACCACGTTTGTTTTTTTACACGGGTCGACGTCCCAGCAGGAACGGAAATGACGTACAACTACCGCTTTGAAATAGAAGACGGTAAAGTGCCGTGCTATTGCGCCAGTCATAACTGTCGAGGATATTTAGCGTAAAATAGTAGTAGTAGCAGTAGTAGTAGTAGTAGTAGACAACATACACATCAATACAAATACACAAACATTATACATAAAGACGCTTATTCGTCCTTCTTTATTCCGCGCTTAAACTCTGTTTCATGTAGTCAACCATCAGCTTGTCGTTATCCTTCTCGATTTCAAGTCTCGCCGTGTTCCTCACTTCGTTAAAATCAAACTGACTCTCCGCGTACGCTCTCCTCACCTCGATCAACCTCAAAGCAATCAACCTTAGCTCCGTCTGTTCGCACTCTAACATCTTCTGCAGCCACTCGTTCCCATCTCTCAACGGATTTTCCTCCAGAAACTTCCCGAGCGCGATTGACGTCGGCGTCCCGCCTCCGCCTTCGTTATCGTACCCTTCCTCTTGCGCCAAGACGATTCTGACCGCCACCATGGTGAACAGCGTTTTCAACGCCGAAGCGGCTTTAAATTCAGGGCTCATCCCGCCAAACGCGTCCGTGGGAACGTGCATGCGGCCGTTTGAATCCGTGCCGCCGCCAAAGGATGGTTTTTTCTTCTCTTCCGGGTCGTCGTTGTTGTTGTTGTTGTTATTCGAAGTTGCTTTTACTCGCCGCAGTCGTCGCCGGTTGTTGTCTTTGTCTTTGTTGGTGTTGGTGTCGTTGTTGTCGTAAAAACGACCATCTCTGTTTAAAAAACGTCTCGAACGTAACGTCTTCGTCGTCGTGGTGCTCCCCGCGTGGACCGCGACGAGAGGGGGAGGAGGAGGAGCAGAGAGTGCGCGCATCATCCTGCCTTTATTTATTAAGCCAATGCGCTTGACATTTTTCCCCAAAACAATTGACTCATCAACCGACACGCACTTCGTCTACTGAAAAGGAAAATAAGAATGCGAGATCCATCGGAACTGGGCGTCAGTGATACGAACAACGATGCCAGCACCACCAGAACGGCGGCGGCTGGGAGCAACACGAGTAACAGCGGCGTCTTCGAAGCGACGTATTCTCTCCAAAACGAAGACCACACGTTAGGGAATTGCCTCCGGTACCAACTGAACAAAAACCCCGGCGTTGCACTCGCCGGGTACAGCGTCCCACACCCGATGGAACGGAAAGTGAACGTGAGAGTACAAACGATTCAGCCGCTGACCGCGGATGGGGCCATGCGAGAAGCCCTGTTAGATGTCGTGAGCATTTGCGAGCACGTGACGGAAACGTTCGAGGCTGCTTTGGGAGCCGCCTCTGAAGGAGCAGCTCCAGGCGGGGCGGCGAGAGGAAAAGGGAAAAAGTAGAGAGCGCATTTGTAGAGTAGTATCGTAGGTTAATGACTGATGGTTGTGTATATCACAGAGCGTATTTCTCGCCGCTCGCTTAGCTATATTATTGTATATGTTTGTTCTTCTTTCTCTTTCTTTTGTACGTAAAATTTTCTTCTCGGCGCGGCGGCGCTAAACTTTAAAAAGCAACAAGGACGCCGCCATGATAAGCATGCCTGCAAAGACACAGTTGGTTACAAACTTATCTTTCGGGTCGTACTTGAGCGCCGTTGGCACTAACTCTCGGAGAGATATGTACACCATCATCCCACCGACGATGCCGAAGAGTGTTCCGTACGCTCTCGCGGACATGCTGTTGCCGTGTAAGATCAAATATCCGACTAAACCGCCGATAGGTTCGGTGACGCCGGAGATGAATGACCACCAGAAGCCTTTCCATTTTGAGCCTGTGGCATAGTACACAGGCATAGCGACACATATACCTTCTGGAACGTTGTGAATGGCGATGGCGATGGCTAAAGCGCCTCCTAGTTTTGCATCGGCTAAAGCGGCGATGAACGTGGCCAATCCTTCCGGGAAATTGTGAATACCAATGGCTATCGCGGTGAGTATACCCATGTTCTTCAAAGCCGCGCGATCTTGCGTGTCTAAAGGCGTGTGTGGAATGGACGATAAATCTACATGTTCCAAATCCTGCGTGCTTACGTGGTGTTCGTGGTGTTCGTGGTCGTCCGATACCGGTCCGTGCGTGTGTTCTGGATTGTGTAAACTCGTACTCGCGACGCTCCCATTTTTCTTCCTTTGCATCGTCGGCTGCTGCTTCGCCGCCGTCACCGCGTCCGCCTCTTCTTCCATCAACTCAAACGACATGTCCGACTGACTCTGTTTCCTATTAATATCCGCCAAACCTCTTTCCATCGTCCCAAAATGTTCGTGATCCTCCTCTTGACACGCCGGACAGGACATCACCATCTTATCGCCCGTCCTTTGCTCGTGCACTCTCGCAATCGTATGCACCAACCAATCTAATAAGTACGTAATCGCTATCCCTCCAAAAAAACAAAACGTCGCGTATCTCGTCGCTTCGTCTCTATCTATCCCCTCGATTTCCTCAAATGCGTCCACCGCTTTCACCCCGTATATCTCCCCGAAAGAGACGAATATCATCACCCCGGCGGATACGCCCAACGCGCCGGCGAGAAGTTTCACGTTCGCGTAATCCGCGCAAAACACAAACATAGACCCCACGGTGGTGGATAAACCAGCCATCGTGACCAGGCCAAAAGCCAGGGCGACGTTGCCGTCTGCCGTCGCAACCTGTCGTGTTTACCAGAGAGACAGAAAGTGTGATGAGTTTAACGCGTTTTAGGTCAAATGTATATCAGAGATACGAGAGAGAGAACCGGAGACGAGAAAAGCGCCCCGCCGCGAGAGCGCAAAACAACGAATAAGAAGAAGACCAAGAAGAACGAGAGAGAGAGAGAGAGAGAAGGAGGCAGTGGTCGTCGTCGTCTCGAAAGTCGAGGGTTTAAAATCATCTTACCATTTTTTTGTTGTTTATCTGTGCGTGTGTTTTTATGTGTGACGAGTTCTGTTTCGTAACATGTCTTTTTTGATAAATACTAGTACTACTCTACTACTATTACTACTACTAATACAATACTACAAATTTATTCTTCATTCAACCACTCGTCTCGGTGGACCCTGGCGTATTCGAGCACGACGGGCATTCCATTCACGAACGGTTGGTTCAACAAGACCGAGTACCATCCGAGCAACGGCGCGGCGCCCAAGGAGGAGACCCAGAAGCACGAGTGCGAAGCCGGGTCGAAGTTTTCGCATCTCGATTGGCTCGTGAAGTAGGCTTTCGTCTCGTAAGTCTTGAGGAACTTAGCTGGAGTGGCCTTGACGAGTTGCGGGAGGTCCGCGACGCGTTTGCGACTGGCGATGAGTTCGAGTAAGGTCAAGTAGATGTTCGAGCTGCCGTCGCCGAGGACAAAGTCGCCGATTTTTGCCGCGAGTAACAGTTCGGCGACGAACGCGCGTTCGCGGGTGAATGGGGACCTTTTGTTGCCTTTAGCCTCGTTCATGGAGCTTTCGCGCAAAGCCCAAGCAAAGACGGGGACGTCCAAGTCCATTTCCGCGGCATGTTTGCTAAAAACCAAGATTGGTTTATCGCCGCACAAGAGTATCTCTCCTCGGTCGTACCGTTGGCGAACTTCTTTAATGACTTGACCAGAATCGGTCATGACAAAGATGGTTTTCCAGCATTTTTTCGTGCTTTCTGCGAGTATTTTTAACGCAGAGATGTATCGCGTCACCGCTCGGTAGCCACCAAAGACGTTGTAGTACGGATCCTCTCCTTTCTTGTCCGATTGACGGATTTGAAGGATGACTGTTGGCGAGCGCACTTGGTGGAGGTTCTCAAAGTATCGCTCCGAGAGCATTTCGGTGGTTTCTTTCGTCGGGCGGAGGATAACGCTCGATGTTAACATGGACATGTACATGAAATGCGCTTGACAAGCGGACGAGAAATCGTTGCACCCGAGTTCAAAATTCAGCGCGTGCGAGTGGACAAACGGCGGATCGTATGGTATCACGTCGTACGTCTTCGAGTACTCGTCGTCGTCGCGCGTTCCGGGTAACGGAAGGTTCTCGTACGGATTAAACGTGCGAATAAGAAACTCTTCGGCAATTTCACCTTCGTTTTCGAATGCGCTTGAATAGCCTCGACGATTGATTCGTTGCTCAAACTCGTCGCGTTTGCTGCGCCACTCCGATTCGCTCATCTCTCGGTTCGCTTTCGACGCGACGCCGGCGGCCAACTCCGAGCGAATACTCCGCCAAACGGATGCAGGTATTTGCGAATTTAACGTTTCGGGATCAAATCCTTCGGGCAAAGAATCGCCAAGTAACTCAATGTCCACGCCATCGCATCGACCGTTGTGGCAAATGATAGCGTCCTGATATCCTTTCAACAACTCTTCGTTCACATCTTCGTCTCTGAAATTGAACAAAAGGTTCGGACACGTGTGCATAACGAACGTCATCGCCGCGTTTACCACGTTTTCCCTGTGCGAATCTTCATTTCCACGCTCAAATACGATTGGTTCTCGACTCTCCTTACTTTCCTCGACGGTTCGATCGATCAAATCGCGAATTTTCTCGGTCACCTTTTTTATCCGTTCCACGTGCGAAAAGGAAAACCACTCGGATTGGTCGTAACCTTCCACCGCGTCGCGAACCGTTTCGACAAACTTGTTTATTTTTTCGTGCGGCGCGCCGTGTGAGGTGCTTGGGAACATAATTGGTCCCAAAACTTCAATAGCTGTCGCTAATTTTACCCTAATTTCTCTCTTCGGACTATTCTTCTCGCCCGTCCTCAAAGTGCACTTGGTCAGCGGCATGAACAAATGGTCCATACCAGAATCCCACGGCGGTAAAAAAACTAAAGTTCTCTCTAAACTCGTCGCTAAAACTAACGCGCGCTGCAAATAAATATGCAATCGACACCCCAGCGGACACTGTTCCAAAGGTACGATCAAAAGCTTACTCTCGTCGCAATCCGTCGGAAACTGTAACTTCCTCACGTCTCGCAATACCAATTCCATCGCGCGTTTCGTCCATCGTAAAGTTTTTCTTCTCACTTTCGTCAGCGATACCTTCGGTATTCTCCTCTTCTCCTCTTCTTCCCCTCCTCCACTATTACTACTCCTCTTCACTCTTCCTTGCAAATGATCAATCTTAAACGTTCTCTGCGCCATGCTCTTCTCCAGCTCCTCCTTCCTCTTCTCCTCATCCGCGCCGATACCTCTTCGTATCTCGTCCAGCGTCAGCTGGTTTCCGAAACTATCGAATCTCCACGGTAACAAAGGACCAATCATAGAATGTTTCCTTCCACTCTCCTTATCACCGTCCGTGTACATGTACCGTTCCACTACATCTTTATCCGTCGTTCGGTGTTTCTCTCGCATCATTTTTTCTCGCTTCCCGTCTATCAGTTGGACGCCGTGGGCGGAACGCTCGAACAGCATCTCTCCCTCTTCATCATAATCATCGTTATCATCATTAACTCTCTCTTCGCGAGAATAATAATCCGTGTACTCGTACTCGCCGTCGTCATCATCGTGCTCTTCTTCTTCGAAAGAAGCCGGTGGTTTTCCGTCGTCTCCGTTTCCCTTAATACTAAAGTTTTCTCCTCCGCCTTCTCTTCGCGAGGACGATGCGGAAACGAAATGTTTCGTCAAAGAAAACTCGTCGCCTTCGAACGCGTTCGTTTTCGTCATCGTAAACAACAACAACAAAGCGGGAAAGAGGAGGACAAAGGGAGGAAGGCGACGGCGCGAGGAAAACATAATACGTGTCGTCGTCGTTTACGTCGCGTCTTTGATTCTTTTAAGTGAAGGAATTTCAAGTGTTTCTTAAACTCTTTAGAGCTTTGATTTTAAAACGCTGATGTGTGCGTGTGCGAGAACGTTGTACACTTTATTTCCAACAGACCAACACTAAATTCTCTAAAGCTAGAGCTACGGTAAGCATCTTTCTCGATGGGTTGTTACTCACTTGGAGGCAGCGAGCTTCCTTCGATCTTCTTTGAGTTGCTGCAGGCGTTTCTCGATCGTGACGAGTAAAGGCGCGTACACGTCCTTGGCGATGTCGATTCCGTTGTTCTTGCCTCCTGCGCTCGAGGAGCGTATTCTTCGCGTTTTCGCGGGCGTCGCCGGCGCTGATTTGGAATAGTTGCGATTTAAGTTGGTGTCTCTTTTTAGACGCTCGAATTGGTCGCGGTCTGTGTCGTTTTGACCATCTTCGTCGTTCGCGTTTGAGTTTGCTTTGTCTTTGGAAGAAGGATTGGCGTTTTCTTTGTTAGACGACGACGTCCACATCGCTTGCTCTTCCATGAGCGTCATGAGCTTGTCGTTCTTCGCCGTCTCTATGTGGACGAGTTTTTCCTTATTCGACACTTCTTCGCGAAGTTTATGTTCCGTTTGTAACATTTGCTCCAAATCGCGTTCGATTGAGTCCAAGTGTTCGTCTCGGGAGTCGATTTCTTCCAACAAAGCGTCTCTTTGCATTTGCAACTGTTCGATGACTTCTTGCTGTGCGACAATCTCATCGTCGGCTTCGGTGAGCAGAATGCCGAGTTCTTTCGTTTTACTCACGTGTTCGCGCGCGAGACTTTCGAGCCGCTCGATTTTATAATCTAAAGCATTTTTGACGCGCTCGATGGTTTCCTCGAAGAACGTTTCGTCGTCGAACATCTGGTCTTCTTCCCGTAAGGATTCCTCCAACGCTTCTTCGTCCGTCAATCGCGATTTGGCTTTACGCGAACGGCGAAAGGGAGACTCGGGGACTAAGCTTCTCGCGCTCTCGTTCCCATAGTTCTGCTCCTTTTCGTCGTCGGCTTCTAGCGTCGTCATTTTCTCTACCAATCGCGCGACGATATCAACCGTCTCGCGCAAATTCTTCACCTTCCTTCGTTCTTCCAACAAGGATTTCGCCAACGTCCTAGTCTTTTCTTCGCCGACGACGATGGCGTTTTCCAACTCGTCCGCTTCAGATTCTACTTTATCTGCCATCGATTTCGTCTTTTCCGATAAGTTTTTAAAAACAGCAATTTGCTCTTTTGATTGGTGCAACGCTTCGGCGAGGTGTTCGTTTTTGCGCCTTTCGGCGTGAAGTTCGGCGATGAGCGCGGCGTCGGCTTTCGTCTGCTTCTCGCTTCCTCCAAACTCCTCGTTGTCGTTTGCGTCGTCGTCGTCGCTTTCTCTTCGATCGTTTCCTTCTTCTCCTTGCTGCCGCTGTTGCTCCTCGCTTGCCTTTAAATCTTGACGCAAAGCCATGATCGTATACTCCGCGTCGCGTAACTCCTCTTCAAACTCCAACGCTTTGTTTTCTGCGACTCTCTGCTTCGCGATGGCCTGGTCGCGTTCACGTCGCATGGCGTCTCTGGCGCTTTTTAAAACATCTCGTTCACTCACGTCATGTTCGTTTTCCTTCTCGCGTTCTTCTTCTTTTTCTATTTGTGGTGCTAACTCTACCTCCATCGTGTTCTCTTTTTCTTTTTCCTCGACGGTTTCTTTACTTCTCGTTTCCGGCACTATGCTCGCGTACGCTCTCAAAGTT
Source organism: Bathycoccus prasinos (assembly GCF_002220235.1). Taxonomy (NCBI): domain Eukaryota; kingdom Viridiplantae; phylum Chlorophyta; class Mamiellophyceae; order Mamiellales; family Bathycoccaceae; genus Bathycoccus; species Bathycoccus prasinos. The sequence continues at coordinate 502,072 of NC_024003.1, forward strand.
TCCTCCGCCGTCGTCGCTCTTAATCCCGCTTTTCTCGTCGTCTCCTCCAATTCTTCCGAGCGTTTACGCTCTTCGATCAACATCTCGTTCGTTTCCAACAAACTCTCTCGCAAAGCTTCGATTTCCTCCTCTCTTTCCTCGAGCAGCAGGAGATTCTGTCGATGTTGTTCTTCGCTCTCTCGCGCCTCTTCCATAAACGTCCCTCTCGTTTTTTGCGCATCCTCTTCGTGTCGTGGTATTTCCGTCTTCGCTTCTCCTCCTGCTTTGTTGTCTTCAATTCGCATCTCTCCTCCTCCTCCTCCTTCTTCTTCTTTAACTTCTTCTTCTTCATTCGGTGGAAACTTTTTATCATCGTCGCACACCCCAACGATTGGAACCGTCTTCTCTTCGACGTCACCACCACCATCGACGACGCCGCTCGCCGCGAGAGGAGGAGGAGGAGGAGGCGAACACGCGACTCCTTTTCCTCCTTCTTCAACGTCTTTCTTCTTCTTCTTCTTCTTCTGATTTCGATACGCATCTAAACGCGCTCGGCCTTTCTCTCTCGCATTCGAAGAAGCAGAAGCAGTCGTCGCGGAAGAACTCATCGTGCGAAACGGACGATGCGCGTTGGAACAAAGTTACCACGTTCTGCAGACTTTACGCATCTCAGACAGAGACAACATCATCTCTGCTCGTTAGTATTACACACATTGGGGGATAAAAAAAATTGAAGAAAACACGGAGAAAAAAAAACCAACTGTCGTCACAGTTTTCACGTTTAGGGTCAAACCCTAATTTGTGCCACTTTATCCAAACGCGAGCTTTTTTCTCTCTTCTTCCTCCCGTTGTGTCTTCAGAAGATTGAAGAAGCGTTTGCGTGCGCGCGAGAGATACGACGACGCGGAGAAAGAGCGAGAGAGATAAGAGAGAGAGAGTTATTCTTTACGATCGTCTCGGGTTTTAATTTGTTGCGGTTGAGAGAATATATATATGCACGGTATTATGTCGGAAGCTTCTTTGATGATGCGGGGAGGAGGATGCGCGTGGAAAGGAACCAACAACGCGCGAACGACGACGAGCGCGACGTGCGAGAACGGACGAAGAGCGTTTAACAACCTCCTCGCGCAAAAACAGAAGCAGAGAAGATCACCCAACGCTACTGTTAAGAAGAAGAACAACAAAGCGTTCATTTCGTCGGTGGCTGTTGCGGCGGAGGATTCGACGCAAGTCGCCAACGAAATACCCGCGAAAGGAACGAAATACGAAAGGGAGAACGCAATCGCGTTGGATGCCGTGCGCATAGCGTCCACGATTTGCGATAAAGTGCAAGCGCAACTGATGCGGATGGATGAAAAGTCCATCACGAAAGGGGATAAATCGTTGGTGACGTTGGCGGATTACGCGGCGCAAGCGGTCATCGCGTGGAGAATAGGGCAGGATGAACCGGATATGAAGTTTCTCGGGGAAGAAGACGCGGACGCGTTAGTGAATGGTGGCGAAGACGGGAAGGAAGTTTTGGGGAAGATTACGATTTTAGTGAACGAGGCTATTCATTTGTTTTATCCTGAGGCGAAAGAGTTGACCGACGACGACGTGGTGGCGTTAATCGATAAAGGGAAAGGCGAGGGAGGTCCAGAAGGAAGGCATTGGATCTTAGACCCGGTGGATGGGACGCTTGGGTTCGTGAGAGGCGATCAGTACGCCATCGCGTTGGCGCTCATGGACCAAGGCAAGTTGGTTTTAGGCGCCATGGGTTGTCCGAACATGCCAAAAAGCGGGGACGTTTTGGAGTTTAACGACGCGTATTCTTACGGGTTTTCGCCGAGGACGGTGTCGAAAATGTTGGCTGGAGGTTCGAGTGCGAAAACGGATTGGTATAAAGGGTGTGTGTTTACCGCGGTGAGGGGAAACGGGTGCTGGATGTGGCCGACGTCACCAGATGTCAAAGTAAGTCCAACGAAAGTGCACGTGTCGTCTGCGTTTGACCCGCGGAAGGCGCGCTTTTGCGAGCCAGTGATGAAAGCAAACTCCAGTCAAGGTTTCACTGCCTCAGTCGCGGATAACTTGGGCATCGAATCCAAACCGTTGCGGATATACTCGCAAGTGAAATACGGCTCCGTCGCTCGCGCCGACGCCGACGTGTTCATGAAATTCCCGAAAGCTGAATACCGAGAAAAGGTGTGGGACCACGCCGGCGGCGTCATCCTCGTCGAAGAAGCCGGCGGCGTCGTCTCAGACGCCGGTGGCGTGCCTCTCGATTTCAGTAAAGGGAGGTACTTGGAATTGGATCGGGGCATCGTCGCGGCGAGTTCCGCGTTACACGAAAAGTTGATGCAAGCCATTCAAATGAGTTGGGATAGCGCCGCGCTTTAATAAAAACGTATACGCGCTACGCCACGCCGCGAGAAAGAAAGAAAGAAAGAAAGAAAGAAAGAAACGTGTTGTGTTAAAAAAGTCATCATCATCCGTTGTATTTAAAAAAACTATATAATCAATATTGATATTCTTTGCTTTCTGCTTCATCGCCGAGTCGTTCGTCTCGCGCGTTCTGTTTTCTTTTGATCCATTTCAGTGAATGTGGGCACCCTCCAGTGTGAGTACAAATTACGTACGAGGGGAAAATTCTTCAGATTCACGCGCACTCTTCCAACGCACATAAAGTACACTCAAACGAGCGAAACATGCCACCAACAACCCTCTCAATCGTGAAATCTCTCGTCAAACCAATCGCTTCAGACGACGAGACCGTGAATACTCGCGCGAATCGGTACCCGATCTCCACTTTAATCGTTTTCATCCATCACATCTCCGCGTTGGAATCCGTCTACTCCAAAAAAAGCAACCGAGAAATCCCGCTTCGTAAACTCAAAGTCAGCGATCACACGTTCGACGACGGGAACGTAAACATGATTTTATGGCGAGAACGAGCGGGAAACATCGAAACGTTTCACGTCGGGGACGTGGTTTTAGTGCAAAACGCCCACGCGAGGTTCAATCCGTTCAAGAACGAGATGGAAATTAGTGTCAGTGGTGAGAACGCGTCTGGCGTGTTTCGAACGATCGTGAGGCGCGAAGCGTTTTACGGGAACAAAACGATCGAGGAGATGCGCGAGAGAGTGGTTCCTGTACATCGAAAGTTCGGCACGACGGACGATAACGCGACCAGGGATGCGGTTTTGACCGTGTGCGCGTGGGTGTACGGGGAGAAGATATCTTTTTTGTACCATTTGAAAGAGAGGATGGATTTCTTGGGTGCCAGCTTTCGTCCTCCGCCTCCTCGCGCGTCGTCGAAGAGGAGAGCGGGGGAGGAGGAGGAGGAGGAGGAGGAGGAAGAAAAGGAGGAGTTTGAGATGCACCATCAACAACAACGAACGAGCTTTGTAAAAAGATTCAAGAGAACTTTATTGGAAGAGTACGTTGGAGTTATTTTGGACGTTTCCTTCGTCAAGTCCTCGTTCGGTGACGCGTTCAACGGGAAGTACGTCAGGCCGGTCTTGACGCTTTCGAGACGACCGGTGGATCGACAAAGGAACGAGCAGTTGTTGCAACGACGACTGACTTTATCGAAACCGACAGAGTCGCCGCAGGTGCTAAATAGATTGGCATGTTTTGATAACATGCTCATTGGAGATCAATCGCCAACACTTGGTAAGCGACCGGGTGATGATTTTACGAACTTTATCGAGGCGACGTTATCGGCGGCGCCGAAACGCGAGGCGAAGGATTTGGCCGAAAGCGTGTATAAAATCGGGAGGTGCGTAGAGCTGAGAGACTTTGCAATCGCGGAAGTTTTGAACGGGAACGAACGAAAAACGAGCCGCAGTTGTGTGCAAAACAATAAAGAAGACGAAGTTGACAACTTCGGTTCCTCGGAAGAAATCGTGAAAAAGCTCGTTTTCGTGGACACGATTTCCACCGTTCGAGTGTTGGATCCGAACAAAGATCCGCGCGCGAGGAAAGTCATGACGGTGGTTGGCGAAACACACAGAAGGTTGAGCTTTGAAGTTGAGAACGTCTCCGAAATATTCCAAGACATCAACGAGAGAACTTTTCAAGAGTTTACGGATAATTACGACGAAGAAGACGAACGCGTGTACGGACGAGAGGTCGTCGAAGAGAAACGCAGAGAATGTGTGAAAGCGGCGATGGAAAAGAAACATAAAGAGATGTTGTTGTCGAAAACGAGGAAGAGAGTCGCCGCGATGATGATGACTGAGACGCAAAACACGACGCACTCCATCGCGGAGATGTTTGAAAGCGTGAATAATAATAACGCGAACGTCATCAATCGTCCCGTCTTGTACGAAGATGGTACGACAAACAGGCGTCGACTGTTACCGCCGTTCGTCGAGTTCAAAGCAGTCGTAAAATACGTGGAATTTGAACGCGACGTTACGAATTCGCGGTCATCTCCATCGTCGTCTTCAGCTGAGTGCCAAAGAAAGCAGCGTAAGAAATCCATAACGAATAGCGCGAAGAAATCCATCTTATCCGCAGATGGCGTCATGCGCGTGCCTGGATTGAAAAACGGCACGAAGAGCGTTTCGGAAATCGCGAGTGAACTCGTCCAAGTGGCATGCGCCACTTGCGAGAACAAACTCCACAAAGACAAAGAGGACGTGTACGAGTATTGCAAACACTGTCCAGCGGGTAAACTTTCGAGTGCCAACGTCAACAAGTCGAGAACGAAGTGCGTGTTCAAACCGCTCGTTTTGGGTCTCGAAGACGCTAAAGGCGATTGCATTCGAGGTAAAATCCCACCTTCGCTCGTTTCCGATTTGGTATTTTTTCAAAAACCGGAAGATATTTCGGACGGAAACACGGACGTAATGCTGAGAAGCCGCTCGGAAACCATTGCGATTGGTGCGTTGCGGGCGTTGATGGCGGGTAAACGAAACTCACCGTTTACTTTTACCGCGAAAATGCCAAAATCCGACGAGAACGGTTGGGTCGTTCGAGGAGATGAAATTGAAATTGTGCGTTTCGATAGCTGCTTGACGCCGTCGAACTCTTTAGAAGAAGAAGAAACAGAAGAAGAAGAAGAAGAAACAGAATAGTTTGAAGTGTATACATATTTATGCAACAACGGTACTACATACATTCGCACTTGAGGAATAAATAATCTGATTCAGAACCTTTGCGCGCGAGTGCACAAATTCTAAATCGATGTGTGCTTGAGTGAATTTGGTCGTGGCGACTGTCGTATTTTCTTCGTCCTCGGGGTCAACGAGAACGTTCCGGTCTTTTTGTTTTTGCGCTTCAGGGCAAGAAAGATTACACCGACTGGATAAATTATCTATCGCCGCGTATATTAGTGCCAAAGACTTTTCGGTCATCATTCTTTTTGCGATTTGCGCTTTGGCCGTTTCGATCTCTCGTTTGCTCTCTATTGTCGTCTCTTTTTGCTTTTCGCGCAAGGTAAGCACGGCTGATTTTTCACTCTCTATAGTTTCTTTGATAACTTTTTTATGTTCCGAGAACTTCTCGAACACCTCCTCTGAAGCGCTCGAGGCGTATTCCTTCCTCGCGCGTAAAGAATCGTTCACATCTTTCAGAGTCGCGTGTCGGAAAAGAATATCGGCAATGTCTTCAAATTTCCTACCGCCGTCATCGCCGTCGCCGCCGCCTCGCGCCTCGTCCTCGTCCTCGTTTTCGCTCGGTGCGATAGTAGTCTCTAAATCTGCCGACGTCGACCCAAAACTTATTCTTCCATCTGACGACGAGTCTTCGCGTCTTCCGTGTCCACAACACGCTCTCAGAAACTCCAACACGCTCGACAACGCCCGATTCTTCCTCTCGCACCGTCTCCTCCGCCGCCCGAATGAACTCGCCTCCCTCCTCAACGCCACGAGAACCTCGTTTTCTAAAACCCAGCGCTCCATCTTACTCTCCTTCGCGCTTTCCATCGCTTTCTGCATCTTTCGTTCGTTCTCTCTCGCAAAGTTCTCAAATTTTGTGCAATCGCGATGCAAACTCTCCTGCGCTTGCAACAAAATCCCCTCGCGTTCGTCCAACCGTTTCGTCGTCTTTTCGCACTCAAAAATCGTTCGTTGCAATTTCATCGCGATCGCATCGAGCTCTCGGTTCTTTTCCAAGAGAACCGTAGAGGTTGTCGAGCACGTTCCCACTTCGTCTTCATCGTCGTCTTCTTCATCGTGGCTTTCGTCGTGGTCCAAGAAAATCTCCTCCTCTTCCTCTTCATCGTCCTCGTCCTCTCTCAACCGAGTAGGTTTCGTCACGAACGCAAAAGGGCCGTCGTGGTCGTTGTTCTCCTCTTCATCCTTATCCTCTTCCTCTCGGACGAGTCGACGAGGACGATAACGCTCGAAAGATGATTTCGCGGAATACATGTACGCGTACCTCTCCCGACGCGCTGCTCTCTGATGCCAAACCAAAGACGTTTTAAATGACAGAGTCAACGCTTAAAAATTACCTAATTTTAGGTCCTCAAAGCGCGCACCTGGAACCCCGCCAAAACTCGAGAGACCAGTACTAACTTTTGCGTTCACGCGACGGAATTATAGCGAAAGCGGACGGGAAAGAGCGCGCGCGCTGGATTTTGCGACGTAAACGACGAGCGCGTGCGCGTGAGGCGCGATGAAGAGAACAAACCTATATTCGAATATTTTAGAGAGCACCCGCAGTAGGGGAAAAAAATACTTTGACTTCAATTAAATTTTGTGGACCTTTCACGCCTTTCCCCTCGTATTCTTTCGTGTTTGTATATCTTCTGTGCCGCGTGAGTGTGAGATATATCCGTGAAAATGCAGCGTTCAAAGATGCAAAAACGTTACGCGAGCGTTATTACGTTTGCGCTCGTTTTCTGTTCGAGCGAAACCAATGCGAGATGAAGATGCGCGCGCGTGACTGGTGGTTTTTTACTTGTTTTTTCTCCTTCTCTTGAAATACGAGCAAAAGGGATTTCTCTTCATTTTTGCGACTCTCTGTCTGCGGTGTTAGACGGCGAGGTAAAGATAAAGAAGATAAAGAAGACGCGGACGACACGTTGCGACGATGACGATGCCGAAACAACAACAACAACAATCACCGCAAAATACTGCGCATCTCTTTTCGTATACATTATCACCGTCATCCCCCAAGAAAAACCGCGCGTTCCTCGTCACCACCGTCCTCTCTCTCATCCTCTGCGTGCTCTCGGTCACGTTCGACCGCAAGTTACCGCGCGCTTTGAGCGCATCATCGTCCTCAAATCCGTTTATATTTAGCGAATCGCGAGCGATGGCGACGGCGACGACGATAGAGCAGCTTGGCTCTCGCGCGGTTGGAACGGAGAGCGAACAACTCGCGTTTGAGTTTATTCGAAGGAGGGTGGAGACGATTCAGAAGAAATATTCAGCGACGAAGGCGAGCGGCGAAGAGATTGAAATTGAAATTCGGGACGACGCGTTCAGCGGGTTGAAGAAACGAGACGCGGACGAAATCACGAGGAACCCGAAAAGGAGGAGTGGTCGTGCAAGGACGACGAACTTAGGTGGGTACGGCGGCGAGGGAGTGAACGACGAAGAGAACGAGGAGACGAACGACAACGCGAAGAAGAAGAAGTGGGGGATATCGGACGTGTACAGGTACGATAACTTGAGGTCTATTTCCGTGCGAGTGCGACGGCGGAGAGACACCGTTTCGTTTAGTAGTGGTAAAGGTGGGAAGGACGAGGAGGAGTATCACGACAGAGACGAATACGAAGGCGACGTCAACGATCCGTATAACAACGATATAAATAACAAAATGCACGTGATTGCGATTTCCGTGCACGTGGATACGGTGTCGACGTCGTCGGGCGGGTCAGACAACGCGGCAAGCTGCGGGATTGCTTTAGAAGTGTTAGAAAACGTGGCGAGTTTGGCGACGAACAAAGAGACGAGAAATTTTCTACCGGCAAAGACGGGGATAGTGTTTCATTTCTTAACCGCGGAAGAAGTTGGATTAATCGGCGCGACGGCGACGATGAAGTCACACCCTTGGTTTCGACAGAAGAACGCGAAACCGTCGGTGATTGTAAATTTAGAATCCATGGGAAGTGGAGGACCGCAAATGCTGTTCAAGACGGAAAAAGGTATACACGGAGAAACGTTTGAGAGACGCATGCTGGAAACGTGGGCGGAAAGTGTCCCGTATCCAAACTCGGCGAGCGTGTACGGACAAATTTTTAGATCCGGGGTGATCCCCTCGGAAACGGACGGGAGAGTATACAACGAAAAAGGTGCGGCAGTGATTGATTTAGCGTTTGTAGAACGATCGTTCGTGTATCACACGTCGAGGGATAGAGTAAAAGGCATGCGACGTGGGAGCGCGCAAGCTAGTGGCGAAAACATCGTCGCTTTCGTTGGCGCGTTCTTACAAAAACGCGACCAATTCGCCGACGTCGATTCCGAGTTGAATCCAGATATTTCATTGCGTCAAGGCGTGGAATCACACGCGTGGTACGTTCGACCGGGGTTTATTCTGGCGAAAACAAAGTTAATCGTTACCGAACCGTTCACGTTAGCTTCGTTGCGCTCGTTAGTGTTCTTCAGCGCATTTTCGATGTTCTTCGTCGTAAAGTACGCATTTGGTGCGCACTTTGAAAAGATTCAAAGCAAGAGCGAAAAGATATGGCAGCTCGCCATCGATACCATCTTCAAAGCGATGATTGCCATTCCTTTGGTTGGTTTTGTTATCCCTTTGTTTGCTATATTCATGGGCACAGCATTTGGCGCGATGACCATGTTCACCCTCGCCTTTCTCGTCGGCGAAGCGATGCCGCTAGGTAGTTACTCCGCGTTCTTTATGCTCTTCGCGGGTGCATTCGGATGCATCGGGAGTATATTTGGGTATAACATAGCATCTGGTTTCTTGTATTGGCACCTCATTCCAATCGACGTCGCCTTCAGGGATCGATATGCGACTGAAAACGCCATCAAGTGGTGTTTGTTCAGCGGTAAGACGTTCTTCACGTCTGTTTTAGCGTGGGCGGTAAGGAAACGCACGGATTCCCACGCCACCATTTGGCTCGCGAATTTAGCAATGTATGAATTGGTTTTCGTGTTTGCACCAGTGATTGCTCGGCAAAGTGGTTTCTTACATTTCATGCCGAGCGTTTCCATCGTCCCAAATGAAGAAAACAATGAAGAAGAAAACAATGAAGAAGAAAACAACAAGGTGAAAGAGAAGAAAGACGACGACGATACGGTTTCCTCGAACAGCGCCGCTACCGCCGCCGCTGCAAAGGCGGGAAAAACAACGATGCAATTGATCGGTCACAATTCTAAAGGTGAATTAGATATTTTCGCGACGACATCACCGAACCAATATTTGGCCATGTTGTGCGCTATTCCGTGCATATGGGTCGTCACGCCGCTCTTGTTTCGAGCGGTGGCGACATTTTCCGCGGTGCAATCGCGCGCCGATCCAACACTCGGCGATGGACATCCGCTCGTGTATTACACTTTAGATAGACTTCTTGGCGGTGCTTTAGGATTTGTCGCATGTGCGATGTTTTTTTCTGTCCCGGTGATATCCTTAGGCGCAACATTGAAGGAAAGGCAAACGTATAAACTCATGGTCGTCGCATTCGGGATGTTCCTTTTCGCGACGTTCACGTGTGGCGTGTTTAAAAACATCCGATTTACTGCCGTCGCACCACAACCAATCATCTTGACGCACGTGACACACATTGATGCGCACAGTTACGTGACTTCTGATTTCATCGCGCTCGCGAGAGTGGGCGCTGGATCGAGTTTAGCACCAGTAGCGATGGCTTTGCGCGACAACTTACATTTGTTGGTGGACCCGCCGCGAGTACTGCCTACGTCAACATTTGTAGCAACGGTTAAGGATGTAAAGCACGACGACAAAAGCACGACAACAGATGGCGAAGAGAGTGGTTACGATAACGAAGACGCGAAAGCGAAGGCCGCTCGAAGAGAACAGCTGCGAATAGAGAATGATCAGCGCTTGAAAAGCATCCACTCGCGCGCGATTCAACGCAAGCAAGCTGAAGGACACAAACACATGTTCCATCGCATATATTCCGCGTTCACAAACTTCCGCTTAAACACGCGTTTTGGCGGTGACTGCACGGAGTCGGTTGATTTTGTGACCATGAAAACAGACCGTGCGTGTATCGTTCGTGGGTACGATTTGAGCTATTACGAATCCGTCAATAACCCAAAACCTATCTTGTCGGATATGCGCGCGAATAACATGACGGCGTCGGAAATGCCCGAATTGCGTAGAACTGGTACTGGGCCAGATAAAAAAACCATTCGATTAGAAATTGACGTCGCGAAAGCGGTCAGCTGGACGGTTGCTATTGAACCGCAGTGTGCTAAGAAAGCGGCTTTGGTGGACCCGTCGAACCCGTCGGAGTTGACCTGGATCGAAGTCGACAACGAGAAGACCCAACAAGTGGAAAACACGCCTTTTACCGTGCGCCAAAAAGGCAAGCGCATCTTGTTTAGCGGTTCTGGTCGACTCACAGCCGGCGATGTAGTTGACATGTTCATCGTTCCGGCGAAAAACAACAAACACGCGCACGCCGGCATGAGCGAGAAAATTCAGCAAGACTTGGAGTTCTTTTGCCGAACGCGAGGGGCGGTTTTACGCACGGATTTTGAAACGCGAACGGATTTGATGGAAGATATCATCGGTACAAACGGTTTGCCTCGAAACGTGGCGCCGTTTGGGAAGAGCGATTTACCGAGATGGTATTCTTTAATTCGTGACATCGATTTATCGCCGCTTTAGTGTAGTATTTTACACTTCCTAATATTAATAATTACTAACGTTTATTCTTCGGTTTCGCTTTCGCTTTCGCGCTGAATATGGACTCATTCTTGATTCTTTTCCGACTCATCGCGGCCGCATCTGTCACGCCGGTGGTATCGCGTCGTCCTCGCTTCCTCGCCATCGCCATTTTCGCCCTCAAGTCATCCTCGCGACTCCTCGGCAATAACTTCACCCCACCATCTTCCCCGCTCGCAAACCCCATCTTCCTCCCTTCATCGTCCCTCCCTCTCTCTTCTTTCCTCCTCTCCCGATTACTCCTTCTCAACCGTTTATTTGCTTCGTAGTCTGAACTCCATCTCTCCTCCGCCCGTAATCGATCCTCGGCGTATCTCGACAACCGTTCTTTCCCTTCCCGCTTCATTCTCTCTTCCTTCTCTAGCGAACTCATCTGATCGATATCACTGCCTCTCTCCACCATAACTCCATCGATGCCAGCGTATTCCATAGTTCTCCCTCCTTTCACCTCGACGTCGTCCGGAACGTACACGTCTCTCTCGTGCGCTCGCCTCGCCCCTCGCACGCACACGAATTCCCCCCCTTTCGGGTCCGTGTGAATCTCAATCTCTTTATTACAACACCGGTGACTTAACATCACGAACGAGTATATCGGCGTGGACAGATAGTTCCCAACTTTACTTTTCCTCGCGTTAAATCTCACGCCTTTCGCGATTAAAGGTGCGTTCGAGCAGTGTAAACATCGCATAGGAAACGGCGCTTCAAACCGTACCGTCAAAAAACCACTTTGTTTTCGTTTCCCGAGCGCGCCGTGCGTGTTTTTAAATCTTCCATCACCTCCACCTTCGGTCGGCGTGAACGTGGGCGGGTAGTAGAAGTTGTCCGCGCGAGAGGCTTTCAAAGTCGACATTCTTCTTTGTTATATAACAGCACTCGTCGGAGAGAGAGAGAGAGAGAGAGAGAGAGAGAGAGTACTTTGCGAGAGAGAATAAAAGGAGTCGTCGTCGTCGTAACAGTGCTTACGCTTCCTTTCGAGTTGTCTTTCGTCGGACAGTCTGAGGAAAAAAAAGAAGCAAAATTCATCTCAAAAAAGAGCAATCTGGCAGTCAAAAAAGAAAAAGTCTGCTCTCCTCGAACGCGACTATCTCTTCTTCATTCTTTCGCGCGCGCGCGATATACACACACACGGTTTTATCGCGCAGTAGTAATACTCTCCCGCATACACACGCGGTACGAACGAGAGACGACGAAAACGGCAAAAAGAGAGGGTGGTCGAGGCGTTCTTTTTCTTTGGTGGTTTTGTGCGAGTCAGAGAGTCAAGGAGAGCGCGTTGTCTGCTATTTTTCCCAACGGGTTCGTCGTTCACGTGCTGTGGGGGAAATTTAGTTAAAAGATAACGGAAGATTTAGAGAGAAAGGACGGAGAAGAAGAAGAAGAAGAAGACTTGAAACACACGCTCTCTCTCTCTCTTTCTTTCTCTCGATATGTCGTCTTCTCGACGAGGAAGCCAACAGAAGCGCAGCGCGGCGGCTTCGTCCTCTCGAGGACGACGCCAACACCAATCACAACAAGAAAGAGAGGAAGAGGAGGATTTGGGATCTACCCCTACTACGACTCCTCGCGGTGGCGAAGAGGGAGAAGAAGAACCGGAGGAGGCACCACAGGGGCAGCCGCGGGGACGACGAGCGCAAAATCAGACGACGACGACGACGTTTACGACTTCTGCGGGAACTGCGACGACGACAGGAGGGCCGACGCCTTCGAATACTACTACCGCGGATAATACTACCATGGACCGAAACGTTCGAGCGAGGGTGGACCAAATATTCAACAGTTTGATTGAGAATGTGAACGAAGACGCTCGAGCCGGGATCGCGAGTTACATCGCGCAGTTAGCTCGAGATACGGCGTCTGGGGGTAAACCTGTCAAAAAACAACAAGAGTTGTTGGCGGAGTACGCGAAGAGCGCGAAGAAGAATCGTCAGATTCCTTCTTCTTCGGAAGGCGGCGGCGGGGCGGTTGACGAGGACGCGACGACGAGGACGAGCAAGAAGAAAAAAATGGCCGTGAAGGTGCCGCAAAAAGTAGAGCCGACGTGGAGAGAGTATGCGACGGAACATCAGTTGAGGGAGTTTTTGAACGCGAACGACGTGCCGTACGATCGAGCGGAAACGTGGACGAAGAAGATGTTGTTGGAGAGGTGCGAGCAACATTTAGCGAAGGTGTCAGAACCGGCTTTGAAAATCGGGAACGAGTTAGTTAGAGTTATCGCAGCGTTCGAGGCGTGGATGCACGCGATCGGGAAGAAAAACGCAAACGATACGTTCGACGAAGTGGAAGAGGAAGAAGATAACGAACTTTTGTCCTCCTCGATGCCGAAGCTTGCGTCAAACGATACGGCGTCTGAAATTTTGAAAGAGCTGCGCGCGTGCGAACGCGAAGCGACTGGACATTTGGACTACATCAAAAACCATTTGGACCCGTTTAAGCTCATGCAATATCCAGCGTATGGGTGCTCGATACTGGATTTACCGTACGTGCACGTCAATCTTAGCAATCGCGTGATGCTCGGCTTATTTCCGATTTTGAAAGCAGCATCACACGGCTCGGAAATCGGAGGTAAGTTCTACGATTTAGGTCAGAAAGGACGGAATGCGAAGAAGAAAACAGGCGGCAATCTTGGGTCTACCTTAGGTTTAGATTTGGTGCAGAGCGCAGAAAGCTGCATGGACTACGTGTTTGGCATCATAGGAACGAGTTTAAACGAAACGAATTTGACGCATCCGGAGAAAGCGACGAAATTTCTCGTGGAATTGTGCGCGTTGCGAGATGAGTGGAGATGTTCGAGCAAAGATTCGGTGACGCCAAAGCTGACAATGTCGTTCCTACAGAAGTTAGCGTCGGACGATTCAAAGTTGAGAAAGTTATACGCGGCTGGGGAAAGAGAAGATGAGGATGATGAGGAACGAAGAAGGATTGTGATGCAGCTTCCGCCACACGCATTGACGCAACTCCACGAATCGTTTCATGGACCAACCCGTCCGAGCTCAGAGTATCGCGTGCCGGTCGAACTGACGTGGGAATGTCTGTGGATACCTTCGACGCCACCGTTGAAAGTGTTGAGTGGTAGTGAAATTGGCGGCGAGAATAGCGACGGAGGCAACCACAACCACAACAACGCAGGGAATATTAACAATACAATTACCAATAACAACGACGACGATGATGACGACGACATCGACGGCGACATCGACGACGACGATAGTGCTTTTTTGAACTCGGCCCGAGATGTTATAGCGAATTCGAGGCGATTAAGAGAAGACTTTGATAGGAGAACAAATCGTGCGAATAGATTTGATACCCCCCCGGCGAATAGATTTGATACCATTTTGAATAGATTTGATCGGGGTGCTATGGCGCGAGCTAATGATGCACACAGTGCTCGACTTCATCCGTACGCGGGTTTTCCTCCGATGCTTATGGATGATGAGGATGGTGATGAAGAACACGACGTCGACGACGATGATGATAACGACGAAGCAGACCCAGCATTCGACTCACGTGAGCGAAGACGCGAGGAGAGAATGCGTCGACTCCGCATTTTGAGCACAACCGGAGTTGGGAGCGCGAGAAGTCGCGCACAAGAACTCTTGCAACATTTAGAGCGATGGGATCGGCGCTACGTAGATACCCAGCGTGAGCACGAGGAACGCGAGGAATTCGATTGGAGAATGACTGCTACGCGCGATACAGACAGAAGAGACAGAGAACGACGAGACCGAAACGAGCGCTTAGAGCGCACCCTTCTGCGCGATACGAACCGATACCGTACCTCCGAGCATCGGGTTCCGGGTATATTCAGTCGCAGGGAGAATATGACGCTCTCTGACGCTGCCACCATCCTTCGGTCAAGAGGAGCAACTAGAGAATGGATGCAGGAAAGAGAAAGATCCACACATGAACGCTCTCAAGGGATGCGGATGCGCGATGATAGATTTGGTCGAGTCATGGATTTACACTCCCCTTTCATACCTTCGGACAGAGCTCGACTAGGTACTCCGCGCGCGGGTGTGTTCAGACCTAATCTGAACCCGGTTGATATTGCTAGCGTGACGCATACAGTCACAAATCTCGTTCGCAAACTTCGCTCGATTGGTCCACCACCGGATGGGCGTTGGAAATCGCGCTCGCCGATGTTTATACGTCTAATTGAACACATCGTGCGTTGGGAGCTTCTAGGAAACGCCACGTTCATCACGCCGGACTTTTATCCCCAAAGATTTCCAGTAGCGGAAAGATTGGCGAAACTCATTCCTGAATCCGGTCGTTGGATGGTCGTCTTAGTTCGCGGTTTAGGCTTGCACTGTGTGCCAATGCTTCACTGCATTTTACACGGCTTGCGTTCGGATAGCCCAAAGATGCGAGACGTCGAAGGCCACCCTGGGGCGATTTTTTGCGCAGGGGCGGCGACGTGTGTTCGATTCGCGCTCGAGTCTATTGTCGAGAACGATGGGAAACCGCCTAGCATTTTGTCACAAGAGTACTGGAAAACGCTCGCGCACGTCGGCGAATGTCTCATGTCTTGGTGCATTGGCGGTAAACGATATTTGCATGAAATTCCAGAGGAAAGTATCGTTTCGGACAAGAAAATGCGCTCGAGAGCAGTCGCGAGAAAAGCCGTCCTCGCGGGTCTCGCCGGTGATGATATCGATAATTGGGGCATCGCTGTAGCGAAAGGTGCGCCGTTGATGCTGAGCGCCTTGGCGCAAACGGAAACGGTGAGCCAACAAACAATGGACGGTGTCTCTGGTGTTTTGTTTCTCCTATCGCGTCTCATAACGAAAGAAGCGAGAACCGATCCGCGCTGGCGCAACGCGCTGCGAACGGCGAAAACAAGTACCCTCCCGAAAGAAATCATCACGAGTCTGTTTGAGTGCCAAACTTGGGCGAACGAAGTCACCGCCGCCGTAAAGCGGACGATGGCGGGTGAAACCCCGATTGACGCGCTGATTGAGAAAGAATCGAACGATTCTGCTTCAAGCGAGATCAAGAAGAGCAGAAAGCGACCCGCGCCGGGCTCGGAGATGCAATCGGTACAAAATTTCGATTTCAGAGATCCAAAGAATACGCGCAAAGGCATTCGATTCGGGTTTTTGATTGCGCTTGTCGCGACATGGTCGCACGGCGAAGCTGGATTCGTCGACGCGAAGTATCTAGATAAATTCATCGATAACGATGACGACGATCTTTATCGCGAAACCAAGCATCGTAAGAAGAACATCAGCACTCCGACGAAACGGTCAGCGATGGAGGCGTCGGCGCATGACAGCGCGACTGCAACATCATCAACGCATCTCTTCAAGATCGTCCTCTCTTCGCTCGAGCGATGTGGCGACGGGCTGCTCGCTGCTGTTGAACCGCTCGCGAGAATTGGATGGGCCCTCGATGGCGAAAACTCCGGCATCCGCGGCGTCTTACAACAGATAGGTAAATCTAAGTTCTTAGGGGAATTTTCCGGGGAGTTCCCGGTGCACTCGCCTTCGCAACAGCTGGTGGATATGATCCAATTACTCTTGCACGCTGCTATTGAGTTGCGCAATTTCGACTCGAATGGGGCAGGTGACACCGTGCACGCGTCCTATCATCACCTAGAATCGCCACGAGAGATTCTTGAAAGCCTTCTCCATCACGCCAATTGGAAGCGATCGTTCAGTTGTTTAGAATGTATTGCGCCGAACATGTTTTACTTTGGAAGCTCTTTAGATTTAGTTGGCGCGGCAAATGTCGTTTTTCCCCCATCTTTTCGTGTGTTACGTTTGAGGAACGATTTGAAACGTCTGTTGAGAGACATGCACGGGAACGTGCCGCACATTTCGGCAAAGTTGCGACGCGCGATGCCCTGCGACGACGCGTGGCGAGCAATTAAAAATGCCATCGGTCCGTTGTTAGGGAGAACATTTACGTGCTCGTTTGATAGCGAGGACGGTGTTGGAAATGGTGTTGCGAGAGAAGCCTGGACAGTTTTGATTCAAGCGTTGTTGGAAGGACATCCGACGCGAGTGGGACCGAGCGAAGCGGTGTTCACCTCGTGGTCAAATGCTAAGGCTTTACGAACGGACTCGATGATGTCGTTGAGTGCCATGCACGGTGGTGGTGATAACGACGACCCACCTTCATTTGAAGGTGCGTTGCGCACGCTTCGTTCTGATTGTTCTCCGCACGCCGCACGCTTTGCCGGGCGTATCGTCGGTTTACTCATCTCCAACGAAAAGACCGCGGATTTGCCGTTAGTCCCGTGGTTGTGGCAAGCGCTTTTGCACAAACCGCTAAAGGCGGAGTTGTTAGCGCAAGTCGACGATGATTTTAAGCGCACGTTGCTTCCAATCAAGACGTGTGATTGGAATGATCCCAAAATCAGCTGGGTGAAAGAGGACCCGCCGGCGTTTACCATCGCCGCGCCGACGCGTGCGGATCCGAACAGAGTGAAAGAACTCCTACCCGGCGGCGCGAACGTTTTCGTCGACGAGCACAACCGTGGTGAATACGTCGATTTATACGCGCAACAGTGCATGTTGCGGTGTTCAACTGCACCAATCAACAACACATCCGGTATGCCGCCGTCGTCTTCATCCTCGCCGTCGTTACAAATCGACGAAAGCGATACTATTACATCTAACCAGGACATTCGGGTCAACCTCGCGGCGTTTACGAGCGGCTTCGACGAAGTCGTCCCGCGCGAACTCGTGAGCAGTTGGGAGTGCGAAGACTTGGAACTCCTTGTCTGCGGTTTACAAGACATCGACGTCGCCGCTTGGGAACAAGCGACCACGTACGATCCGAAACCACCGCCAAACTCCACCGCTCCCGGCGTCGTCGCCGCCGAAACGCGCTCGCGATGGTTCTGGGACGCCGTCAAATCCATGAACTCGGAGCAAAAGCACGCGTTGTTACACTTCTGGACCGCGTTTCGGAAGCTCCCTCACACCGGGTTCCGCGGTTTACGCTTCAAACTGCGCTTCGACGACCAAAAATCCGCCAAACACTTACCCATGGCCCAAACGTGTTTCCTCACCTTGCGCGTGCCGAAATACGTCAGTCAAGAAGAGACGAAAGAGAAACTGGTCAAAGCCATCAGCGAGTGCTGCTTTGGGTTTGGTTTTAGCTAAATTTAGGACAGAGAATAAGAGAGAGAGAAAGTGAGAGAGAGAAATCATCTCGACCGCGCGAATTAGAAACCAAAACATCATCGTTGTCATTGTCATCGTATTCATACTCCGCGCTGAAAATTCAAAATTTGCCTCAGTTTTACTCAAGTGGTTAAAAGTAAAAATTTCTTCAAAAACGCTCTCCTTATTGTTTACAATGCGCAGGAATACTCCCTTTGCTGCGTCGTAAAAAGAGGAAGAAGAATGGTAGCAGCGACTCCTCCTGCGTCTGGTTTCGCTTTGCACGCATCGAAACAACCAGCACCGAAAACACTCGCGGAGAGATTCGAACAATTTCTCGTCCAACATCACCTCGAGGCGTTGCGACAGATTTTAAAACATTCGGACACTCGGACGCCGCATTCCATCCACGTGTGCGCGATTGAATTCGCACACGCGTTGCCGCAGTTAGCGAACGCGGTGTTAGCGCGACCGACGACGTCTATGGGGGTTTTGGACGAAGCGGCGAGAGCGGCGCAGGAGATTGTACGAGTGCGAATGGTGGAGGATTTGAGGAAGGAGTTGGAAGCGGAGAAGCGAAGAGGCGGAGGAGATGATTATGAAGGAGAGGAAGACATCGACGAGAAAATGAAAGAATTCGCGCGAAGGCACAAGGTGAAACAAACCGTTCGCGTTCGCGTGGACTTTGAACGGTTCAAAAGCTCCTTTCCGAGTTTGAACATTTCCAGGTACGTCAAGAACGAACACGCCGGTCGCATGTGGACGTTGAAGGCGAAAGTGACCAGAGTTGGGTTGACGAAGACGTTCGAGAGCGACACGCTGTACGAGTGCGCGAAATGCGGTCACCGGTTTTTGTTGCCGAGGAATTTGGAGGATGGGAGGCCAGAACCGACGATGCCGGAGGAGTGTCCGAGCGCGGCGGAGATGGAGAAGTACAGCGCCGCAGACTCTGAGAGATTGAGTAAGAAAACGAAAGCGTGCACGAATCGAACGTTTCGTCGAGTGGAATGCACAATGCCGGTGGCGAGAGATTATCAAGAGATTTGCGTGCAAATATGCGAAGACGAGGAAGATGAGGAAGATGAGGAAGAAAGCGATTCGGACGGCGACGATGATGGATTCGAGGCGGACGCGCAAAAATTAGCGCATTCGGGGAACGACGCCTCCGCTCGACCGGGACGAATAGCACGCAAATACTTCCCCGAAGACGACTCAGAAAACGACGACGTTGATTCCGACGATGAATTGCGAGCGATTGGTTTACGCTCTAAAGCGAATTTAGGCGGTGCGCAAAAACATTTGCTCGTCGTCCTAAAAGACGACCTCGTGGACGCTGTCAAGTGCGGCGACGAACTCCTCATGTCCGTCGTGATTCGTCGACGATGGTTGAAAGCCAGTCGGGATAGAAGGTGTGAAATAGAGCTCGTCGCGCATTGTAACTCACTCACCGTTTTGAGCGTTGATGACGAGGAAGGAAACGCCGGCGACCGGAAAACGAACGACGTCGAGGACGACCAAGAGTACGAAGAGATGAAGGCGTCGTTCGAGAAGTTTTGGCAATCGACGAGCGCTCAAAAGTATCCGTTGCGAGCGAGGGATATCATATTGAAATCGTGTTGCCCGCGAGTATTTGGTATGGCTGGAGCGAAGTTAGCCATGGTGCTCGCCTTAGTCGGTGGCGTCGCTCGAGAGGATGTCAAGACGAAAACGAAAGTGAGAGGCGAGGTGCACTTATTATACGTCGGCGATCCGGGTATAGGTAAATCGCAGTTGCTAAAAACCGCGTGCCGATTAGCGAAACGGTCCGTGTTTACCACCGGTTGCGGTTTAACTGCTGCCGGTTTAACGTGTGCTGCCGTTAAAGACGCCACCACCGGTGAATGGGGTCTTGAAGCTGGCGCGCTCGTCCTCGCCGATAAAGGCACGTGTTGCGTAGATGAATTCGACGGTATTCGCGAACACGAGCGGGCCACGATTCACGAAGCCATGGAACAGCAAACGTTATCGGTTGCTAAAGCTGGGATTATTGCCACGTTGAATTCGCGAACGAGCGTTATTGCGGCGACGAATCCTAGAAGAGGCACGTTTGACGATCGAGAGAGTTTAGCGGTGAATACCGGTTTAGCGCCCCCGTTGCTTTCTCGATTTGATGTCGTTTTAGTCCTGAGAGATGCCAGAGATCCAGAGTGGGACGAGCGCGTCGCGTCGCACATACTCGGAGAAGTGGATGATAACAATAACAACGGTACCATTAATAAGCGGTTAAAGCTGTCCGCATCGGCGCAAAAGAAACCGTTCTCCTTTGACGGATGGCGCGCGAGTCAAAACGCGGGGAACGCCAACAACATGAACATAAACAATCGAGAACTGTACGTTCCCGCAAATGACAAAAATCGCTACCGAAGTTATAGTAAAAAAGGATTCGGTGACGATCAACTCTCAGATTCCGACGAGGACGATGAAAAGGAAACCGCCGAAGATGTCGAATTTTTTGACGAATCCACCGCTCTTTGGAGCTTTTCGCGCGTGAAAAAATACATCAAATTTGTCAAATCGCGATTTGAACCAACGTTGGACGAAGACGCGGAAAGAATGCTCTCCGCGCACTACCAAAATAGACGCAGGCAAGTCGCAGAAAACAGAGTGGAATTAGGACGAGCGACCGTGCGCGCGTTGGAATCATCCATTCGACTGGCGCAAGCGCACGCAAAACTGTGCTTTCGCGAGGTTGCGACAAAAATAGACGCCACGGTGGCCATCGAACTCGTCGGATGCAGCGAAGACGAAATGATGGGTAATAATATGAATCATATCGGGCAAAAAGGCGTTGGAATCTTAATGCGAGATTTTGCTCGATATCCTGATCGACAGCTGAGTAAAGCTTTTAAAACTTTCGATTTTGACATCAACGGGGATGAGTTTCGATAGGTGTTTCGATAGGCATTCTTATTGTTACTAAGTAAAATATAGTGAGTATGTTATATACAAATAATTCTCCCTCGCTCGCTCTCCTTCTTTCTTTCTCTCTCTCTCTTTAATATATATAGTATTATTTCCTCTTTGCGTCCTCCTTCTCCCCGTTCTTCTTCGCCTCCTTCTCCGACTTCTTCTTTTCCGCAGGAGGCGGACTCATCACTTTCGCCAAATCCGCGAACGGGTTCGGTTTCTCCTCCGGCATCCACGGCCTTTGCAACTTTTTATTCGAACTCCCGTCTTTTCCGAGCACGTGCACTTGAAACGCCGGCGTCTCCATCATGTTCAGCGGCAACATGATCGATTGCAACACGATAGGCGGATTCAACTTGAAATAAAAATGCAACACCGACGTCATCAAAAACCCGAACGCCTGGCTCGTCCCCGCTTTCTTCACCTCTCTCAAATCGTGTTCGAAATACGTCAACGTCTCCTTCTTCTCCTCGCCGTTGTTGTACGGGTCCTTCGCCGTAACCTCCACGGTATCTTCGCTCAATTTTTTCTCCTTCCTTTTCACTTGCTTGTACATGTAGAAGATGACTACGTAACATAATGTCACGGAAATTGTAAACGCCATCCGGATTTTCGTCTTGGTCTCTTCGTCGTTCCAATCGATGCCTAAGCGTTTGCTTCCCATGAGGACGATCGGGGCGATGAACATTTTCGGTTTCAATTGCGGAGGTTTCGGGAGGTCATCCTCTTCTTCTTTATCGTCGTCGTCGTCAATAATCTTGTTCGCTTTTGATTTCACCATTTCCATCGTTTTACCTTTCTCTTCTTTCTTCTCTTTGTTACTATTATTGCCGGTCGTCGTCGTCTCTTTCGCAGTGTTGCTCATCTCTCTCCCCTTGGATTTTCAAAAATGTGCTGATTATGATTTTGATGTGTTTTTGATGACAAAGCGCAGTCTCTCTTTTGCAAAGCTGAATATATATACGTGGTGCACTTCTTTTAAGTTACGTGCAGTCTCTCTCTCCTTCTTCGTTTCACAAAACAAAGTCAAAGAGTCTCTTTGTTGTGAAGAACTCGTGTGTCTGTTGGTTGGGTGTGAAAGATGATGTGTCGAATAATAAAAACAAAGTTCGTGTGTGATTTTCCTTCTTTTTTTCCTTTTTTGTTCTTCTGTTCTTTTTGTTCTCTCGATGATGTTCTTGGTGTTTGACCACCTGTTGCACTCTTTTGCCTCGTAATTATTGGTCGTTTTCTGGGGCGGGGCAGTCAACGGAGCGTTTCTCTTTTCAAAAATTTGAGAGAGATTTTTTACACCAAAGCAAAAACACCAGAGAAAGATTATCCATCGAGAGATCATTAATATCTCCCCCATCGTATCTCTCTCTCTCTGCACTTTGCGCGCTTCTGTTGTTTCCTCCTCTCTGTTGATACACGCAAGAAACACGCGCGCACAGATAATACGCGTTTGGTACATAATAACGCACGCGCGAACATGTTTGCATTCTCGCTGAAGACGGCGTCTTCCTCTGCCTGCACCGCGATGAGTGATGAATGCTTCTCGGGGAGGAGAAGGACGATGAAACGATTTGAATCCATCGTTCCCAGAGCGAAGAAAACGACGAAGAAAAAAGGAGGTTCGGGAGACCGAGGAGGAGGTTCCGGAGGAAGTGGTGGTGGATTCAGCCAAGACTGGGCGAACTACGGCTCGTTCGACGAGTCGTACTTTGAAGACGCGGATACGATGTATAAACCGTCGCAAATGTTCAACACGACCAAGGCAAAGAGGAAAAGCGGCGCGCAAAACGTGCTGGAGATTTTGGCGGAGGAGAGGAAACAGAGAAGGGCGCAGAATTACGTGAAATACGAGGAGGAGAACTGGGAGGAAGAGGAAGAGGAGGAGTATTGGGAGGACGAGGAGGAGGAGGAAGTCGAGGAAGAGTACGTGAACGCGAGCGCTCCGGCGGCGTCGGCGCAATCGACGATGGGAAGCGTAGAGAGTAAGCCGAAACCAACGAAACCGAATAACCCACCGGCGAGACGAGCACCACCGCCTCCGCCGGCGCCGAAAGTACAATCTACGCCGAAACCGAAACCGAAACCGAAACCGAAACCAGTGAAGAACGAAACGCCAGAGGAGGCGAAGGCAAAGGCGACGAAAACGCTCGCCAAGTGGGGGTTTCAGGAAGAGGATATCGCCGAGGCGATGAAGAACGCGTCCGACGGGTCGACTGCGAAGCAAATGCAGATTCAAGTTCTCGATTACTTATTGGAGACGGCACCGTTGGAGAATATCCCGCAAGAATATCTCATGGACGCGAAGCAAAAAAGAATGTAAAATATAGATGAGAACGAGAGAGAGAGAGAGAGAGAGAGTAAAAAGAGTAAGAGCAGAAAGTAATATAATACAAATTGTAATGTAAAACAACCAAAGATATTAACGCTATATGATCATGATAATGTTTCCACAACTAGAACTTCTGAAACCATATTGAGGTTGCTAAACACGCGTACGCGCACAACAACATGGCGCCTTTTAACCAATTCGACGTGCCGTCTACGACGTTTGCGTTGACGACTAAAACGACGACTAATAAGCTCGCGGATTCAAATAAACCAAAATCTAAGTTCATCGGGACAGAGATCATCCATCCGATCAAAACGGTGACTGGAATGACGAGTAAAGCAAACTGCGTGGAACTTCCGATTGCAACGCCGATGGAAATGTCCATCTTGTTCTTTCTCGCAAACATCACCGCCGCGGTGATTTCAGCCGCACAACCAACCAATGGTAACACGATCGTTGCAATGAACGCCATGGGTACACCCCATTGATGCGCGGCGCCGTCGATGGAACCCACGAGCACGTCGGAAAGTGAAGCAATAAACCCAGTGATCACCGCTAACCAAATCATCGCGGAAACTTTCGTCAACGAATCGTCTTTGTGCTCGTAAGCCATCTCGTCCCCGCGTTCGAAACCAAACAAGATGTTCTTATCATCTTCTCGAGCACCTTTCCCTGAAAGCGTTTCTGTGAGTTTCTTGTTCAATTGCGAGAGTTTACGTTGCATGGAATTGACTCGAGTTTGGGTGCTGACTTGCGTCAACACGGACCCCCATTTCAGCATGTTCAATTCTTTCTTCTGCGCGATGTCTTTCACCGCGGATTGCCAACGTAATTTTGCAAGTTTCGAACCACCGCCTGCGTTGGTAATATCTAATGCACCACTATTTTTCACCGCGTTTTCTGGAATTGGAGACACCGGAGGCTGTGGCACCGCTGAACCTCTTCCACTCTCTTCGTCGTCTTCTCTTTCCGCTTTTCGTGCTAGTATCGGCTTCGGATTGCTACTCGACGATGCCATGTTCTTTAAAGTCGCTCGTAAATTCTCCATCGAACTCGTTTTCATCTTGAACATAGACTCTGTCGAGCCGGTCCTTCTCACCGCTTTTATTTTCTTCTCCTCTTTTGCTTTCCTCTCGTGATCCTCTTCTCCTCCGTCCTCGTTTTTATTCTCGCTCACGAACATGTGCTTATGCGTCTTCAACTGAAACACCAAAAACGCCATGTACCCAGCCAACAAGAACACGCTCGATACTCTCGACACTCTCAATATGTCCCTCTCTTTCTCCTCTTCAGTCGTCCCACTCATCGACGTCTCGCTCATCACGCTCGGTAGCGTCAAGCTCAATACGCTCAACAACAACAAACCGGCATTCAACTGCGCGCCTTTCCTGTTGTGCGTCTGCTCGCTATATTTCAATCCTCCAAAAAAGAAACTCGCGCCCAACACGAGCAGCGTGTTCGTCAATATCGACCCAAGTAAACTCAGTTTCACTAACCGCGTATCTCCATTCCTCAACGCCATTAAAGAGACGATCAGTTCTGTCACGTTCCCGAACGTCGCGTTCAATAATCCGCCCAACGTTTCGTTCGTATGCGCGGCGACTTCTTCCGTCACGAACCCAAGACGTTCGGCTAAAGGAACGATCGCCAACACCGAGAAGAAGAAGATCGGTCCGGGAGACATATTCTTTCCCGCGTGGCCTAACGCCAGCGCAATTGGAACGAACAAAAGCAAAATGCAAATCTTCGTCGAGAACAAAACGACTTTCACGCTTCTGGCGAATTCGATGCCAACTTTTACGCCGGATTGCGCGTACGCTTTCGGACTTCGCGGGGATCGTAAACTCGACTCGTCTTCCTCCATTTCGTCCTCTCCGTTCTCTCCTCTTCTTCGCTCTCTTTTTCCACCGCTGCTGCTGTTCGCGCTCAACAACTGCTCGGAGGATTCGTTCAAAGCGTGTTCCACATTTGTGTTCGTCTCGGAGACGTTTTGGTGCTCAATTTCCCGTTGAGGAACGACGACGACGATGGTGTCCTCCTCCTTGGTGGACGACGACGAGTGCGTGGGAATCTCCAAAGGTTGGATTTTCGAGGATCGTTGGTTCCCTCCTTCTCGCGCCACGGGGGTTCCGCCGCGACTGGCCGCGACGGTAGTTTCCTCCATGTGTAGAGTTTGTGAAGAGAGTCTGACGACTGAGTAGGGGAGTTTGTGTGAAGTAATAGTAAACCTATTAAAGCGCAAACAACGCGATGACATCTCTCTAAACTACTCTCTATTTTAAAAGCTAAATAAGCTACTACACGCGCGCATTACTCTTCTACGATCATCGGCTCTTCTTTACCACCGAGGTTTTCGCAGATGATTTTCCTTCTTTGACTTTTACCGTTTGCGTCTCCACGTTGGTGACTTCGTGCGCTTTCTCATCCGCCGGTTTCCATAAATACGCGCTTTCGGCGATGAAGGAACAATCGACCAAAGGTCGATTGTTCCGTCTCGCTTGGTTTATTTTCGACGTCGGGAGGACTAAACCGGTTGCCTTGTTTCTTTTACCGTGCTCGCCGACGATGACGTGCGTCGTGCGGTCGTCTTTGACTATAGATTCGGTTCTTTTGGCGATATCTGCGTTATCGATGAAGGTTTCTTGGACCGTGGCGCCTAAATTTTTCGCCTCTTTCCAAATCTGGGAATCTTTCGGGACTTCGTGGATTTTGAACACGTTCGTAAAGCAGATGAAGCAGTTTCGCAAGATACTTTTGCGCTCGAGCGATAACAATTCAGACACGCACGGCCAATACTGTCCGTCCGCGCTGCCTCCGTTTTGTAAAAAATGTGGCACCGCTTCTCGAAACATCATTCGATGAACATTTCTCAATCGAGGTAAAATGTTATCGACCAAATAGGAATCGTTCTTCTCGGATTCGTCCGTCATGTTATAGAAATGCGACAGTTTCAATTCTTCCAACGACTCTGGAAAGTAATAATACGGTTTCACTTGCATCACCGCGCACTCACCGTCCCACATCTCCGGTTTATCTTCTACTACGATCGTCACCGATTCCGCGCCTTCCAAAGCGTCGTTTACGATTTTTGTTCGAACGTCCACCCATTGGTTCACCTCGCTGTTCCATTGCTTCATCCCTTTGATTCTATTCACGTCTCGATTAAAATACTTCCCGAGCGGATCTAAAACTTGGTTCGCGATCGCCTCCGCGTACGCCTGACTCCCCGCCGTCACGATGTACAGCTCGTACATCTCCGAAAGTTCGCTCAAAAACCGCCTCGCTTGCGGGCGGATTTTCGTAAAGTATTGGTCGTTGACGTAAAAGAACTTATCCGGGCTCGATTCTAAACGAGATTCAATTTTCTTCTGCGCCTGTTTTATAATCTTCATCTCTTCCTCGCTCGTATTGCTCTCGCCCGGGTTTGGAAAGAGAAACTTCGTCTTCTCGACCGAGTGCAAGAGGGTGGAGTCCAAATCTAAAACTAGAGGCAATTTGCCTCTTTGCAAAACGTCTCGAATAACCTCTCGATTGTTCACCGGAGACTCTTTAATCACGTGCGCCTTCGGTATCATTTTCATCTCATCATCTTCGACGAGTTTTGGCTGCACATCGACCAGTGTTCTCGATGGTGGTTTCATCGCGTCGTCGTCGTTTACTTTCTGTTGTTTCGTTGCACTTTTGGGGAAATCTTCTTCGTCTTCTCCCTCAGTTGTTGTTAAAGGTTCCCGCGAGTCGTCGCGACTGCGCGCGCGATAGATGACGCGTTGCGCCGGGCGCTTGAACGTTGTCGGCATTAAAGTTCTGACGAGTACGCAAAGGATCTTTCACTCCCTTTTTGCGAGTAAACCCGCGCGTGTTTGTGTGTATATCTCGAAAAGTTGTTTTGACGATTTTAAAAAGTTTGTTGGTTTTGCAAAAGAGGAGAACAAAAGTCAAAATAAAATGCCTACGAAACGCGAATGAATGTGTTTTACATTGTGCTGCTCTATGTATGTCTTCTAATGCTATAACACACGCTTTTATGAAGAGTATCAAGTAGTTTCTGCTTCTTTCTACACTCGGCAGATGTAGTTGTTACTTTTCGCGTTATACCGAACCCACCTTTGTACGCTCTTATCGCTCGCGCCGCCGGTTTCCGCGGTGGAGACTCTCAAATATCGAACGTTCATGCCGCTCAAGTTTAAGCTTGGGATGGAGAACTGGGCACTGATTGGACCGATTTCCCGCCGCGTTTCAAACCCTACTTTACGCTGGTTGAGACTCGCGTGGACGAGTAAACTGGTTTGCGTTTGACCTTTGAGGGATTTGTGTTGCCAGGTGACACATCTTCGAGTTTGGTCGTACATCGCGTGGTGGGTTCTTTGTTGTTGTTGTTGATTTTCCGACGTCGCGCGTTCGTTGCTCTCGGTTTGGCCACCACCGATGGCTTCGTTTTGGTCGTACGTGAAAGTGGCGTTTTGTGTGGCCTTGGGGAGCGGGAAGGAAAATTCCGTCGCCGAGGAGCGCACGTCGCTTCGCCAATCGCAATAGACGATGATTTCAATCTTAATTTGAAACGGTGTCGAGTCGTCAATGATGCACTGCACCTTGAACGGGGGCGTGAAATCGCTCGCAGACATGCGATAATTCATCAAGTTGAACTCCCCTCGAGGTGGTTGTAACAACGAAACCGTTCTATTTTCGTCCCAAGAGGATAAATCGCACGTCTCGTGGAAGTTACAGTCGTCGATGTTTGTGCCGAAACCGCTGCTCGTCGCGCGACGATTCGCACGTTCGCGACCGCCGATTTCTAAATCTTCCGGCATAGCCACGCGCACTCTGGTATCCTTTGCCGCTCGTAAAAAGTTACGCACTTTGACGCACCCATCGATATCCGCGTTGACTAATTCCCCGTCGCGACCGTAAACGACGTTGAGTTTATCGATCACGTCTACGAAAATAGCCTCGCCCGCGCCGTCGTCGGCGACGGAGACGTTCGTCGCAGAACCCGGAACTGTAGACGAGGACACTCTAACATCCCTGCCACTGTCTCTGTTGCTTTGACCACCACCGCTATTGCTACCACCTTTCGCTAAAACGTCGTCTACTTTGGACATTAAGTTCTTGGAAATTTTCGAGGACAAGATTTTATCAAACGCTCCGGCTGCTTTCTTATACGTTTGCGATTTTTGTCCGTCGATTACCGCCGTCTTTGTCGTGCCAATCGCTCTATCAACGCCATCAATTCCAGTCCTCATATCTAAGGTCTTTTGAATCGCGAGACGTCCAGTCGTTCCTAAAGCGCCTAACGCGCTCGTACTTTCCGAAACCACCACCGGATCGTTAAAAATGTGCTTCTCCAACGCCGCCGTACTCGTAGACTGCGGAATCCCGTAATCGACCATCTCATCGAGTAATTCGTACGTCAAAATAGCATTTTTCCTCACTGCATCTTCCGACAACGTCCCGCAATAATCCTTGATCACTTTCGCGATTCGATGCAACAGTTCCAAAACAAACGACGGCGAACAGTTCGCTCTCGTCGTCGCGACGACGTACACGCCGTTCGCTTTCACGTGCAAATAATTTACCCCTTGGTCGTTAAACGCCGCCGGCGCGGAGTGATCCATCGTCCCGCCTCCTCCTTCACCAACACCGTTAATCTCGTTCTCGTTCTCTTTCCCGATGATGACACCACCATTACCACCGTCTTCGTTTCTGTTCCTTTCATTCGCTCCCCAGAACTTGACCAAACGAAAGAAAATCTCAGCTTGATTTTCTGGCACATCTTTTCGATACTCGCGCTTGATAATCACGTCTCCTCGAGGCGCGACGATGAATATCGACGAGATGGCGTTCTCGTTGTTGTGCGATTTAGCAGAAGAACGCGTCGTCGTCGATGTCGCCATGGCAGTGGCCCGTGTTTCTTTTTCTAAAAGAGAAGAAGAGAAAAGTTCGTTGTCCCCCAAAAACCAATCCTCCCTGAGGTAAAAAACTGATTCTCTCTTGTTTTGTGCGCGTATAATAAATGATAGCAGGTGGTCAAAATTCAAAGCTGCGTAAAATAAAGCTCGACCACAGCACTCCGACTTTTCACCACCAAAGTTAGATGCGCGTTGCAAAAGCGCGCGCAAACGTAACAGCACAACAATTAGTGGTGTGTGTGTGTGTGTACAGAGAGAAACGCTTCGTGCGAAAAGAAAGAAATGAATCAAAAGAAAAAAAAAATATTTAGGGTGTATGTTGTAGAAAAAAGAACTGCGAAAGGAGCACCACGAATTTTCTTCAAAAATCGTGTTCTTTGGGATAAAAAAACAACCCACAAAACAACAGAAACACACGCAGAGCATATATAGTAAACATTTAATAACTGAGTGTTTTAGTACTTGCTGCTGCTGCTCGGTGTTGTTATTATTTATGCACTCGCGAAGAACCGGAGGAGAACAAGACGTGAACATCGCGATAAGCTCTTTAGACGTCGGGGAAATACTAAAGAGGGAAGAAGATACGAATACTAATTCGTCACTTTTTTACGATTCGGATTTAATCAAAGACCGGAGTAAAAGAAGAACTTTTGCGTCGTTTTTTTCCCGAGTGTTTACTTCTTCGATGGAGAGTACTAAGAATAACGACGGGGCAAATGGGAATGGAAAAGATTTAAGCGTGGTTGGCGCGTTGACGCTCTCGGTCGTATCCTCGGTGTCCATCGTCATCGTGAACAAGTATTTAATCTCGACGTTAGAGTTTCAATACGTGACCTTTTTGACGGCGATGCACATGATCGTCACCGCGGTCGCGTTACGGTTCGCGGCGAAGTATAACTTTTTAGAGCCGAAAGAAGTCGAACGACAAGCTTTGTTGAGGTTTTCGTGCATCAACGGGATTTCGATCGCGTTTTTGAACTTGAGTTTGGGCTTTAACTCGGTCGGGTTTTATCAGATGACGAAGCTGGCGATTATTCCGTGCACGGTGATGATGCACACGATTTATTACGGGAAGAAGTATTCGAGCTCTATTAAAGGTGCGCTCGGCATTTTGTTACTCGGTGTGGGGATTGCTACGGTGACGGATATGCAATTGAACGGTCTCGGGACGTTCATGTCCGTCTGCGCGGTTATCACGACGTGCGTGTCCCAAATTTGGACAAACCATTACACGAAACAATTCCAAGTGAGCAGCACGCAGCTCTTATACGCCGCGTCCCCGTACATGGCAGCTATTTTAGCGACCATAGCGTTGCCATTGGACGCGCAATTAGTCGGTGGAACCCCGTTCGATGTCACGTGGTCCGTCCCCGTTCTCTTCTGGGCGGCGTTATCGTGCGGCATCGCCGTCTCGGTCAACTTCTCCACCTTTTTAGTCATTGGAAAATGCGACGCGGTCACCTACCAAGTCTTGGGCCATTTAAAAACCATGCTCGTCCTTGGTTTCGGTTTCACCGTCATCGGTAATCCAGCGACCGGGCGAAACTTGATGGGCATCGCCGTCGCGTTAGTCGGCATGGTCGTGTACGCCCAAGTCGAATCGAGAGAAAAAGCCGCCGCCGCGGCGAACGGTAGCCAGAAGGAAGGGAAGGAATTAGCCGGTCCGGGCGCGCCAATCGCCATAGGTGGATTGAGAGGAGGAGGAGGATCCACGAACGTGTAATTTTACTATTGATGATGATTTTGATGTGCGTAGAAAATTTATTTATTTACTCTCTCTCTCTCTCTCTCTCTCCTCCCTCTGTTTTACGCCTCTTTCTCCTCCTTTTTTTCGGGGGTTTATCCACTTTTAACCCAAACAACTTTCCCCACTTGCACTTCCTCACACCACATCACGCGCACGCTCTCGCTCTGGCATTGAAATCAATCAGACGTCTTTCGTCGGTGCGTAATACTACAGTTGTTGCTTTTGAGACGCACTCATCGTCGTTTGGCATCATCTGAACACAGAAGGAGGTTTTAAGACCGAGGTCATTTTTCCAATTACGACGGCTAAAAAAGCCACGTATTCGTGGTAAACCTTAACGCTGCTTTTAAGCGCTACACGACTGAGTCGTATTAAAAGCTCCGCTCGAACGAGAGTGAGAGACAGAACCGCTGCGCGTAAAGAAGAGTGCGCAAAAATCGCTGCGTCAGATATAAACGCATAAAAGATGGACGCACAAAAATCACAACAAACACAAACCTCGAAAGGCGTCGACCCGAAACAAGTCCCAGTCATCGTCATGTATTCCGTCGGCAAAGCGGAGGAGATGATACGCAACAGCGAGTACGAGAAAGCGAAGAAGATGATGGAAAGCACGGATCAGTTGTGCGAACGATACGGCGCGCCACCACCGGTGCACGGGTTAGCGTTGAGGATATTAGCGGACGCGTACGAGCAAAGCGCGAGGACGGAAGGGACTTCAGATACGGATAAAAAACAAGGCATCGAATGCGCGAAAAATTGTTTACGAAAAGGTTTAGATTTGTGCGCGCCACATTTTGGCGCCAAAGGGTTACCGAAGTCGTTGGAGAGAGATTTGAACGGCAGAGCCGGGGATTTACACGCCGCGCTCGCGGAGTTGCATAGAAACGAGGGTGAATACATCGACGCGTTGAAAAATTTCAGAGAGGCGGTGAAGAAATTTTCCAAGTTGGAGTCGAAAGATTTACAAGCCGCGAGCGCGAATAGGTTGGCGTTTACGTTCATGAACATGAACGAATGGGCAGACGCGTTGAAAGAGTTGAAAGTGGCGGAGGAGTTAGAGCAGAGTTTAGATTCTACGAGCGAAATTTTAAGCACGACGTATAATTTTAAAGGGCAGTGTTTAGCGAAGATTGGCGGGAAAGAGGAAGAGGCGAAGAAGGCGTTCGCGGAGGCGTTGAAACACGCGCTCTTGTGTGGAAACGAACCAGTAAAAGAGGAAGCGAGCAAGTATTTAGAAGAGCACGGAAGTGCGCAAGAGCAAATGGCGCCAGATGCGTACATTTGATCAGAAGAGATAACATCATACACACGTAATAGAAAGAGAGAGAGAGAGAGAGAGTGAGAGAGAAGAAAAATACGCGACGGAAAAAACAAAACATTAAAATACACACGCTCGCCGCTCGCCGTGCTTCAGAGTTAAGAGAGAGAGAGAGAGTATATACCACGAACATTAGCCGACATATAATCAATATTATTAAAAGACACGTACTGTACCGCTTGATAAAGACACGCGTAGACCTTTATTTTTGTGTTTTTCATCAGTTTTTGATGAGTCGAAGATATTTTAAAAAGACACCTCAAAAACTTTTCTTGGGATCTCCCCGGTCGGTCGGGTCGGGTCGGTCGATCTCTGGACGCAAGAAGAACCATCATCATGAGCAAAGAAGCTATTCTGGAAAAACCGACGAATTCGTCCGGGGACGATTTCGACGACGGCGCGCTCGCGACGTCCTCGTCCTCGTCCTCTACTCCCGAGAAAAACTTCGACACATTTCCCGAAGAAAAAGAAGAAGAAAAGGAGGAGGAGGAGGAGGAGGAGACGACGGCACACACGGCTCCACCGAACGCGGTTAAATCGATGAACAAAGATGACGACGATGATGTGGACGATTTGCCGCGCTTCAATTTCCGACGAGTGTTGACGCACAAAGAATCGCACAGATTGGCCAAAGGCATCAAGAGTTCCTCGGCTTTGCCAAAAAGTGGTTGTTACGTGCACTATTGCGTGTATTGCGGCGGCGAGAGAGGATGCCCGATTGGAATGAGTTACAATAAATTCACTCGCGAAATCATGTGCTGGAGTTTGAACACGTATCCGTTCGGGTGTTGTTCGCTACCGATGCAGCGCGATTGGAAGGAGTACGTGTCGATTAAGAACGATATCAAAGTTGTGGTCATCGATAAGGAGACGAACACGTTGGCGTGCTTTAGCGGCGTGCAGTGCTGTTATTGCCAGCCTCTTTTTGACTCTTGACGATGACGAGTGTATTGATCCGCGCGAAGTTTTGTAGGTATTGAGTTTAGTAGATTAAGTTTTGTATTGTGAAGAAGACTTTGTACACGACTGTATTTTATGCGTTGAAAAATGGAACGTCTCTCGATTGGCTGCTGGTTTCTTCTTTCTTTCCGTCGCGAAGATTTTGCGGCATTGTGTATTTTCCCCATCACTTCCCGCCGCCGCTCTTCCAACACTCGATGCAAAGCGCGGGTGGATAATCCAAAAACTCTTGGTAAAACTCCTTCTTGTCGTTCGAATCCGCGTCTTCCAAGTGCGAGAACGGCGAGATGGCAAAGTTTTTCCCGAAACCTTCGCTCTTCGGATCGAGCTCGAAAGGATGAAACTTGATTTTCTCAAACCCGGCTTTCTCTAAGCTTTCTTTGTACGCGCATCGAGGTAAGTAGTAGTTAACAATAACCAATGGTCCTTTGCTTGTTTTAATCGACCATGTAAAAGGGTCGCCTTCTTGCGGTGTTTCACTCGGGACGGTGACCGTAAATCCGTACTTTGCGTATCGGGATAAAACGTTCGTTTGCGTCTCCCCGGGAAGTACCGTTGTTGGCGTCCCTTCCGAGTCGAATGCCATCTGCGGATTTGTGATGATGGTCAAAAACCTCCCGCCAGGTTTTACGTAATTAGCAACCGCTTTACACATCTCATTCAACTCGGCCACGGATTTGCAATACACCAACAACCAGGCGGCGGTGGCGAGATCGAAGCGTTCCTCGTCCTTCGCTCCAGCTTCCTCTTTCACGTCTTGGACGATATATTTTACCCCGATCGGTTTGTTCTTTTCCTTCTCTTTTGCCATCGCAATCATCTCTTCCGCAATATCCACGCCAACGACTCTAGTCGCTCTAGGAAACGCGTTCCTCAACGACCTCGTGTAGTGCCCTTCGCCGCACGCCAAATCGACAATCGTATTCACGCCAATCAGCGATCCATCTTTCCCACCTTTCGCGAGATTCATGAACGTGTACGACTCGAGAAGAGAACGCCACTCGTGCGTCTTCGCTTCCGCGTATTTTTTCGCCATCCCGTCTCCGTCGTAATCCGTTCTGTCCCCTCCTTCTCCTCCTTCACCTTCTCCGATATCTTTCAACGCGAATTCGGTCAACTTTAAATCCGTCGCCAACCGTTCCGTGACCGCCTCGATGTTCAAAACCTCGCCTTCTTCGTTCAACTCCACCTTCGGATCTTCCTCGTCCGAGTCTCTCGGTTTCGGTATGACCGAGCGCAAGTGCTTTTCCGCTATTGTTGTCATTTTCTGTTATCCCAAGAGATATGAAAGAAAAAAAGAGCGAGCAAGATACGAAAGGAAACAGACACACAGACACACACAGACACACAGACACACAGACACACGCACAGAGAGAAAAAAACGCGATCTCGTTTCTCTCCCTCTCTCTCAAGTTCACTCCGTCGCGTTATTCCACCACTTTATGTGATGAGTATTTCGTTTGATATAAAAATCAAATGTTTTTTTTTTCAATTGAGAAAAAAAAGCCGTTCACCTCGTTAATAAAATTCGTCTCAAAAGCCGCATTTTACCCGAACACAAAACGATGCCGACAAACGCAGCCAGAGGAGGAGGATCATCGGGTGGTGGTAATGGTGGTGGTGGTGGGAGACGAACCAAACACCACCCGAAGTCTCCAACCGATCAAGTGCGCGTCGATCGAGAAGATATTTTGTTCGGGAACGGGACGGACACGGACAAGGGTAATTATGCGCATAACGGTCGCAACGACGACGACGAGAACAAGACGAACAACAAAGAATTATTCGACAGAAATGGCTTTGAGAATGCAAAGATGGGAGATGATTCTATTGAGCGCAGAAAAGAGTACTATCGATGGTGGATGAACGACAACGTGAACGGCGTGGGATGTTCGCCGTTGACGCTGATTTTGTTAACGATTGGGTTCGACGTGGTGATTGAAATCACGCGGAAAACGTTAGCGGAGAACCCGGAGGAGGTGAAAGTGTTGCTCTTCTTTTACGAACGGATGATGAATTCAATCAAGAACTTTTTTGGGTTCAACAATGGGAGCGCAGGGCTGGATTTTTCGTCGGCGGCGGGTGGGTTGAGTTTGGTGTGCGATTCGAGCGCGCTGACCGCCATCGTCATTTTTAGCACGTGTATTCTCATCGGGTTGAACGACGTGACGTGGACATCGAATTCACCGAGGAGAAATCTGAGCGCGACGGTGACGTATATCGCGTGCGTGGCGTTTTATGCGCATTTGATTATGTATTACGGGGAGGATGTGTTGATGAACGGCGCGGATGGGAGTTTGGTGAGCATATTGAGACATTTGGAGTGGATGTTTACGACACCGATTTTGATCGTTTTGGCGTATCAACTGCAAGCAGTTTCGTTCCCGGAGAACGGGCAGAAAAGGAAAGCGATGTATTTGTCGGTCGTTTTAGACGAGTTCATGTTAATGTTTGGCATTTTGTGTCACTTTGTCAGCGGGAACATGTGGTGGTTGAGTTTGTCCCTGGCGATTTTGTGTTTTATCTTCGTCATGTATAATATGGGGTATTTGTTTTACGAGTTAACGACGAAGTTAGAACACGAGGACGATCGATTGAGATTTTTTATGCTAGGAGTTGTGCAGTCGATATGCTGGAGCTCTTTCCCTGCGGTGTTTTTAGCGAAAGAGTTTAATTTCATCTCCGCTCAGAGCGAACACGAGTGGTATTTAATCGCAGACGTGTGCACAAAATCGGCATATTCGTATCTGTTGTGTCAAGGGAACATTCGAGTGATTGATGGTAAAGCAAAGGACGAGTTAGAGGAGTTGCAATTGTTGACGGAGTTTCAGAGAGATTTTTTCTACAACATAACGCACGAATTGAGAATGCCGTTGAACTCAGTCATCGGGTTCAACACTTTGGCCGTGGAAAACGGGAGCATGGACAATTTTAGCGGCGAATTAATTAAAAATTCATTGACGTCTGCGGAAGCTTTGTTAGGCTTGATTAACCAAGTGTTGGACTACGCCAAATTTAATCGAAAGACGAAAGCGAATAAAAGCGCGAAGCACGGTTTGGATTTGTCCGAAGATTCGTTCACGTTGGAACATTTGCTTTCGCAAACCATGGACATCTCGCAACAAGGATCGACTAGTTTTAAACGGAACGTGGATATATTTTTTGAAGTTAATCCACCTGATTTGTTCTGCGAAAACATCGTCGGCGACTACTTTCGCATTCGCCAGTGCTTGGTGAATATTGTCGACAACGCGATTAAATACTCCGCGACGGAGGAAGAAACCAAACGACGAGGGATCGTAAACATCGTCGTGAACGGCCGAGTCGACACGTCCGAAGTGTACATAGAATTCAACGTCAAAGATAACGGCGTTGGAATTCCTAAGAACAAACAACACACGGTTTTTGTTCCGTTTTCGCAACCGACGAATGATTCAACTACGAGGAAACAAGGTACCGGTTTGGGTTTATCCATCACGCGCGCGATTGTCGAATGCATGGGCGGCACAGTGACGTTCAAATCCATGGAGGGCTTCGGTACGACGTTTACAATCGCTTTATCCTTTAAACGAATGAAAGGCAGCGCGAATGGAAACTCGTTTTCATCCACCTCGGGTGAAGAAGTCACGCACTTGCCGAAGGATTTACTGTACGTGGTGTGCGAAAACAGCGGCCCGCGCCGTAGCTTTTTGTTAAACTTATTGGAGTGCTACGGGATTGAAGATAAGAACGTGTTGACGTTAGACGTTAGTCCGTTCTACGCGCCACAAGGACGGATTCAAAGTACGCTCGAGGAACTCATCGCGATTGAAAAAGACTCGACGATTAAACCGGTGGTATTTACCTACACGGAAACGTT
The DNA here is from genome assembly GCF_002220235.1 of Bathycoccus prasinos. Taxonomy (NCBI): domain Eukaryota; kingdom Viridiplantae; phylum Chlorophyta; class Mamiellophyceae; order Mamiellales; family Bathycoccaceae; genus Bathycoccus; species Bathycoccus prasinos. The sequence goes on from NC_024003.1 coordinate 539,025, forward strand.
GATGGAAAATATCGCCGATTTCGTCGACATGGACCATTCCATGTGCATATTCGGCTCGCCCGCGCAGTTGATCGATATCAACAAAGGCCGGTTTGAACACGGAGAAAGTAACGACTTGAACCGTAGAGGAAGACCCCGTGCCTCTATTTCCGAAAAGGATGTAGAAAACTTTTTAAAATCTGCGAAACGACGCGAAACGTGCATGACGCCGGTGCGACCGGGTGAATTTTTCAAAGTCGTGAGACGTTTGTGTGGGTTATTCGCAGACGACGGCACAGATTCCAGAATCAACTACGGTATGGCGGCCCGACCGGAAACTCCAGAACTAGGTGGGGATGGGAGTCGCGGTGGAAGCGCGAGACAAAGCTTTGAAGCTGCCTCGTCTGGGCAGTTTCGAAACGTCTCCTCAAAACTCATCGGCGTCGAAGGAGACGCTACCGCGAATTCCACGAAAGCAATGGGCGATGGCGGCGCTGGTATAGACGATAAACCCAACGCTGCCATTTCCGCCGCGGGATTGAAAATTCCCGAGCAAAAACGAAAAGTTCCTCCCAAAGACTCTCTGAAACACGAAGCCGATTGGGATTTGGACATTTCGTCCATGCGCGTTTTGCTGGTCGAAGATAACTTGATGAACCAAAAAGTCGCCACGGTTTCCATGGCGGCGTGTAATGTTACTACACACATCGCGGACAACGGCAAGATTGCCTGCGACGCGTACAAACAAATTTTAACTGGAGATATTCCACCGTACGACGTTATCTTTATGGACCAAATGATGCCTATAATGAACGGGACCGAAGCGACCGTGTGCATTCGTGAGATGGAAAGCGAAGCCAGAAAACAATTTGAAAACGGCGAGTTGGCTAAAGAGCCACCCGCGAGCGCTTTGATTGTCGGTTTGAGCGCGAATGTTGGCCCAGAACACGTCAGCGCGATTCAAAAAGCAGGAATGGACGGAACCTTGTCCAAACCGTTTTACCCGAGCACGTTGCGAGGATTGTTGCGAGACGTGTATCTGGGTAGATACATGGGATTCCGCGAAGCCGACAGCGGATACGTGAAGAACGCGCAGGCGAAACCAGGCAATTAAAAATGGACTAGCCTACTGTACCATATTCTTTTCTAAAAAAGCTACCTAATATTTTACCTTTATTCAACTATACTCTATAAGCGATTCGTACTTCGCACACGCTTCCTTCAAAACTTTTACGTCCTCGCGCATTCTGATCATAACTTCCTTACACCCATTACCATTCGTTGTTGTTGCTGTTATTGTTCTTTCTGGATCTATTCCGTTCTTGTCGTCGCCTCCTTGAACATCCATCCCTCCTAAACCTAACAACTCTTCCCACGCGCATTTCGGCTTGACTCTCACGCCGCACATCTCTTCGGCCAAAGCAGCCGCCGCCACCGCGATTCTTTTCACCTCCCATTCGCTCACCTCCTTCTCTCCATCGTCCACGTCGGAATTATCTCCAAATAAAACAGCCTCCAAAATCACACTCACGTTCTCCGCCAACGCCACCTCCACTTTCGTCGCCGCCTTCGCTTCCTCCCCGAACCGTCTTTTCACGAGCGCTAAAGCGTACTTGTGCGGCTGCGGCGTTCGATGCAACTGAAACCCGAGCGCGCGTAAAACGTCCCTCTCCAACTCTAAAACCACATCCTTCCTCTCGTAATAGCTCTCCCCGACAACGATGACTTCGTTCTCGTTCGATTCGTTCTCGCTACCTCCCTTTTTCTCTTCTTCTTTAACTTCTTCTTCCCCCGCTTCTTTTTGCAACCGCAAACGACATCTCCGAACGACGTTACACACGTCCGAAACTCGCCTCGCGGTATCCTCCACTTTCGAGGCTAAATATAAACACGTCGTGACGATGCACTCGAGCTCAAACCATGGCGAATGCTTCACATTTTGTCCTCCTCCTCCCCGTCGTCGTCGTTGTGATTGCGATTGTAATTGGTGTCGTCCATTTTGTTGTTGTTTGAGAAACGCGCGGTAAAAATAAACGCCCGAGCAAGCGCTGGCGATTGGAAACTCCAAAACCGATGCCGCGTCTCGGAGTAACGCGAGCGCGAAAGAGAGAGACGGTTTCGAGTTCGACGGAAACGAGGAGGAGGAGGAAGAGCGAGAGGGAGAGGAAGGGGGCATTTTACCTAATTTTGTGTCGCTTTTCTCTCTTGCAAAAAATATGTTTTTAAATATGTACAACGCAGATCATCGATTACATGGTTTTTCTCTCAAAGGGAGAACCACTGACAAACGCGGGATGATCTTTCGGCAACGCGTCGATGTTATACAACGGTCCGACCAACGTGCGCTCTCGGACGTCTTTCATGCCGTTTTCGCTTTGGATGTCGTGGAAAGCTTGTCTCTTCTCCGCGCTCGGAAAACCGATTAAAATGGTGAGCTGAATGTCGTCCGCGTCTTCTTGAAGAAACCCTTCGCGTTGTTCCGGGGTGAACGGGCCAGCTTTGATTATGCAACCACTGGTTTGAGCGACGATATCTTTGATTTTCGATCCGTAGTTGGTTTGGAAGTCTTCCTTGGCTTCGGCGCTCGCGAATTTTTTGTTCGCCACGACGTAGTGCGTCAACGCATCGTAATCGACATCTTCCCCGGCCATAGAGTAGTAGGAAGTCACTTGACCGTCCAACAACCCGTGTCGCATCTCTGCTAAACCAGAGACTTTATAATCGTCAAACCATCCGTCGAAAGAGGCTTTGTTCGGAAAGCTATAGAGTGCCGCCACGTCGTGCGCCTTCTGCTCTCCGTAGACATCCGCTAACGGTTGGATCGAAGCGTATCCCGTCTTATGCTTCGCGGCGATTGGTACCGCCTTCGGGACGTAGTTTTTAAAGTCGCCTTCGAATCCGCCGCTATCCGGTTTGAATTTGCCCAAGTACTGTTTTGTTTTGTTTTGTTTTTTGGAGAGAGTGAGAGAGTAAGAGAGTAAGCGAGAGAGTATTAAAAGAGAGAGAGGTTCGTTAAAAGTTCCTCCATCTCACAAAACCGAGTTGAAGAGTTCTCTCTCCCTTTGGAAAAGAAAGCGCTTCTTTCTGAAAAAAAAGCAGCGAAACAACGCCGAGGATGATAAAACCTTTAAGATCTCGCCTCCTCTTTCGACGCGAATTCGACGACGAGAGCACATCCATCACGGGTACCGCATTTCCCGCGCACGTTAAAGGGAGGACAAAAAGATATTCCAAAATTGTGATCCGAACCAAAGAAGAACACAACACACAAAACCCGGGCGAGAGAGAAAATAAAGCGATGATCAAAAAAGAACAAATCTTCAAAAACGACTATATCATCGAAAGAATGCATTCATTGCAGCGCACCAATAAGAAAGCTCTCGTCGCGTTTGCCGTCGGAACCGCTGCCATTTTATAATTTACTCGTACACACGATGTAATTAATATGACGTGAATGGATTGCCTCTTTTGGGCTCTTTTTGAGCACTTTAGACACCCTAAATTGGAAGCAAAAGTTCAACACCCATGTATCACATTTTGTGCGCACCACACATATATCCTAACGCATTACTTTTCGGCGCTGAACACGCAAACAACAACAACATGTCGTCGTCGTCGTTTCAAAAATCGTCGTCGAGACGACGCGCTCAGAGGAACTACGTGGACTCGAAAGTAGACATCGGGACGAAAGGAATAAGATTTACTCGCTTGGACGAATTCATCGTTCGCGCGTTGCGATTGAAATCCGAGAGACTTTTCGTGTTCAAGAAGAACAACAAAACGCGGAAGGATGGAGGTCTGAAGAAAGTCTTAAGCGCATCCGATTTGGTCGTCATAGGCGTAGGTGGTATCGTCGGCGCCGGAGTTTTCGTCTTAACCGGAACCGCGGCGAAAGAAAACGCAGGACCGGCGTTGATTGTGAGTTACCTGATCGCGATGTGTGCGTCCGTGTTCACGGCGTTGTGCTACAGCGAGTTCGCGACGTGCGCGCCGACGAGCGGGAGCGCGTATAATTTCATCTCGATTACGTTCGGGGAAGTGTTCGCGTATATTACGGGGTGGAATTTAGCGATAGAATTGACCGTGGGTGGGGCGGCAGTCGCGAGAGGGTTTACGAGTTATCTCGCGACGCTGTTCGGTTTGAAGCCGGACGCGATGCGAGTGAAGATCATCGAACACGCGATTGAACTCGATTTCTGCGCGTTTTTATTGGTATCCGCGATGACGCTCACGATTTTTCGCGGGATGGAGCAAACGAAGAATTTTCAATTCGTGGTGGTTACTTTAGCGATGGCAACGATTGCGTTTGTGATTATTGTCGGGTCCGCGGAAGTCGACGTGGATAATTACACGCCTTTCATTCCTCCGGAGTTTGGATGGCAAGGCGTCATGTCAGCCGCGTCCGTGGTTTTCTTCGCGTTCATCGGGTTTGATACGGTGGCAACCTTAGCGGAGGAAACGAAAAATCCAGGCAAGGATTTACCGATTGGTATTCTAGGCTCTTTAGCGATCAGTGGGATTTTGTATTGCGCGATGGCGGGCGTTATCACGGGCATGGTGTCGTACGAACAAATAGACGTGGACGCACCTTTTTCCGTCGCGTTTACAAAGAACGGCATTCCGTGGGCATCAGTGGTTGTCAGTTGCGGGGCTATCTTTTGTATCGTGACTTCTCTGTTGGGATGTTTAGTTGGACAGCCGAGAGTATACATGGCGATGGCGAGAGACGGATTGATGCCGAAATGCATCGCGAACGTTTCGGAGACGTACGGGACGCCGGTAAACGCGAGCATTTTAACCTGGGCTCTGACGGGCGTTTTGACCTTAGTGTTCGATATCGGTATATTAGCACAAATGGTTTCCATCGGGACGTTGACGATATTCTGCGGAGTCAACCTCGCGCTTTTGGTTCGAAGGTACACGCCGAAAGACGTTCGATTCGACGACATGAACGCGAGATGGCCGGCGCTTTCGCGAGCCTTGTACCTCTTGATCGCATGTCTCTCTTTGTGCTTCTCGGTAACGTACGAACTCGAACTAGTGCTCCAAATCCTCTCCGCCATCGCCGTGTGCTACACCATCCTCTCCTTCCATCTCTACGGCCTCAAAACGTTTCCTCAAACGAACGGCTTTTGCAACGCGCCGAACACTCAGACGCAGTTCACCGCGCCGTTCGTCCCGCTCTTCCCTTCGTTAGGCGTATTAGCCACGTCGCAGTTAATTGTGAGTTTAGGGTCGTTGGCACACGTTCGTTTCGCTCTGGTGTGTTTAATCGCATTGGCGAGTTACGTGGCCATGGATTACGTTCGATGTTGCGAGTATTACGAAATACCATCTGAAGAAGAAGAAGAGAAAGCATGAGAGTTTAGAGCAAAAATAGATAATAAAAAGCGGCATAAAAAAAGTGTATAAAAGAGTAGACAAAATAATGAACAGTAACACCCCCGTGGCGTCGAAACCGAACTACGACTTGCTCACCAACGTGAGACTTCTTTCTTTCTCGCATCGCTTCGTTCTTGTGATGTTGTCGTTCGCGCTTTTAAAAGAATTTAATCCAATTTTTGTCTCTCGTTTCACCCCCAACTAACTGTTTTATTACTCTTATTCTTTACACAGATACGCGCATCAGACGTCATCAACGCAGCCATTTTTTTCGTCTCGTTGACCATTGTAACGTGCTACATCGCAGCGGCGGCAAAAGGAGACACCATATACGACGTACCGATCGTCTCCGATACGTTTACGAAAGATCCTCAAACGTGGATTTCGAGATTTTTTATCAACGTGGTAAGTGAAGGTGTTTTGCGTTTGACCGCCGCGATGGCAAAGTCGTCGATGGATGTTCATTTTCGTCGATGTTTCGCTTTATTATGTTGTATCTTTTGTTGCATCGATTGTTCTTGCTTATTGACCAGACGATATTATTCTTACCACCTTTGTATTGCTACCTACAGGCGGCGGTTTTTCTATTCGGCTTCGCGTTTATTCAAGAGGCGTTCGTGCGAGCGTTCTTCGACACGGATACGAAAACGTGGGAAAGATTCGCGAAGAGAACGCGTCTTGTTGGGGCGATAGCGGCGATAGGTTTAGCCGGAGTAGCGAGCGTACAGAAGAACGAGAATGTATACATACACGGGTTCTGCGCGTTTCAATTCTTGTGCGGAGCTTTGTTGTGGGTGTGCATGTTGACGTATCAGATGTATAAGAATTTCGAGCCGGCGTCGGAGTGTACTCCGGAAGAAGAAGGAGAGGAAGCATCGGGCGGCGTGCATTTTTTGCAATCGAAAGCGTACAGGAAGAAACACTTGTGGGTGAAAAGCATAGCGTGCGCTATAGGCGCATTTTCTATGTTTATGTTTGTGGTGGTTCGCATGCCTCCGAAGGGCGGTTTCGACCGCAATTATAGGATACTGGCTTCCTTCGAATGGATCGCGGTGGTTTCGATATTGACGGCGGTGTGGAGCGTCGGGCAAGATTACGGCGCTGGAATGCGAATATCGGTGACGTGGAAGATAAATGCGAAAACACGGAAAGAGATGAAAGCGTTAGCGGGGACTAATAATACTAATAATAGTAGTAAAAGTATTGATGATGATGATAGTCGGAGTCGCTCGAGCGCAGCCGTCTAAAAATAGATTTTGAAGAGCGCAGACCCAAACAGAGATATATTCGTAAAGAATTCATGACTCGTATGGCACTCATGTCCACAAAGAAGAGAAAACGGATGCACGTGTGCGTTCTCGGAGACGTTGGTGCCGGAAAATCGGCTTTGGTGACGTCGTTTTGCACGAACCGTTCGCCTTCCTCTCGCGGTCACCAGCCTCCTTTTCGGAAACCGGCGAAAACGGTCGCCATGGACTACGCCGCCAAACGAATGGAATTAAACGACAACGACGATGGTAACGATACTGAAAGTGTATCTTTAGAGATTTGCATCACAGACTTTTCTGGAAACGACTGCTATAGAGATGCGCGGTATGCGACGTACGTTGATTCCAGTCGAGACATCGACGCTTTTCTGATTGTAGTCGCGAATAACCGAGGAGGGGACTTGAACAAGTCTTTGCGCTTGGTCCAGTCGAAATGGTTCGAGGAAGTCGCGCGGTACGTGAACTCCGCGAAACGACAAAATCGACGCTCACTTCCACCGTGCGTGTGTCTGTGCGTCCACGACTTTGTCGACGACGACGACGACGACAAAAATAAACTTCAACCCGACGACGCTTTCCTCGAGCGCTCGCTCGATGCGCTCGACGCTTTCGATCGAAGACTGACGACGACCGCGTCGTCGTCCTCAAAGAGTACCACCACCGAAGGTTCCCAAGACTCGAGGAGCCATCTCAGCATCTCACCAGAACTCTCCAGTTTCGTCGCATCTGCGAACGCGAAAACCGGTTGTAACGTCAAATCAATCTTTCAAAGACTCGCGAAGAGAGCGCTCGAGAGACGCGAGAGTTTCCGCGGTTTGGGCGGTTGAAAACCAAAACGTCGTCGCCAGAGTATACGTATACATATATTTCTTAAATCCTAGCATTGAAAGTCAAGATTCCACCAAAACGCGCATCAAAATGCGGGGAAAACTGCTTTCTTTTCAAAGAGAGACACAGAGAGAAGCGTATTCACACATCATCGTCAAAGCTTTACGCCGCGTACGAGACAAAGGAAAATCTGTTGGTCTCCTTATTAGTTTTGAGAAAAATTTTCATTTTTTTCATTTTTTTCATCTTTCTGCTTCATCACAAAAAAGGAGTTTTTTAACCAAAAAATGTTCTCGTTATCCACCTCTCTGGTCCCGTCGGTCGCTCGACCGACGACGACGACGGTTTCTTTGCGCAAGAACACCAACACCAAGGTGCGCTTTGTCTTTTGTGCCCTTCTTACCTTTTCGTTTCTTCTTTCTTTTTTATCTGCGCGTGTCGTGAGTAGACCTGCGCGGGGTCCATCATCGCTCATCAAAACCTCGTCGTCGTCATCAAAACGTCCAATTTTGTGTTGATTTACATATCATATGTTTATGCGCGTGATTCTGATGCGTTTAGTATTCGTCAAACGCCTCAGAAAGAACGACCACAACGAGTAGTATCAGAGACGCGTGCGTGTCTTTTCGAGCATTGTTTTACTGCGCGCACATATCGGCGAGACGGTCGATGATGATGATGATGATGATGACGATGAGATATGACTCGGAATTTTACCCTCACGTTTCCCTAGAGTGAGAGAAAAAAGAACGAGACACTGACTGTTCGAGACTTTAACATTTTTTTAAGCAGGTGAATTCGACCAAAGTTGCACTCAAAACTGCACAATTACAACGACGAAAACAACGAGTAGACAAAAGAGGCGTGCACATCATCGCCATGGCGGGGAAACCGGAAAGAGGCTCGAGACCGTCCGCGGAAGTGATCGCGGCGAACCCGAACGCCGTCGTCGACGGGAAACTTTGGGTGTGTCAAGGGTGCGGGTACGTGTACGACGGCACGAAAGGCCCGTGGGCGGAAGAGAAGAGGTGTCCTGCGTGCGGTGAACGACGATTTGCGTTAAAATCGAGGGATGAAATGGCTGTAGCCATTGGTGGGTTGATTGTGAGCGTTTTGTTGTTTGGTTTGTTGTTTGTGATTGTAAAATTGTAAAGCGTGATGAAAAAGGGATGGAGGAGAGACTTGCCGACGTGGAATTTATTATATAAGCACTTTTGCCGTAAGTTTTTAAATATTCTCTTTTAATACATATTATTTAAAATATCTAATCACTTGGGTCCATCCCCGGGTCCGAAATCTTCCGGTTTCCTCTTCGGCTCTAACGTCCCGTTTTCTTTCATGTTATCGTACATCTCCAACGCGTTCAAAATGGCTTGGTCCATGTTGAAATATTTGTAACTCGCTAATCGCCCGACGAAACACACCCCTTTCTCTTTCTCGGCTAACGCGGCGTATTTTTCGTACAAAGCTCTATTTTCTGGATTCGGTACGGGGTAATAAGGTTCCCCGACGTCCGTGCTGTACTCTTTCGCAATCAAAGTGCCTCTCGGCAAGGGTTGTTCGCTCGGCTGATTCGGCGTGTGTTTGTATTCGACGATGCGAGTAAACGGCACCGACGACGACGGGTAGTTTACAACCATAGCTTCTTGGTAATAACCATCTTCTGGTTCCTCGACGTACGTGTTTTCAAACTCCAGCGATCGATACTCTAACTTTGGCATCCCTAAACTCGCGTAATACGCGTCTATTTGACCCGTGAACACGACCAACTTATGTTTCGGCAACGCGTTCGACTTCTTCAACTCAAAAAAGTCGCAATTCAACCGAATCTGTATATTCTCGTCGCCCAACAACATGTTCTCGAAAATTCTAGTGTATCCTCTTCTCGGCAACGCTTGCCACGGATCGGAAAAGTACCTATCGTCTGTCGTCGTCCGACACGGCAACCTCAACAACACGCTCGCGTCCAACTCCTCCGGGTATTTATCCCACTGCTTCTTCGTGTAATGTTTAAACACGGCTTCGTACAAGAGCGGCCCGACTCTGCTCAGCGCCGCTTCCTCTCCGTTCCTCGGCTGTCCGTCTTCACTTTTCGGCACCACTCGTTGCTCGTCGTACCACTTTTGCATCTCTTCGTCCGTGTTTACGTTGGCGCTAAACAACGCGTTCACCGTCTCTCTCGTCGGCGGTATCGGAACCAATTTCAACTCTTTATTTTCATCTTCCACGCGTCCTTTCACCCTATGATCGAACGGGATCCACTCCGAGAAGTTTTGCACGTACTCCCACACTCTTTCGAAATTCGTGTGGAATAAATGCGCGCCGTATTTCGAGCACCGAATGCCTTCGTCCGAGACGAAGTCGTAGCAGTTCCCTCCTATGTGGTCTCTTTTATCGAGAATCAAAGACGTCATGTTCAACTCTTTCGAGCACCTTTCCGCGATCACAGACCCGCTCAACCCGGCACCCACGATTAACAAATCAAAACCTCCATCTTCCGGAACGATCAGAGATTCGCACTCGCCGCTCGTGATTTCATCCTCCAACTTTAACGGCGCTTCCGTTTTCTCTCCGGATTGGTGCATCACGTCTCGTCCACAAATCCCATCGACTTTGTTCAACTTCGCCCACTCCGGTTCCGCGCGGCCGACGCCGACCGAGCTCGCGAACGGGCCTTTTGGCATGATGAGAGTACTTTCTTCTTCCGTTTGTGTCGCTCGCTGGCAGTGTCTTTCCTCCGTAGTTCTCAGGGAGAAAAGAACCGAGAAAGGCTCAAAGAGCGCTCTGGAAGACTTCTGAAAGAGCAGTGGAATATTATGTTTAGGGTAACAAATGAAACCCTAAGTATGAAAACATTTTCCCGCCAAAAACCCACGGGAACGCTCTCCAATTCATCATCATCACTCTACTACTAATACTACTAATAAGCGTGTAGTAATAATACTAAAATTCGCGCCATGTCAAATAATTCATCCTCGCCAACCTCCCCAATTAATAATAACTCTTTCGCGACGCCCTTGTCGCAATTCGAGCTCGAACGCGAAGCGAGAATCGCGAAAAATGTACAACGGATGAAAGAGATGGGATTGGAAAATCTCATCGGGAAACATTCCAGCATGTTTCCACCGATCGCGACGCCGACGCCGAGAAAGGTACGAGAGAGGACTTCCTCGCATTCGTCTCATCTTTCTGTCTCTTTCTTTTGTTCTTTCTTTCTGTCTCTGTCTCGCTCTTTGCTTTGACTGACGCGTGTGTTATATCTTCTTTAATAATACGAACAACAACAAAATTATACACAGAAGCAAAAGCGGAAAGAGTGTATACCGGAAAGCGAACGCCGACGAACGTCTCGAGTCGTGCGAAAGATCAATTACGCCGAAGATCGGTCCATTTTGTTGGGACAGGAGGAAGAGGACGCGCATCGCAAGAGGAAGGAGCAACAAAATCAGCAGCGGTCGCAAAGAAGCGCGACGAGAGTGTGCAGACGAAGCGTGTATTCCGTCGGAGGTCGCGTGTACG